>NC_141817.1:9823027-10133487 GCF_057944985.1 Cucurbita pepo subsp. pepo
TTCTAAAAGTTGAAGGACGAACCAAAATAAGTAATAGAGGAAGAGAAACTTACAAGGGCAGAGGACGCGGAAGAGGAAGATCAACTTTCAACAAAACAACTGTTGAATGTTATAGGTGTCATGACTTAGGTTATTTTCAATATGAATGTCCAAAGATGAATAAGGAATTGAATTATGCAAAGCTGGAAGAAGAGGATGAAATGCTGTTAATGGCTTATATGGAAAGACATGAAGCAAAAAGAAGTGATGCTTGGTTCTTAGGTTCTGGTTGCTCAAACCATATGTGTGCAAGTGAAGGTATGTTTTCAAGCTTATACAAGACATTTTCCCATATTGTCAAACTTGGAAATAATACAAGTATGAAAGTTATGGGAAAAGGTGCAGTGAAATTAACTTTGCATGGGGTTCGTTGCACTATTAGTAATGTGTATTAGGTACCTGAACTCAAAAATAATCTCTTGAGCATTGGACAACTACAAGAAAAAGGAGTAGCAGAGTCAATTATGAGCGCAAATCGGTAGTATATTTTGGGTACTGAACCATCTACCACAACAAATGAAGAAAGATGGCACCATCGATATGATCATCTCGGCTAGAGGCTTGTGCACCTTGAAACACAAAAACATGGTGAAAGGTCTGCCGCAAATTGGAGCTCCAAACACCACCTGTGAGGCATGTATGAAAGGCAAGCAACATTGGACTCCATTTCCAAAAATGGGTAAATGGACAGCAATGAAAAAATTGGACTCGGCAAAACATTGAAATTGATAAGAACACAACCGAAGGAGGAGGAATCACAGAGGAAATGACTGAACCGGTTGCTGAAACAATTGAACCAGTTGTCGAAAACGAAGAAGGAAAAATCACGTAAGAAACAACTGAATCGGTTGCTAAACAATTGAACCAGTTGCTGAAAACAATTTTCCAGTAACTGTTGCACTAGATTTGACAATAAGGGAGGGGAGAAATCGACATCCACCTATTTCGTTAGCGAATTCCGATGAAGGCTATGAGAAAAAGGGAAGTGAGGAGATGATGTACAAACTCCAAAAAGCTCTCTACGGATCAAAACAAGCACCTAAAACCTGGTTTAGTCGAATAGAATCATACTTCATCAAGGAAAGATTCAAAAGCAGTTCCAATGAGCAAACACTCTTCATCAAGAGGAAGGGAGGATAGAAAATTGGCAAAGATGAAAATGATGCAAAAGTAGATGTAACTTTGTATAAACAAATAGTGGGAAGTCTGATGTATCTCACAGCTACTCGTCTTGATCTCATGTGTGTTGTAAGTTTGATTAGTCGTTTTATGACATGTCCAGCACAACAACATTTTGCAGCAGCTAAAAGAGTTTTAAGGTACTTGAAAGGTACGGAAGATTATGGTGTATTTTATAGAAAGGGAGGAGTTAGTGATTTAAATGAATTTACTGATAGTGATTATGCCGGAGACATGGACGATAGCAAGAGTACTATAGGCTATGTGTTTATGATGAGTGGAGGAGCAGTAGCTTGGTCTTCTCGTAAGTAGCCTATAGCCATCTTATCAACCACAGAAGCTGAGTTTGTTGCCTGCTAGTACCTGTGCATGTCAAGCTGCTTGGATGAGGAGGATACTCAAAGAGAAGCATTTCAGAAGTTGCGTGAAGAATTTGGTGTACAGAGTTTTTCTGACTTGAACTAATTCTTGACAAAGAAGAATAAGTTCAAGGGAGGGATTGTCAGAAGAATTTGATTAGATGAAAATAGTTATGAGTATTTGTAGGGATATAGTAGATTAGTTTCCAAGATTTGTGGTTAGTTTATTTGTAAGGCTATAAAAGACAAATTCAGTATTCAATAATATTATCACTACAATTGTTTATGTTTTTGGTTTAATTATGTCAAAACCTAACATTTTTAAGGTCTGAGTTAATTTTACAAACAATTTTTTTCATAACAATTTTTTAGTTGATAAGAAGATAATGAAGTACTAAATAAAAAGAGAGAAAGAAATATTCATGTAAGGATAATTATTTCATTATAGATATGCCATTTTTATAGATAGAAGAGAGTAATACCCTACAAACACAAGTAGAGAGAGGGCTTATTGTAAGTAAATATTTTTGTCTTCGGTCTTCTTAAAAAAGTTAAATATAGCTCTTTTCTTGGCAACGGACTTGCGATTGTGCGGCACTCACTTCTCAACAACAAGTGAGTTAAGTCAATTCATCTCACTTCTCAACAACAAGTGAGTTAAGTCAATTCATTTGCGAGTCGCTTATGGCCAAACAACGTATACTCGAGCCTCTAGCCCCAATTTAAAAAGGTTTTAGAAAACGAGCTCAGAGAGATTTTTGAAAGAGAGTTTGGAAGCAAGATTTAGTGAGAGATTGAAAAGGTATTCCATAAACATGCCTGCAAAGGCAACTACGATTAAGAGATCATAAACTTTTTTTTTTTTTTTTTGACCCAACTCTAATCTAGTAAACAAATGAGTTTCTATTACAAGTTGCAAAAGAAATATTATCACTTGCAAGAAAGGAAGTACAAAAATGTCCTACACGTCCCAAGACTATCTAATAGTCTAAGCTCCATAAAGCTTACCCTTGACACCATTATCTAATGGATAAGTAGTGTAGCCTCACCTTCTCCTTTCTAGATAGAAATTAGCCCATCCCTTCCAACTATGGCCAGTAGTAATGAAGTTCATCATAAAAATCACAATAACTCATTTTCAACGCTGTAACGGTCCAAGCCCACCGCTAGCAGATATTGTCTTCTTTGGACTTTCTCTTTCGAGCTTCCCCTTAAGACTTTAAAACGCATTTGCTAGAGGAAGGTTTTCACACCCTTATAAAGGGTGTTTCGTTCTTCTCCCCAATCAATGTGGAATATCACAAACACTCTCGAGGAGAGAAATTGAATAGCCTAAGAGTCTGCATTGGTGTATCCTAAATGTGAGTGGAGATAAATTCAGCATTTGCAATAATGTTCCAAGAAAATTCACACTAATTCAGGGAAACCAACATGCTTTATCTGCTCAATACCTTGCAAATGCACTTTAGTATTTCCAATATTGTAGTAAAATAACCAGAGAGCAACCCAACACTTATCTCACTCATACTTTTTGTTTGAGTTTTTCTTTTCAGGCTTCCCCTCAAGACTTTAAAACACGTCTGCTAGAGAAAGGTTTCTACATCTTTATAAAGAGTGTTTCGTTCTCCTCCCAAACCAAGGTGGATATCATATATACCATTAATCTCCCTACAATATAAGAATCATACCATTCGAGGATCCAGCAAGCGGGCGTCGATCGGTTTCCTAGTGGTATCATAATACAAGCCTTTATACACCTAAACTTCAGCCATTTTGCTAATTTCAGATCCAGAGAAGGTACTGAACTGCATACTCTTGCTGCAGTAAGAGCAAACAAAAATGCACAATAAGACTAGTAACGACAGGTTGTTAATACAACTACTAAGAAGTTAGACCAAAAGAAACTTACATTTTAAGAAGGCCGACATCCTCAATGTATGGTTGTTTGCAGAACACCAGACCCTCCAATTGTGCTTTATTCATCTCCGATCAACAAAGAACACAACAACGATATGTGCAAAACACTGAGGCGGACGGCGGACGGCGGACCTTGATGAGGGCGATCAACGAAGAACGCCACAACAATATGTGCAGAATACTCGGCCGTCTTGTGATTTCAAAGATTTGCTGCCAAAAGAACAAAACCTACCCAAAACCTACTGTACAACAATTTTAACCGTGTTACTTAGGTTAATTGGATTTTCAAATTTCTCTATTATATAATATATATATATATATATATATATATATATATATATATATATATTAATAAATATATTTTATTTTCAAATATAATTTCTATTAAATAAAAAAAACATCTAACAAATTCAACTTTATTTCGTAACCAAAAATATATATGGTATTTAACCGTAATTTCTAAAATTTCAAATTTTAATATAACTGTCTCATCTTTTTCCACTTTAAAAAAATATTTATTTATTTTTTAAATAAGTACATTGATAAATATATATATAGAGGCCCGAATTTGAACAAGGAATAGATAATATAATCTTCGACAAAGTTGTTACAATAAAAAGAAATTTATTAAATAAAATCATCAGTCTCTAGTTAATTATATATATAATATATATTCCTTTTTATAATAAATTATTTTTATAAGGTAATGGAATTTTTTATAATGTAGCAATGTTTTTTTTTTTTTTTTTTTTTAAACATTATTATTTAAACATTCAATTCCAATTTTTAATTTATTTATTATTTTGTTGCAATTTTTCTATATATTATAGCATAAATAAGACTCTTTCCACCAAGTAAAATATTTTTATAGTTATATAAAGATAATCATATTATTATTACTATGTCATAAAAGAGGGTAATGCCCTGCAAACATAAGTAGAGAGAAGGCTTATTGTAAGTAAAGGTAGTCGTTTAATAGTTATACTGCTACTTGGGGACAGGGAATTCGATGACTTCTTCAAAAGATAAGAGCCCATGGTTATTCGACGGTGGCCACGTACGAAATCTCTTCATCTTTGCAATATATGACCAATGAAAACCATGGTCATTTATAGCTTCTATCACGATAATAAAATATCTGCGATCCCAACTTATAATGGGACCATACAGACCGTTCACCACACGCTTGTAAACGAAATGATGTCCACCACTACTATTATGCTCTTCCACAGCAAACCTTCCCGCTCTTTCCACTTCGTCTTCTTTGACATCTTTAATTGGAACTAGATTTGAAGGCAACACGTTTTCCCAACTCATTTTGGAACACCTTCGATAGATCGCTTCAACAAACTTACTTTGCTCATGAATATTTTGGAGTTCGATATTTATAGTTGTGGCCGAACACTATTCAAATTGATATAGTCAAATCTTACAACAAAGACTAATTGAACATTTCTCTGTTAGGAGATAGCTTGGAATCATATTCTTTAATTGGGATGATGGTTGCATTGTTTTAGTCAAACAACGGAGACTAATGTATTACCAATAGTACAAACATTTTGTACGTGTATTTTTCTTACATATTAATAGTTGTATACAAATAATAATTAAATTTGTGAGTAGACGTTTGGATTAAACTTAGTTAAACCCGTAATCTTAAATTCTATCTAAAAATATATAAGATTTTTTTTTTTTTTTTTTTTTTTTTTTTTGTTTTTTTTTTGTTTTTTGTTTTTTACATTTGGAAGAACAAAACAAAATATTTGTACTATTATTAAGACACTAGTCTCGATTGGTTGGCTAAAACCGACCATTATCCAAACTAAAGAATTTGATTTGAAGCTATCTCCTAATGGTGGGAGGCTCCATTAGTCTTTGTTGTAAAATTCGGTTATATCTATTTGAGTAACATTCAACCACGACTATAAATATCAAACTCCTAAGTACTCATGAGCAAAGTAGGTCAATTGGAACTATCTATCAAAGGTGTTAGAATGAGTTGTAGAGGAGTGTTTCATTCAGATCTAATTCCAATCAAAGATGCCAATGACGAATAAGTGCAAAGTGCTAAAAAGTTTGCGGTGGAAATGAATAACAGGAATAATGGTTAGTAGTCCAAAAATATGAATAAAACTAAACTTAAATTTTAAAAAATAATAATTGATCAATAAATAAATAATAATAACAGTAATTAAAAATAAATAAATAAAACAAAATCAGTTAATTAAGTAAGAGAAGAGAGAACAGGTCTACATGTGAGATCTCAATTATCTTTTCAAATGGTAGTTCCTGCAACGAAGAAAAAATAATAAAAAAAATGTCTCAGCAGATTTATAGTAATTGGTGCAGATTTACCTCGAAAGAGATTTGTGGGTCAATTTATTGAAATTTTTTGGATGATAGTTTTCAAATGAAAAGAACGAGAAATGCTAAAAGAAGATGAATGTACAACTGTCTTGTTTTCATTTAGGGAACACGTTCTAAAAAGGTTTTAAAATATGCAACCAAACAAGTCGCATCCTAGTATAGTTATATAACTTATCTTATTCTCCTCAACTAATCTATGAATTGGTATCTATTTAATGGATTTTAATTTAGTTAGGTTACTTTGGACTATTCTGACATTCACGAATATGTTTCTTTTAGAATACAGGACAAAACTATTGCATTTATTAGCGATTCATTAGGAAGGAAGCATTTTCAATCTTTGATGTATAAGACTATTGGGCGAAGAGAGTCCTGACATTGAAGACATAGGAAAGGAATACTGTATTGTCAAAGCTAAGAGCGTTGTTCGTCAAGATGGATGGACATATTGTTTCTCAAGTACCAATACTACTATTTTATACTACTGGTCATCAAGCCTCAACGAGTTATTGTCATTCAACATGTCAGACCCAGCCACTGATGCAGCCATGCATCTTGACTGTTTGCTAGCATTTATGAGAAAATTTCTCCATCTGTTTGATGTGTTGGTTCTTAATACAAGACATCGCTGGAACATAGCAAAATTCAGAGAAAATAGGTGGGTAATGTATAAAGATAAAATCTGTAGTGAACTCGGTAACTTAAAAGAAATTGGCACTACTAAAATTGTCCAATTGTTGGACTCGCAACTCTCTTCTCATCCTTGACTCAAGGTTTTTTTTTTTTAGGACCATGTCTCCTAGTCGTTGCTGCAATGGGGAATGGAATAATGGAGATAGTTGTGTCAATACCACACCGTTATCAAGAGGAAGCAAAGTAGAGCATAATAGATCAAGTGATCCAGTTCTTGAGAGTGTTGTAGAAGACACGCGAGTATGGAAGTTGGGAATGACGACTCATTCCCACCTGAGAGATGATGCTCACAGATCTCCTTGCATTATCAAGGAACTTCGGATGGTAGTGATTTCTTGCATTGGTGTCTAACTGGCATCCCGAACACGTGGAACATGATTCTTCTTGTTCAAATGTAACTTTATCTGTCCCAAAAGTTCACTTTGGATATTCAGCTTTGCTCCCTTGAACAATCTAGGAAGGCATCTTAATTTGTGGCCTCTAGTAAAGATGGTCACTTTGAGGTGGGTGTTTGTGAGAGGGGTAGGAAGAAGAGGTGCAATGGTATAATCAATGTTTTATATCAACTAATGGTTCCATTTATTTATAAATGAAAATTTTGGTGCATTCTTTAAAAATTCAACAATGATCATCGGGTTATTTGGTTCCACTTCTAAAGAAATTTAACATTCGATCTTTTGAATGTTTGTAGCTACGTACAAAGTACTGTCGATTAGACTCGTAATACTCACCCGACTTAAAATTTAGGTTAGTTCATATTTGAAAATGTGTCAAATCAAAATCAAAAGACAAGATGGTGATTAAAATTATGAATAATTTCCATAGTTAATTTTTTAAGAACAATTTTTTCTATAAATAGTTAGTTGATAGAGAGATAATGAGCTATTAAATAAAAAGAGAGGAAAAAAATACTGATATAAGGATAATTATTTCATTATGGCTATGCCATTTTGATAGATAGAAGAGAGTAATGTCCCACAAACACAGGTAGAGAGAGGGCTTATTGTAGGTAAAGATAGCAGTCTAGTAGTTATACTCCTACTTGGGAATAGGGAATTCGATGACTTCTTCAAAAGAACAGAGCTCAAAGGAATCCGGCCACACTGGAAGCTTCACCACCTTTGCAATATATGACCAATGAAAACCATGGTCATTTATAGCTTCTATCACAAGAATAAAATAGTTGGGACCCCATTCTATAATGGGACCATACAGACCGTTCACCACACCTTTGTAAATGAAATGATGTCCACCACTGCTATTATGCTTATCAACAGCAAACCTTCCAACTATTTGCACTACTTTTTCATTGACATCCTTAATTGGAACTAGATCTGAAGGGAACTTTTCGCAACTCATTTGGAACACCTTTGATAGATAGCTTCAACAAACTTACTTTGCTCATGAATATTTTTGAGTTCGATATTTATAGTTGTGGCGGAACGCTACTCAAATTGATATAGCCGAATCTTACAACAAAGACTAATTGAGCATTCCTCTATTAGGAGATAGCTTGGAATCATATTCTTTAATCGGAATGATGGTTACATTGTTTTAGTCAAACAACCGAGACTAATGTATTACCAATAGTACAAACATTTTTACGTGTATTTTTCTTACATATTAATAGTTATATACAAATATTAATTAAGTTTATGAATAGAAATTTGGATTGAACTCAGTTGTATCTAAAACATATAAGATTCCAAAATAGAGTCAAGATGTCCTGTTTTAATTTTAATTTTCTTTAAATTTTCAATGATAAAAAGAAAAAAAAAAAGATTATTCTCTCTCGAATATGGTACACTATTGATTATTCTCTCTTGAGTAAATTTGAAGTGAAACATATTTTCAGACTAAGTAATTTCAAGCTACCAGCTTCACATGAAGAGGGAAATGTTTATACGAAATGTTAGATTCTAAATATCTAACATATCTATTGTATTAACAAGTGTTTAATACATATCTAACACATGTAGAAGAGCAACATGAGAAAAAGTTATTCTGATGCTTTCTTCACACCCATTCAAAATAGTTTGAAATCTTGCACATCAAATATTACGATTGACTAACTACAACTTTAATTTTGTCATTTAATGGGTCGTTTAGACCAAAAGTACAAAGATGAGAATGAACAAAGAAATGAGAAAGGGAAATAAAAGTCTTTAAGCTTTATTCTCATGCTTTCTTTATATCAGTTAAAGAGTATTTGATACACTTACGGAATTCTATGGATTTTTTTTTCTCCTTTTTCCTTCTTTCTCATTTTTCACGTTTAACTTTTTTTTTTTATTTATTTATAAAAGAAAAGTTAAATATGAGAATGAAGAAATTATGAAGGAAAAATAAATGAAGAAAAAATAACTTGTGTTTAAGAAATGGCATGAAATCTTGTGTGTGGTGTCATAATTGTATCTCATGTCCATATATCATGTTCTTGGATCTCTTAACAAAAATATATTGACTGTAAAAACTTTTTTGATTTTTTTTTTTATAAAAGTAAAGGGTATTAATGGGAAAACATTCCTAGATTGTGAAAGAGTATTAACAGGTAGAGCCTATCAACTTGAAATGGAAATTTCATCGACAGAAGCTTAGATTTTTTGCCTAGAGTGTGAAATTGGTTGGCAATCGAGAACTGATATCTGGGTCTTCGACATCGACGAGACCTTGCTTTGCAATCTTCCTTACTACGAGACCGTGGTTATGACAGCACTGTAGAAATATTCCACGAGTTCTGATTAGTGAAGGAAGAATTTTCTTTAAGAATAGGCCATCACGGTTGAAGCACTCCGCATATGTGGAAAAGAATTCAAGGGACGAAGGCAAGCCGGTTCGGAATTAGATAAAAACTTCGGCTAAGGCCAACCAAGTAAGTGACTGTACTATCGACATGGTTATATTTGATGTTGACATGTGCCCTATGGTTCTGTACTTGTCATATATATTGATATGTGTGAATTGTTTATGAATCGATATGATTATGATATGATGTGTATATGTTATGATATGTTAATTGTATGATAACACTTACGGTACGATGTATTATATGATAAGTTTGAGATAGGATACGAGAAGGATGCAATAAACGTTATGCAATGATAGGAGTAAGATTTGTTTATAAAACGTTAGGTTAGGACAAAACCATTGCATTTATTAGCGATTCATTAGGAAGGATGCATTTTCAATCTTTGATGTGTAAGACTACATGGGGAAGAGAGTCCTTACATTGAAGACATAGGAAAGGAATGTCGTATTGTCAAAGCTAAGAGCGCTATTCATCATGATGGATGGGCATATTGTTTCTCGAGTACCAATACTACTATTTTATACTACTGGTCATCAAGCCTCAGCGAGTTATTGCCATTGTACATGTCACCCAACCACTGATGTAGTCATGCATCTTGACCGTCCGCCAGCATTTCTGAGAAAATTTCTTCATCTATTTGATGTGTTGGTTCTTAATACAGAACATCACTCGAACAAGAGCAAAATACAGAGAAAATAGGTGGGTAATGTATAAAAATAAAATTCGTAGTGAACTCGGTAACTTAAAAGAAATTGATACAGCTAAAGTATTGAACAATGGTTGGATTCGCAAGTCTCCTCTCATCCTCGACTCTGTTTTTTTTTCAGGACCATGTCTTCTCACTGTTTCCGCAATAGGGAATGGAATAATGGAGGTAGTTGTGTCATTACCACATTGTTATCACGAGGAAGCAAACTAGAGCAGAATAGATCAAGTGATCCAGCGGTTGAAATTGTTGTAAGAGGCACACGAGTAAGAAAGTTGGGAATAACTGCTCTTTCCCAATGTAACGACCTGGGAAAGAAAGAAAAAAAAAAAAAAAAAATATATATATATATATATATATATACTAATAATAATAATAATAAATAAATAAATAAAGGAAAACGAGCAAACGAAGAAAAAAAAAAAAATTCAGTCGCCGGAAAACCCGCGAGTTTTCTGACGACCGCCGAGTTTCGCGGAACCCACACGAAACGACGGCCACAGCACGCCCACCCTCAGCCCACGACACCCAGCATCTTCAGAACACCTGCAAAGGGAGAAAAGAGAGAAAATTTCGAGAGAGAGAGAGAGATTTCGGACAAACGTCGGCGAGTGTCCAGTTTCTTCGACGAGCCCTCAAACCACCCTCAAACCGACACCAAACGACCTCTTACCACCATAAGAGGGATCCCTAACGAAAGCACAATAACTCAGGGTGCGTTTTGTGTTATTTCGTAAGCGTCGTCGTCGGTAACCGAGGTCGGAAAATTAGGTTTCTTAATCGATTCTTAGATCTGTCCTTTTAGGAGCTTTTAGGCCACAAAACTCCCAGAAAGGAAAGAAGCCGACGAACAAAGAGGAAAAGGGAAGGAAGAGGATCGAAATCGGCAACGGAAATGCCGCGGAAAGGAGAGAGAAAGCTTGCCAGAAAATCGGCCGAAGTCGGGTAAGGAAGACGAGATCCACGGATTCGGGTCAACCCGAACCCAGAACCCAGGAGAGCCAGCCCGTTCCTCCCTTGGCCTCTGCCTTCGGCCCAGCCCAACTATAGCGGCCCAAACCTCAAACCAGCCCAGAAGCTACGGTTCAGTTGAACCAACCCAGACTAGACCCACGGTCCAATTGAGCCAGCCTGCAAACCAAACACTTGCGGCCCAGCCCAGTAAGCCGAGGCCCAACGATTAGTCTTGGCCCAGTAGCCTTCCACAGCCGCGACCCGAACCACGACCCGAACCTGACTGCGACCCGACACTACCGCCCGACGTGGCTTTCTCTGCTGCTGCCACGTGTCACACAGTTGTGCAGGCAGTCCCTCGGCTCGGCTCGGTGCAAACGGCTCGGGCTCCCTCCAGTGACGCTCCGGCGGCTCCTCCGGCGGCTCCAGCGGTTGTTCGGCTCGGCTCACCTATTTTCAGCCCAGTTTCCACTCTTTCGACCCTCCCGGATCTGTTTTCGGCCCCGATTAAGGTATCCGAGGCCGTTTTAGAGCCATATTTCATATTTATTAAATTATAGGTAAATTAATTGTGAAATACTAACGGAAAGTGGTGAACGGTGTGATAGGAAACAAACCCCAGCGACGTAGGAAGCAGCTCTCACGGAACGGGAGCTTACGTTTAGCTATTTAGGGAGTACTTCGGCCAAGGCCAACCAAGTAAGTGGCCTTACTATAGGATAGGCTAAATAAATTGTATGATGCTTGATGATATGTGCCAGTATATACATATTTTGTTGAGTGACGCTTGATATGTTTGACGCACGTTGTGGCACTATGATGAGCATGATGATTGCATGATTTTTACCTTAATATGATGATGTTTTCCATATTGAGCATGCTAGATGATGATGAGTGCCATATTGCATCATGTCGTTAGATCGACGTAGGACACAACCCTAAGAGCATGAGAATGATATTAATATAAATATCCACGAGTATGCGTTACCTAGAGTAACAAAGAGATGAGACTAGAGGGTTGTGTCAGAAGAGACATTACGATGGATTTAGAGGGACCTCATGCATTTTGTATGTTCATAAGCATAGGGCTACTTCCCCTAGAGATGATGAGTGCGGACGCGCACCTTATGATGAGCGCGAATGCGCACAAGTGCGAAAGCACACAGATGAGGGTGTTCATGAGGCGCATGACACTATGGGGTTCCGCTGACCTCCGGACGTCGCTACAGATTAGCTTGACCAGAGGGTCCAGGGGGTGTGCGAGCGCCCTTGGGACTCACACTCGCACGTGTGAGTCGTGTGTAGGAAAGTACTACACATCCAATTTGTCCGAGACTGGAGGCCACCCCTAAGATGATTAGAGATAGGTCCCTATTCATAATTGCATGTGTTTGCATTAGCATGGCCCCTATAGTGAGATCACTTACTGAGTATTTCTTCGAAATACTCAGGCCGTGTGCCATATTGTTTTTCAGGTAAAGGCAAGGCTCCCATGTACGGTTGACGGTGGCATCGTGATCAGAGACTGTGGCGCGTGCATAGGATAGCTGCATATTTAATTCCTAGTCTTGGTTAGGATAGGGCGTTTGCATTTCATTCATTTATATTAATTAATTTGTAATCGTTTTATTTTATCTTTTTGAACTCCAGCACGATGTTTGAAACACGTAAGTCCGGCAGTGTTTTCCAATGTTTTAATTTATTCTGAAATTTTAAATTTTTCCGCTAATAAAGATGAGCATGCTTAGATTTTTATTCTGCATTAGAGATGAGCATGAGACGTTAGTGGCGACTCTAGATATGTGGAAATTTAGGGTCATTACAGTTGGTATCAGAGCTCTAGGTTTTAGATTCTGTAGACTAGCCTACGATGTAGGCTTGGCACGCTCCACGATCCCAACGTCGATGCCCCGTCACCGTCAGGTACGCCTTGCATAAGATAAGAAAAGAGAAACATTTTAAAACTCGCATGCATTTTTTTTAATGTTGACATTACTGAAATGGTTGTGATATTTCACGTATTTACTTAAGAGTATGATAATTTTGTTAGTAGCATGATATGATGCTTAGCATGATGAATGTTTACTTCTTTGGCGTTACGATGTATTGTATAGTGTGTGTATTGTTATTTATATATATGCATAGTATTAAGGCCTTAGACTTAAGCAACCTTATATTGGTTTATAGAACCATGCCCAGAGGACGAGGAAGAGGAAGAGGAAGACGAGGAAGGGGGCGACCCCGTCGTAGAGAAGTAGAACGAGGTGTGGCAGTAGAGGGCCCACCTCAAGAAAGATCAGAGACTGGGCCGGTAACAGTTACGCCGCCCCCAGTCTTACCACCAGTTGAGCTACCTTCTCTAGCTCCACTACAAGCTGAGCCTCCACCACCAGTAGAGCCTCCACCACAAGTAGAACCTCCACCCCAGCCTACCCTACCACTCCAAGTCGCACCTGAAGCTGCACCCCCAGTGGGTGGAGTGGATGCTAATACTAGGTTAATGTGTGACTCCATCCAAGCCCTAATTCAAACCTTGGTAACCAATCAGCAAGCCAGTCTACAACAGGCCCAGGAACAAGCCCAAGCACAGGCCCAGGCACAGGCGTTGGCACTAGCACAGGTACAGGCACAGGCACAGGCACAGGCACAGGCCACTGCTCAGGCCAATGCCTCAGTAAACCCTCCACAACCTGTTAGATGTTCAAACTGGATAAGGGACTTCAAGAGATACGACCCTCGACCATTCACTGGTTCCTTAGTAGACCCCATAGAAGCCCAAATGTGGATTGCAGCGGTGGAAACCACCTTTGAGACTATGGAGTGCCTAGAGAACCAAAAGGTCGCCTGTGCAACCTTCGTCCTACAAAAGAACGCAGAGATATGGTGGAGAGATAACAAAACCCTTCTTAACCCAGAAGGGGGACCAATGAACTGGGAACGATTTAAGGAGGCCTTCCTTAAAGAATATTATCCTAAGTCAGAGCGACTTAAAAGGCAACAGGAGTTTGCCCACCTGGTATAGGGAGGACTCAAAGTGGAGAAGTACAACCAAGAGTTTAATAAACTCAAGAGATTTGCACCGTCCATGGTGGACACTGAGGAAAAGATGACAGAGAAATTTGTATTGGGTTTGGAACCAAGAATCCGCCGCATGTTGGAGGCGTTCAACCCAAAGATCTATGAGGAAGCCTTGAGAACTACCAAGGCTTTAGAGAAACCAAAGGATGAGAAACGACGTGAAGAGCCAGTTATAATTGGGCATAAGCGTCCTCATGAATCAGGAGGCTCTGACCGTCTACCACCAACACGTAGGCACCGTTCCAATAACAGACCCACTCCTAGATAGGATGAGCGACGCCCTCCCCGACATACTGACAGGAACCCCAGGAATCAAGATGGGGCCAGAGGGAGGAGAGAGGAAGGGTGCACTATCTGTGGAAGACTACACGGTGGGAGGTGCATGGCTGGCAGCCGAGCGTGTTATAGATGTGGTCAAGAGGGACACATCGCCGTGAACCGCACAGCCGGACATGCTGCAGCACAAGCAAACCCGCCCAGAGTAGTAGAGCAAACAGATCAACCAGCACCACCGAGAGCTCAAGCTAGGGCATACGCGTCAACCAGCAAGGACACTGGGAGGTTCGACGCTGTGGTGACAGGTACACTATCCATTTTAGGTCATTTCGCTTTTACCTTATTAGATTCTGGTTCCACGCATTCCTTTATTTCCATGCATTTTGTTGTACAAGCAGGGTTCGAATTAGAACCCTTATTGCATGAAATGTCTGTAAGCACCCCTGCGGGGGTAGACTTAGTATCTAGGGATAGAGTAAAGGATGGCCAAGTAATCATAGGGAACCAAACTTTAAGCGTTGACCTGATGGTGGTAAACATGACAGATTTCGACGTCATACTAGGCATGGATTGGTTAGCTAAAAATCTTGCTAGTATAGACTGTCGCAAAAAGGAAGTAAAATTTTCACCACCGACAGGACCTACCTTTAAATTTAAAGGCACAAATACCGGGATTACCCCCAAGGTAGTCTCGATGATGAAAGCAAAGAGGTTAGTCCAACAAGGTGGATGGGCTATATTAGCATGTGCTGTAGACGTAAGAGGAAAGGAAAAGACCCTAGTAAACGTGCCAATAGTAAACGAGTTCCCGGATGTATTTCTAGATGACTTACCTAGAATACCCCCTTCCCGAGCGGTCGACTTCGTCATCGAACTCAAGCCGGGAACTGGGCCTATTTCCAAAGCACCCTATCGCATGGCGCCAGCAGAGTTGAAAGAACTTAAGGCGCAATTGCAAGACTTACTAGATAAAGGATTCATTCGACCTAGCGTGTCCCCCTGGGGTGCGCCAGTGTTGTTTGTTAAGAAGAAAGATGGATCGATGCGTCTGTGCATCGATTACAGAGAGCTAAACAAGAGAGCCGTAAAAAAAATATCCTCTGCCTAGAATAGAAGACTTGTTTGATCAACTCAGAGAGGCAACAGTATTATCTAAGATAGATCTTCGGTCTGGTTATCACCAAATTAGGATTAATGAAAAAGACGTACCAAAAACAGCGTTTAGGACAAGGTACGGTCACTACGAGTTCGTGGCGATGTCATTTGGCCTCACCAATGCCCCAGCTGTGTTTATGGAGTTAATGAACCGGGTATTCAAAGAATGCGTAGACATGTTCGTGATTGTGTTCATTGACGACATCCTCATATACTCGAGAACCGACCTAGAGCATGAGGAACACCTCCGAAAAGTCCTAACCACCCTAAGAGAGCACAAGTTGTACGCCAAGTTCTCCAAATGCGATTTTTGGTTACGACAAGTCTCTTTCTTGGGACACGTGGTGTCAAAGGACGGAATATCTGTAGATCCCACCAGGTCGAAGCGATCACAAAGTGGGAACGCCCAACTACGGTACTGAAAGTAAGGAGTTTCCTAGGATTGACGGGATATTATCGAAGGTTCGTGCAGGACTTCGCTAAAATATCCTCGCCTTTAACAAAGTTAACAAAAAAAAGGGGTGCCATTTAGATGGGATGATGCTTGTGAGGCAAGCTTCCAGAACCTAAAAGAGAGATTGGTAACCGCCCCGGTACTCATAGTACCCGAGAGCTCAGAAGGATATGTGATCTATAGTGATGCCTCCATGAAAGGACTGGGATGTATGTTAATGCAACACGGCAAGGTTGTCGCATACGCATCTCGTCAACTTAAAGAATATGAAAAGAACTACCCTACACATGACCTAGAGTTGGCCGCTGTAGTGTTCGCGCTGAAAATCTGGCGACATTACCTGTATGGCGAGAAAACCCAAATTTTTACCGACCACAAAAGTTTGAAATACTTCTTCACCCAGAAGAGTTAAACATGAGGCAGAGAAGGTGGTTAGAATTGGTGAAGGATTATGACGTAGATATCCAGTACCACCCTGGGAAAGCAAATGTGGTTGTAGATGCCTTGAGTAGGAAGATGATCCACTCGTCGGCCCTCATTACGAGGGAAGTAAGGGTACAAAGAGAGTTCGAGCGAGCCAACATAGCTGTAGCGACCGAGGGAGTCATAGCACAGCTGGCCCGACTCACGGTACAACCTACGCTTAGGCAGAGAATTATTACCTCCCAACGAGAGGATCCTAACCTACAGAAAGTCCTAGGACAGCTAGACGAAAGTCCAGTAGATGGATTCTCGAAGTCATCATATGAAGGACTATTGTATCAGGGACGCTTATGTGTTCCGGCAATAGAAGATTTTAGGAAGGAAATACTGATGGAAGCTCACAACTCACCATTTGCCATACATCCAGGAGGTACTAAGATGTACCAAGATTTAAAACAACACTTTTGGTGGAAGAGCATGAAGAGGGATGTGGCCGGGTTTGTGAGCAAGTGCGTAGTTTGTCAACAAGTGAAAGCTCCAAGACAAAAGGCGGCGGGGTTGTTGCAGCCCCTAAGCATACCGGAGTGGAAGTGGGAAAACATAGCGATGGACTTCATAGTAGGTTTACCCAAAACGCCCAAAGGCTATACAGTGATCTGGGTAGTTGTCGATAGGTTGACCAAGTCGGCACACTTTCTACCTGGAAAGTTTACATATACAGTTGACAATTGGGCACAACTGTACGTGAAAGAAATAGTAAGACTACATGGAGTCCCAGTGTCTATAGTGTCAGATGGGGATCCACGCTTTACGTCAGCATTTTGGCGCAGACTTCAAAAAGCACTGGGTACCCGCCTCGACTTTAGTACCGCCTTTCACCCCCAAACAGATGGACAAACGGAGCGTTTAAACCAAATTCTAGAGGACATGCTACGCGCTTGTGTACTAGATTTTAAGGAAAGTTGGGATTCCAAACTCCACCTAATGGAATTCTCGTATAACAACAGTTTCCAAGCAACTATTGGAATGGCACCGTTTGAGGCCCTGTACGGGAAATGGTGTAGGTCCCCACTATGTTGGGACGAGGTAGGAGAGAGAGAATTAGTAGGACCCGAGTTGGTTCGACTCACCAATGAGGCTGTCCAAAAAATTCGAGCGAGGATGCGTACCGCTCAAAGTAGACAGAAAAGTTACGCCGATGTAAGGCGTAAAAGCCTGGAGTTTGAGGTGGGGGACCCAGTATTCCTCAAGGTGGCACCTATGAAAGGTGTGTTAAGATTCGGACATAAGGGCAAGTTAAGTCCTAAATTCATTGGACCATTCGAGATCCTAGAGCGAGTTGGTCCGGTACCGTATAAGTTAGCCTCACCTCCAGCCCTCTCAGGAGTACATGATGTATTTCATGTGTCGATGCTAAGGAAGTACATTACGGATCCTATCCACGTAATAGACTACGAACCACTCCAACTCAATGAAGATCTGAGCTACGAGGAAAAACCAGTAAGAATCTTAGCTAGAGAAGTAAAAACCTTACGCAACAGGAGTATTGCGTTCGTTAAGGTACTGTGGCAGAATCACCACAGTGAGGAAGCCACGTGGGAGCGTGAGGACGAGATAAGAGAGAAATACCCCGAGTTGGTACAAGAGTTTAAGACTTTCGAGGACGAAAGTTCTTTTTAGGGGTATATAATGTAACGACCCGGGAAAGAAAGAAAAAAAAAATATATATATATATATATATATATATATATATATATATATATATAATAAATAAATAAATAAAGGAAAACGAGAAAACGAAAAAAAAAAAAAAAAAAAAAAACTCAGTCGCCGGAAAACCCGCGAGTTTTCCGGCGACTGTCGAGTTTCGCGGAACCCACGTGAAACGACGGCCATAGCACGCCCACCCTCAGCCCACGACACCCAGCATCTTCAGAACACCTACAAAGGGAGAAAAGAGAGAAAATTTCGAGAGAGAGAGAGAGATTTCGGACAAACGTCGGCGAGTGTCCAGTTTCTCCGACGAGCCCTCAAACCACCCTCAAACGACCTGTTACCACCATAAGAGGGATCCCTAACGAAAGCACAATAACTCAGGGTGCGTTTTGTGTTATTTCGTAAGCGTCGTCATCGGTAACCGAGGTCGGAAAATTAGGTTTCTTAATCGATTCTTAGATCTGTGCCTTTTAGGAGCTTTTAGGCCGCAAAACTCCCAGAAAGGAAAGAAGGCCGACGAACAAAGAGGAAAAGGGAAGAAAGAGGATCGAAATCGGCAACGGAAACGCCGCGGGAAGGAGAGAGAAAGCTCACCGGAAAATCGGCCGAAGTCAGGTAAGGAAGACGAGATCCACGGATTTGGGTCAACCCGAACCCGAAACCCGGGAGAGCCAGCCCGTTCCTCCCTTGGCCTCTGCCTTCGGCCCAGCCCAACTACAGCGGCCCAAACCTCAAACCGGCCCAGAAGCTACGGTTCAGTTGAACCAACCCAGACTAGACCCACGGTCCAATTGAGCCGGGCTGCAAACCAAACACTTGTGGCCCAGCCCAGTAAGCCGAGGCCCAAAGATTAGTCTTGGCCCAGTAGCCTTCCACAGCCAGCGACCCGAACCACGACCCGAACCAGACTGCGACCCGACACTACCGCCCGACGTGGCTTTCTCTGCTGCTGCCACGTGTCACACAGCGGCACAGGCAGTCCCTCGGCTCGGCTCGGCGTAAACGGCTCGGGCTCCCTTCGGTGACGCTCCGGCGGCTCCAGCGGTTGTTTGGCTCGGCTCACCAGTTTTCAGCCCGGTTTCCACTCTTTCGACCCTCCCGGATCTGTTTTCGGCCCCGATTAAGGTATCCAAGGTCGTTTTAGAGCTGTATTTCACATTTATTAAATTATAGGTAAATTAATTGTGAAATACTAACGGAAAGTGGTGAACGGTGTGATAGGAAACAAACCCCGGCAACGTAGGAAGCAGCTCTCACGGAACGGGAGCTTACGTTTAGCTATTTAGGGAGTACTTCGGCCAAGGCCAACCAAGTAAGTGGCCTTACTATAGGATAGGCTAAATAAATTGTATGATGCTTGATGATATGTGCCAGTATATACATATTTTGTTGAGTGACGCTTGATATGTTTGACGCACGTTGTGGCACTATGATGAGCATGATGATTGCATGATTTTTACCTTAATATGATGATGTTTTCCATATTGAGCATGCTAGATGATGATGAGTGCCATATTGCATCATGTCGTTAGATCGACGTAGGACACAACCCTAAGAGCATGAGAATGATATTAATATAAATATCCACGAGTATGCGTTACCTAGAGTAACAAAGAGATGAGACTAGAGGGTTGTGTCAGAAGAGACATTACGATGGATTTAGAGGGACCTCATGCATTTTGTATGTTCATAAGCATAGGGCTACTTCCCCTAGAGATGATGAGTGCGGACGCGCACCTTATGATGAGCGCGAATGCGCACAGGTGCGAAATCACACAGATGAGGGTGTTCATGAGGCGCATGACACTATAGGGTTCCGCTGACCTCCGGACGTCGCTACAGATTAGCTTGACCAGAGGGTCCAGGGGTGTGCGAGCGCCCTAGGGACTCACACTCGCACGTGTGAGTCGTGTGTAGGAAAGTACTACACATCCAATTTGTCCGAGACTGGAGGCCACCCCTAAGATGATTAGAGATAGGTCCCTATTCATAATTGCATGTGTTTGCATTAGCATGGCCCCTATAGTGGGGTCACTTACTGAGTATTTCTTCGAAATACTTAGGCCGTGTGCCATATTGTTTTTCAGGTAAAGGCAAGGCTCCCATGTACGGTTGACGGTGGCATCGTGATCAGAGACTGTGGCGCGTGCATAGGATAGTTGCATATTTAATTCCTAGTCTTGGTTCGGATAGGGCGTTTGCATTTCATTCATTTATATTAATTAATTTGTAATCGTTTTATTTTATCTTTTTGAACTCCAGCACGATGTTTGAAACACGTAAGTCCGGCAGTGTTTTCCAATATTTTAATGTATTCTGAAATTTTAAATTTTTCCGCTAATAAAGATGAGCATGCTTAGATTTTTATTCTGCATTAGAGATGAGCATGAGACGTTAGTGGCGACTCTAGATATGTGGAAATTTAGGGTCGTTACACCCAAGCTCACATATCCCCCTACGGTATCAAGAGAACTTCGGATGGTAGTGAGTTCTTGCATTGGTGCTTCACTGGCATTCTGGACACGTGGAACATGATTCTTCTTGCTCAAATATAGTTTTGTCTATCCTTAAAAGTTCACTTTTTGACATTCAGCTTTGGTCCCTTGAGTAATACACGAAAGCATCTTAATTTGTAGCCTCTAGGGAAGATGATCAATTTGAGGTGGGTTTTAGTGAGAAAGGTGGGAAGAAGAGATGCAATTGTATGATCATGATTTTATATCAACTAATTGTTTTATTTATTTATAAATGAAATTTTTGGTGCATTCTTTGAAAATTCAATAATAATCATCGGGTTATTTGGTTACTCTTTTAAGGAAATTCAACATTCGACCTCTTGAATATTCGAAGCTACTTGCAAAATACTGTCGATTATGATTTTTAATACTCACTCGACTCAAAATTCAGGTTCGTTCATGTTTGAAAATGTGTCAAACTAAAAGACAAGATTTATTATATTGTTGGAATTAAATGACTAAAATAAAATTTGAAATAACAAAAAATGTTTATGGTATAATATAGAAAGATAATTTAAATTTTGTGAATTAAATATTTGTTTTATATGATATAAAATAAAAATGAATACACTATTATTAGAAAAGAGAAGAAACTTTTGTAATATGTTTACAATTTTTTTGTTTCATATTTATGATCATACAAATTATCTTACCTGGTTAAGAATTTTCTTTTCTGTTTTTTTTTTATAATTATTTTCTTAGTTTAATTTTACACAACAAGTTAGTTGATACAGAGATAATGAGGTAATAAAAAGAGAGAAAGAAATAAATAAAAAGAGAGAAAGAAATACGAATGTAAGGATAATTATTTCATTATGACTATGCCATTTTTATAGATAGAAGAGAGTAAAACCCCCCACAAACACAGGTAGAGAGAGGGCTTATTGTAAGTAAAGATAGTCGTCCAAGTAGTTATACTCCTACTTGGGGACAGGGAATTCGATGACTTCTTCAAAAGATAAGAGCTTATAGAATTCCCTCGGCATGAAAGGAAACCATACCACCTTTGCAATATATGACCAACGAAAACCATCGTCATTTATAGCTTCTATCACAATAATAAAATATTTGAGATCCCCGCCTATAATGGGATTGTACACACCGTTACCACACCCTTGTAACTGAAATGATGTTCAGCATTCTTGTTATGTCTGTCCACTGCAAACCTTCCAGCTCTTTGCACTTGTTCGTCGTTGACATCCTTAATTGGAACTAGATTTGAAGGGAACTCTTCTAAACCACTCATTTTGGAACACCTTTGATAGATAGCTTCAACAAACTTACTTTGCTCATGAATATTTTTGAGTTCGATAAGTTATTCTAATGCTTTCTTTACCTCCATTTAAAAGAGTTTAAAAACTAGTACTTCAAATATTATGATTGACTAACTATAACTTTAATTTTGTCATTTAATGGGTCGTTTAGACCAAAGGAACAAAGACGGAAATGAACAAAGAAATGAGAAAGGAAAATAAAAGCCTTAAACTTTAGTACATGGTTTCAAAGGTGGGATGTGAGAATAAGTTATTCTCATGCTTTTTTATTTCTTTTCCTTCTTCCTTTTTTCTCCTTTTTCACGTCTAACTATGAGAATGAAGAAATAACTTGTGCTTCGTTGTATTTTTGTGTTAGGTTTTTTAAGAAATGGCATGAAATCTTGTCTGTGTGGTGTCATAATTGTGTCTCATGTACGTATATCATATTCTTGGATCTCTTATTAAAAAATACCATTGAACTTTACATCTAAAAAATAATCCTAAAACTTTCAAAAGTTTTAATAATACCATTAAAAAGTTTAAAAAATACCCATAAACTTTCAAATTAAAAAATATTCTTATCATTCGTTTTAGATAAAAACTCTTTCTATTTTTCTTTTTTCGAAAATATTCTTAAATTTTCAATAGAATTTCAAAACTACCATTTATCTATCAAAATGTTTCATTAATACCCTTAAATTAAAAATAATAATAAATAAATAAAAAAAAAAATCTTACCGATAATACCCATTTCAAAAATACTACCAAACTTTCAAAAGAAAGATAGATGGTTTCCATCATATATTGATGGTGAAAACTTTTTTGATTTTTTTATAAAAGAAAAGGGTATTAATGGAAAAGCATTCATCGGTATGTTTTAAACACAGTACGAACTCTAACGTTATTTTGGAACTTTTTAAAAATAATTGAAAAGTATTAATGAAACTTTTTAAAGTATTTTTTTCTATAGCCTTGGGTCAGGAAGCTTTCGATTAATGTGGAGACTAACAATCTGAATTCGTGGAAAACATTTGTGAAAGATTGTAGTGAATATGTGAAAGAGTACTTAATGTGTAGAGCCTATCAACTTGAAATAGAAATTGCATCGATGGAGGCTTACATTTTTGCCCAGAGTATGAAATTGGTTGGCAATGGAAGCGATATATGGGTCTTCGACATCGACGAGACCTTGCTTTGCAATCTTCCTCACTACTGAGGCCATGGTTATGGCAGCACGGTAGAAATTCTCCATAAGTTCTGATTAGTGAAGGAAGAATTGTCTTTAAGAAGAGGTCATCACAGAAGCACCTCAATATATGTGGAAAAGAATTCAAGGGACGAAGGCAAGTCGGTTCGGGATTAAATAAAAACTTCGGCTTAAGGCCAACCAAGTAAGTTGTCTTACTATCGGCATGATTATATTTGATGTTGACAAGTGTCCCATGGTTGTGTACGTGTCATATATTAATATGTATATTAATTTTTACTTATTATATTATATCATATCATATATATATATATATATATATATATATATATATATAATTTAATAATTGTTTTTTTATTCCTTTTTAAAAATAGTTTTGAACTAAAAATAATTTTTTCAAAATATATATTTAACTTAAAGTAGTAAATCTTAAATAAATATTTTACGAACTAAATTTTTACTTCTATTAAAAACAAAAATTTGAATAAATGATCCAAATATCTCGAACAAACTCAAACCAAAAAATGGTTTAGTTGAGTTGGACTCACTATTTAATTGTAACACCCCGAGCCCAACGGGTACAATTCGCTCCATCCTTGTGACTAGCACCTTCCTAACCATTGTGAATTTCTTAGATTTTATTGGAGGATTTAGAGTGTGATTTTTAAATTGGTGCAGAAGAAAGAAATGCTCGGGATGCATCAAGGAACTTAAAAAAAAAAAAAATGGTGATGTAATCGAAATTTGGGTCAAAGTTGACTGGGGCAAAAAGGTAATTTTGCCCCCACACCTACCACCATGAGGGAGGTCTGGACAGACATGGAAGGAAGGAAAAAAAAACAACCAAAAAAAAAAAAAGAACTGTTAGAGTTTTTTTTTAAGAAGAGGAAGAAGGAGGGTGAAACGCCCCAAAACCCGAACTGAAGCACCCTCAAACTTAGGTCTCCTACTAGAGCTACTTAGAATATCAAGAGGAGCGATCTGAGCATTGGATCGTTCGTTTCCAGCAAGAAACGGGCAAGAACGCGAGGTAAGTCCGCGACCTCTCTTGTTTCAAGATTTCACCATAGATCCGGGGGTTTTAGATGATTTAGACCTTAATAATCTAGTTGCAACACTTTAGGTGACGAGTCTTGCAAGTTTTCGGAGGAAACGCGGCCAAAAATTGCGTTGGAAAACAAAATCGAGAGACTGTCCTACTTCGGGAAGAAACTGAATTTTTCTCGGTTTTCGACTCCATTTATTAAGCGCCGTGAGTATTTAAAAAATACAAGAAAAATATATCTGGATAGGTGGACTTGAGATCTTGAATTCTTGTGAAGGAATCGATTTAATTCGAGTTACGGTTTGGAAGATAGAAAAATCTAAAATAAATAGGTTGATATAGAATTTAACCGGAATCTGGAAATTGGATGAACTCAGGCAATCGGTGACGGACACGCGGCCGCCGGAAAGGGGAGGACACGCATCGAGCAATTGGTGGAGAGACGCGTCTGACGCCTCCGCTGACACGCATTCGATGGTTGACCCAACCCGAAAACCTTCCGCCAATCCCTGTACGACACGTTCAAGCCCAGAAAATTTGAGAGTAAGTCTACGTCCGCTGGGGTTCGAAACGCGCCTCTACCCGTGCGTTGCCCGCTTTGACCGCGCGTATACCCTGTGTCACAATCGCACTTTTGATGGCAGCGGACTTGCGATTGTGTGGCACTCACTTTCCAACGACAAGTGAGCTAAGCCAATTCGTTCTTGCGTCGCCTACGGCCAAGCGATGTATGCTCGAGCCTCTGGCCTCGGTTTTAAGAGAAGGTTTTAGAAAACGAGGGCAAAGAGAGATTTTCGAAAGAGAGATTTTTGAAAGAGACGTTATATAAGCAAGCAAGAGAGAAATAACAACGGCTCACAGTATACAACCATGGATAGGGAGAAGTTGACAACTAGTCGTATCCCCCTATAGTACATTCTGAGGCATTTCATGTCTGACAGGCCTTGATAAGCTGCAACAATGCTGGAATTTGCAAAGCTAGAGGTCCTTCTAGAATCCTTGCAAAACGCTCACAGAGAAAGCTAACTTAACGGATTGATTCCAACCAAGAGCTGGTTAGAAGATGAATGACTCTTAGATCGAACTTGGAATCTATGATGGTCACTCTTAGATACCAAGACAATTCACTCCAGAATTAGCTTGATCAAAACTAATTCAATGAATCGGTTTAAACATCAAACCTAAAGCAAGATTTGAAAAAGAATAACACCAAAAGGGTATTAAGAAAACGCAAAGGTTTTTTCTGTATTCAACCAAAATCTCTCAAACATGAGTATTACATGCCTTTAAATAGGCCCAGAAGATAACCCTAACAAAATAAAGTTTAGCCACCAACCACTAATAAATGCTAATAAATGCTATTAAATACAAATTGAAGAATATAAGGCAATTCATACAAACTATTAATAAATGCTATTAAATATAAAATGAAGCAAATAAGGCATTAATAATTTCCTTAATTGGTAATTCAACTACCAAAGGAAGTCTTCTAATTGCTTTCCAATATCAGCCACTCCATTATCTTCTTGATTTGATATGCTAATGCTATAAAGATTTTTTGGCTCAAAAGTCTTTGTTTCAACCGGTACACTAGCTAGCTTTTGAAGATGCAATGTATAGTCCTCTGGAATCTTCTTAAAATTGCTTCTTGTAATCTATCATTCGGGTACATGCACGTGATCAGTTGTTGGATTCATATCATCCCCCCTTTCTTTAAAAGGATTTGTCCTCAAATCAAATTTTTCGTTCTTTCCGGACAAGAACTGAATATTGTTTTTTTTTTTTTCCTCACTTTTTTTTTTTTTCTCACCTTTACCTTAGTTTCTTCTCTCCACTGTTGTTCTTCATATTCTTTTCTTTTCTTCTCCAATCTCAATTGGTCACAATGTACTTCATATGGAGACAATGGAAGTAAAGTAAATTTCTTCCCACACAAAGTAAAAGTATACTTGTTCATCAAACCATCAAATGTTACCTTTCTATCATATTGCCAAGGTCGGCCGAATAAGATGTCCCCCGCATGCATTGGTACGACATCACAAAGAACTTCATCTTTATATCTTCCAAGAGTAAAAGAAATAAGAGCTTGAGAATTCACCTTAATTTCTTCTTTGTTTGTTAACCAATGAAGTTTGTATGGTTTTGGATGGGGATGGACAGAAAGTTGAAGTCTTTTTACAAGGAAGCTGCTTACCACATTTGTGCAACTTCCACTATCATCAATCAGCAAGTTGCATGGGTTTGCTTTGACCAAACATCTTGTGTGGAACAAGTTTTCCCTTTGATCTTCAAATTTCTCTTCCTTGATTTGAACATTGAGTACCCTTCTTGTGATCAAAGATATGGAATTACCTTTTTCAACATACTCATCATCATATGCTGCGATTTCTTCCACAAGCTGTGAGTCATGATCCTCACATTCATCATCTGAATCAAGTATACCATTCCTTATCACCATAACTTTTTTATTAACACACTCTTTGCTCATGTGTCCAAACCCTTTGCACTTCCAACATTGAATAGAACTAGTCTTCTCCTTTACCGTCTTTGAAGCTTCATTCTTTTTACCAATGGAACTCTCAGCCTCCACTCTTTTAGCAGCCACAAACTTTTCTTTTGGTGACATTGATTCATTTCTATTCACAAAACTATCCTTGTTCCAAGTTTTAGAATTTGAAAAGGTGTTAGTTCGTGATGTGTACCTTTTTGAATGCTCTTTTTCTTCCTTCAACTGGTCTTCAATTTTGAGAGCATAATGATACATGTCTTCCAGATATGGTTGTGGATTTCTGTCAACAAGATGAGCAATTTCTCGATTCAAACCTCCAAGGAATCTAGACATGGTATCTTCTTCTTCTTCTCTAACATTTGCTCTTTCCATCATAGTTTCCATCTCTTGATAATATTCCGCCACACTTTTTGTTCCTTGCCTCAAACCTTGCAATTTAGTTTTCAAATTTCTTTCATAATGTTTTGGAACATACCTTTTTCTCATGGCTTCTTTAAGTTCTTCCCATGTCTCTATTGGATCCTCCTCTTTTCTTCTTCTCTCAGATTTGAGATGTTGGTACCAATCACCAGCATGATTGGTAAATTCGGCAATAGCAAGTCTCATCTTCTTATTTTCACTATAGGTGTTGCAATCAAACACATGCTCTATCTTTCTTTCCCACTGCAAGTATGCCTCAGAATCTGCCGTTCCACAAAATGGTGGGATTTTGAGTTTAACTCCTCCATCTCTATCTTCATGTACTCTTCCCATCCTTCTAGGTTGCATAATAGTTGCATGGTTATTTCTTCCTCTCCATCTACCATCAACTTGTCTTTCTTGTACTACTATACCTTCATCTTCTTGTAATGTTCGTTCTTGTCTTTGTTGTTGCGCTCTTCTTTCTTGTCTATCTTCCATCATCATTTCCATCATACCTTGAATTGCTTGAAGAATGGTTGTATTAAGATTTGGTACTGGTGGTACTGCTTCTCCATTATGTAACATTTTGTTATCAAGGGACCTCACCACACTTCTCACAAAAATTTCACTCAGGGACACTCGTGTTTAACACTCAAAGGTAGGCTTTTGGTACTAGGTCAAGAATGTAAAGGCTGGTTTTTTTTTCTTTTTTTCGAGAATCTGAGAGAGAGAAAAAATTGATACAAAAAAAATAACAATAAAAATATTTCACCTCTAGAGCGGCCAAAGAACGTCGACCAAATGCTCTGATACCAAATGATAAGCTGCAACAATGCTGGAATTTGCAAAGCTAGAGGTCCTTCTAGAATCCTTGCAAAACGCTCACAGAGAAAGCTAACTTAACGGATTGATTCCAACCAAGAGCTGGTTAGAAGATGAATGACTCTTAGATCGAACTTGGAATCTATGATGGTCACTCTTAGATACCAAGACAATTCACTCCAGAATTAGCTTGATCAAAACTAATTCAATGAATCGGTTTAAACATCAAACCTAAAGCAAGATTTGAAAAAGAATAACACCAAAAGGGTATTAAGAAAACGCAAAGGTTTTTTCTGTATTCAACCAAAATCTCTCAAACATGAGTATTACATGCCTTTAAATAGGCCCAGAAGATAACCCTAACAAAATAAAGTTTAGCCACCAACCACTAATAAATGCTAATAAATGCTATTAAATACAAATTGAAGAATATAAGGCAATTCATACAAACTATTAATAAATGCTATTAAATATAAAATGAAGCAAATAAGGCATTAATAATTTCCTTAATTGGTAATTCAACTACCAAAGGAAGTCTTCTAATTGCTTTCCAATATCAGCCACTCCATTATCTTCTTGATTTGATATGCTAATGCTATAAAGATTTTTTGGCTCAAAAGTCTTTGTTTCAACCGGTACACTAGCTAGCTTTTGAAGATGCAATGTATAGTCCTCTGGAATCTTCTTAAAATTGCTTCTTGTAATCTATCATTCGGGTACATGCACGTGATCAGTTGTTGGATTCATATCATCCCCCCTTTCTTTAAAAGGATTTGTCCTCAAATCAAATTTTTCGTTCTTTCCGGACAAGAACTGAATATTGTTTTTTTTTTTTTCCTCACTTTTTTTTTTTTTCTCACCTTTACCTTAGTTTCTTCTCTCCACTGTTGTTCTTCATATTCTTTTCTTTTCTTCTCCAATCTCAATTGGTCACAATGTACTTCATATGGAGACAATGGAAGTAAAGTAAATTTCTTCCCACACAAAGTAAAAGTATACTTGTTCATCAAACCATCAAATGTTACCTTTCTATCATATTGCCAAGGTCGGCCGAATAAGATGTCCCCCGCATGCATTGGTACGACATCACAAAGAACTTCATCTTTATATCTTCCAAGAGTAAAAGAAATAAGAGCTTGAGAATTCACCTTAATTTCTTCTTTGTTTGTTAACCAATGAAGTTTGTATGGTTTTGGATGGGGATGGACAGAAAGTTGAAGTCTTTTTACAAGGAAGCTGCTTACCACATTTGTGCAACTTCCACTATCATCAATCAGCAAGTTGCATGGGTTTGCTTTGACCAAACATCTTGTGTGGAACAAGTTTTCCCTTTGATCTTCAAATTTCTCTTCCTTGATTTGAACATTGAGTACCCTTCTTGTGATCAAAGATATGGAATTACCTTTTTCAACATACTCATCATCATATGCTGCGATTTCTTCCACAAGCTGTGAGTCATGATCCTCACATTCATCATCTGAATCAAGTATACCATTCCTTATCACCATAACTTTTTTATTAACACACTCTTTGCTCATGTGTCCAAACCCTTTGCACTTCCAACATTGAATAGAACTAGTCTTCTCCTTTACCGTCTTTGAAGCTTCATTCTTTTTACCAATGGAACTCTCAGCCTCCACTCTTTTAGCAGCCACAAACTTTTCTTTTGGTGACATTGATTCATTTCTATTCACAAAACTATCCTTGTTCCAAGTTTTAGAATTTGAAAAGGTGTTAGTTCGTGATGTGTACCTTTTTGAATGCTCTTTTTCTTCCTTCAACTGGTCTTCAATTTTGAGAGCATAATGATACATGTCTTCCAGATATGGTTGTGGATTTCTGTCAACAAGATGAGCAATTTCTCGATTCAAACCTCCAAGGAATCTAGACATGGTATCTTCTTCTTCTTCTCTAACATTTGCTCTTTCCATCATAGTTTCCATCTCTTGATAATATTCCGCCACACTTTTTGTTCCTTGCCTCAAACCTTGCAATTTAGTTTTCAAATTTCTTTCATAATGTTTTGGAACATACCTTTTTCTCATGGCTTCTTTAAGTTCTTCCCATGTCTCTATTGGATCCTCCTCTTTTCTTCTTCTCTCAGATTTGAGATGTTGGTACCAATCACCAGCATGATTGGTAAATTCGGCAATAGCAAGTCTCATCTTCTTATTTTCACTATAGGTGTTGCAATCAAACACATGCTCTATCTTTCTTTCCCACTGCAAGTATGCCTCAGAATCTGCCGTTCCACAAAATGGTGGGATTTTGAGTTTAACTCCTCCATCTCTATCTTCATGTACTCTTCCCATCCTTCTAGGTTGCATAATAGTTGCATGGTTATTTCTTCCTCTCCATCTACCATCAACTTGTCTTTCTTGTACTACTATACCTTCATCTTCTTGTAATGTTCGTTCTTGTCTTTGTTGTTGCGCTCTTCTTTCTTGTCTATCTTCCATCATCATTTCCATCATACCTTGAATTGCTTGAAGAATGGTTGTATTAAGATTTGGTACTGGTGGTACTGCTTCTCCATTATGTAACATTTTGTTATCAAGGGACCTCACCACACTTCTCACAAAAATTTCACTCAGGGACACTCGTGTTTAACACTCAAAGGTAGGCTTTTGGTACTAGGTCAAGAATGTAAAGGCTGGTTTTTTTTTCTTTTTTTCGAGAATCTGAGAGAGAGAAAAAATTGATACAAAAAAAATAACAATAAAAATATTTCACCTCTAGAGCGGCCAAAGAACGTCGACCAAATGCTCTGATACCAAATGATAAGCTGCAACAATGCTGGAATTTGCAAAGCTAGAGGTCCTTCTAGAATCCTTGCAAAACGCTCACAGAGAAAGCTAACTTAACGGATTGATTCCAACCAAGAGCTGGTTAGAAGATGAATGACTCTTAGATCGAACTTGGAATCTATGATGGTCACTCTTAGATACCAAGACAATTCACTCCAGAATTAGCTTGATCAAAACTAATTCAATGAATCGGTTTAAACATCAAACCTAAAGCAAGATTTGAAAAAGAATAACACCAAAAGGGTATTAAGAAAACGCAAAGGTTTTTTCTGTATTCAACCAAAATCTCTCAAACATGAGTATTACATGCCTTTAAATAGGCCCAGAAGATAACCCTAACAAAATAAAGTTTAGCCACCAACCACTAATAAATGCTAATAAATGCTATTAAATACAAATTGAAGAATATAAGGCAATTCATACAAACTATTAATAAATGCTATTAAATATAAAATGAAGCAAATAAGGCATTAATAATTTCCTTAATTGGTAATTCAACTACCAAAGGAAGTCTTCTAATTGCTTTCCAATATCAGCCACTCCATTATCTTCTTGATTTGATATGCTAATGCTATAAAGATTTTTTGGCTCAAAAGTCTTTGTTTCAACCGGTACACTAGCTAGCTTTTGAAGATGCAATGTATAGTCCTCTGGAATCTTCTTAAAATTGCTTCTTGTAATCTATCATTCGGGTACATGCACGTGATCAGTTGTTGGATTCATATCATCCCCCCTTTCTTTAAAAGGATTTGTCCTCAAATCAAATTTTTCGTTCTTTCCGGACAAGAACTGAATATTGTTTTTTTTTTTTTCCTCACTTTTTTTTTTTTTCTCACCTTTACCTTAGTTTCTTCTCTCCACTGTTGTTCTTCATATTCTTTTCTTTTCTTCTCCAATCTCAATTGGTCACAATGTACTTCATATGGAGACAATGGAAGTAAAGTAAATTTCTTCCCACACAAAGTAAAAGTATACTTGTTCATCAAACCATCAAATGTTACCTTTCTATCATATTGCCAAGGTCGGCCGAATAAGATGTCCCCCGCATGCATTGGTACGACATCACAAAGAACTTCATCTTTATATCTTCCAAGAGTAAAAGAAATAAGAGCTTGAGAATTCACCTTAATTTCTTCTTTGTTTGTTAACCAATGAAGTTTGTATGGTTTTGGATGGGGATGGACAGAAAGTTGAAGTCTTTTTACAAGGAAGCTGCTTACCACATTTGTGCAACTTCCACTATCATCAATCAGCAAGTTGCATGGGTTTGCTTTGACCAAACATCTTGTGTGGAACAAGTTTTCCCTTTGATCTTCAAATTTCTCTTCCTTGATTTGAACATTGAGTACCCTTCTTGTGATCAAAGATATGGAATTACCTTTTTCAACATACTCATCATCATATGCTGCGATTTCTTCCACAAGCTGTGAGTCATGATCCTCACATTCATCATCTGAATCAAGTATACCATTCCTTATCACCATAACTTTTTTATTAACACACTCTTTGCTCATGTGTCCAAACCCTTTGCACTTCCAACATTGAATAGAACTAGTCTTCTCCTTTACCGTCTTTGAAGCTTCATTCTTTTTACCAATGGAACTCTCAGCCTCCACTCTTTTAGCAGCCACAAACTTTTCTTTTGGTGACATTGATTCATTTCTATTCACAAAACTATCCTTGTTCCAAGTTTTAGAATTTGAAAAGGTGTTAGTTCGTGATGTGTACCTTTTTGAATGCTCTTTTTCTTCCTTCAACTGGTCTTCAATTTTGAGAGCATAATGATACATGTCTTCCAGATATGGTTGTGGATTTCTGTCAACAAGATGAGCAATTTCTCGATTCAAACCTCCAAGGAATCTAGACATGGTATCTTCTTCTTCTTCTCTAACATTTGCTCTTTCCATCATAGTTTCCATCTCTTGATAATATTCCGCCACACTTTTTGTTCCTTGCCTCAAACCTTGCAATTTAGTTTTCAAATTTCTTTCATAATGTTTTGGAACATACCTTTTTCTCATGGCTTCTTTAAGTTCTTCCCATGTCTCTATTGGATCCTCCTCTTTTCTTCTTCTCTCAGATTTGAGATGTTGGTACCAATCACCAGCATGATTGGTAAATTCGGCAATAGCAAGTCTCATCTTCTTATTTTCACTATAGGTGTTGCAATCAAACACATGCTCTATCTTTCTTTCCCACTGCAAGTATGCCTCAGAATCTGCCGTTCCACAAAATGGTGGGATTTTGAGTTTAACTCCTCCATCTCTATCTTCATGTACTCTTCCCATCCTTCTAGGTTGCATAATAGTTGCATGGTTATTTCTTCCTCTCCATCTACCATCAACTTGTCTTTCTTGTACTACTATACCTTCATCTTCTTGTAATGTTCGTTCTTGTCTTTGTTGTTGCGCTCTTCTTTCTTGTCTATCTTCCATCATCATTTCCATCATACCTTGAATTGCTTGAAGAATGGTTGTATTAAGATTTGGTACTGGTGGTACTGCTTCTCCATTATGTAACATTTTGTTATCAAGGGACCTCACCACACTTCTCACAAAAATTTCACTCAGGGACACTCGTGTTTAACACTCAAAGGTAGGCTTTTGGTACTAGGTCAAGAATGTAAAGGCTGGTTTTTTTTTCTTTTTTTCGAGAATCTGAGAGAGAGAAAAAATTGATACAAAAAAAATAACAATAAAAATATTTCACCTCTAGAGCGGCCAAAGAACGTCGACCAAATGCTCTGATACCAAATGATAAGCTGCAACAATGCTGGAATTTGCAAAGCTAGAGGTCCTTCTAGAATCCTTGCAAAACGCTCACAGAGAAAGCTAACTTAACGGATTGATTCCAACCAAGAGCTGGTTAGAAGATGAATGACTCTTAGATCGAACTTGGAATCTATGATGGTCACTCTTAGATACCAAGACAATTCACTCCAGAATTAGCTTGATCAAAACTAATTCAATGAATCGGTTTAAACATCAAACCTAAAGCAAGATTTGAAAAAGAATAACACCAAAAGGGTATTAAGAAAACGCAAAGGTTTTTTCTGTATTCAACCAAAATCTCTCAAACATGAGTATTACATGCCTTTAAATAGGCCCAGAAGATAACCCTAACAAAATAAAGTTTAGCCACCAACCACTAATAAATGCTAATAAATGCTATTAAATACAAATTGAAGAATATAAGGCAATTCATACAAACTATTAATAAATGCTATTAAATATAAAATGAAGCAAATAAGGCATTAATAATTTCCTTAATTGGTAATTCAACTACCAAAGGAAGTCTTCTAATTACTTTCCAATATCAGCCACTCCATTATCTTCTTGATTTGATATGCTAATGCTATAAAGATTTTTTGGCTCAAAAGTCTTTGTTTCAACCGGTACACTAGCTAGCTTTTGAAGATGCAATGTATAGTCCTCTGGAATCTTCTTAAAATTGCTTCTTGTAATCTATCATTCGGGTACATGCACGTGATCAGTTGTTGGATTCATATCAGGCCTAGACATGATATTTATGAAACGTCATACCTCCTAGAAATACAAAAGTAAAACACTAGAATATGAAAAGACATAAAGGGTTGGGCTTGTCATGGGCATGCGCCCATGGGCAACACGCCTTGGACGAGCATGACCGTGACATCCTCCCCCACCTAATTGGTTGACGTCCCTATCAACCGACTACTTTCGAACCTGGCGATGTGGGTGGCGGCAGAGTCCAGATCTTCGGCGCGTTTCCAGCTGGTTTCCTCTGTAGGGAGATTCTTCCATTTGACAAGGAATTCACGAATCGTCTGTACAGGTCTTCCTATCTTCCTAACCCTGTCGGCTAGGATCTCCTCTATTTCTTTGTTGTCTCTTTATTTCAGATCGATGCTCGGTCTGGTGATTACATTTCGTTAGTCGTCGTCCGGGTCAGGGTGATAAGGCTTCAAGTTGCTCACATGAATTACTGGGTGGATTTTCATACATGTGGGTAGCACAACTCTTTAGGAGGTGGCCCCGATCTTTTTAAGGACTTCAACTGGGCCTTCATATTTTCGAACTAGTCGTTGTCCTTTCGGCTGCGAAATCTGATCTGTTCTGGTCTCAACTTGATGCGAAATTTGATCTTCTTCATATGTTTGGAAGCTTTCTCTAAATATGCCCGGGCTATATCTGTTGTCTACTTCCATTCTCTTGTGAAGTTTTGAGCTTGAGGGTTTTCTCCTGCATAAGGATGATCGATAATATGTGGTAAGGCCGGTTGGCATCCACTTACAATTTTGAAGGGACTCTTCCCCGTAGACGAGCTCGTTTGACAATTGAAACAGAATTTGGCAACATCTAGCAGTTGTATCCAGTTCTTTTGGCGAGCGTCGACGAAGTGACGTAAGTATTCTTCGAGCAAGCAATTGAACCATTCTGTCTGTCCATCGGTTTGAGGATGGTAGCTCGAAGAGATGTTTAAAGTCGTTCCTAAGAAGGCGAATAATTAGGTCCAGAATGTGCCAATGAATCTACCATCCCTATCACTAATGATGCTCAACGGAATGCCCCATAACTTGAAACGTGTTTGAAAAATAGTTGGGCTATTACTTCAGCCGAGCATAATTTGGGAGTGGGAACAAACGTCGCATATTTCGAAAACCGATCTATGATAACCAAGATGGCGTCATATTCTCCGACTTTTGGGAGGTGTGTTATGAAGTCCAGAGACACACTTTCCCAAGGTCTTGTTGGCACAGGTAGAGGTTCCAAGAGTCCCGAGACTTTGACTTTCTCGACTTTGTCCTGTTGGCAGATGAGACAAGTCTTGGTGTACTGCATGATATCGTCCCGCATATTCGGCCAGAAGTACCACTTTTTTATTAGGGCATACGTTCTTTGCCACCCAGGGTGTCCTGCTCATAAGGTATCATGACATTCCTGAATGAGCTTCTTCCTCAGTTCTCCCGTTCTTGGGACGTATAATCTGTTTCCTTTATTCATTAGGTCTCCCTCGACCCAAAACTGTCATGTCTTCCCAGCTTTAGCTAGTTCGACGACGGCTTTGACCGATGGGTCTTTTTGTAAATGTTCTTTGATGATGTCACGCATCGATCAATCAATCTTACTTGAATGAATATGGGCTAACATGCACAGGGCCGCATGTCCGCCCTTCCGACTCAGCGCATCGGCTGCTTGATTACTCTTTCCTACCTTGTGTTCGAATTTGAAGTCGAATTCTGACGACTCCTGCCATCGGGCTTGTTTTGCCGTCAATTTTGGTTGATCGAAGAAGTGGCAGATGGCGCTGTTATCCGTCTTCACTATGAACTGTGATCCCAAGAGGTACTGTCTCTAGACGCGTAGGTAATGGACCCCAGCCAACATTTCTTTTTCAGAGACGGTGTATCTCCGTTCAGCATCGTTGAGCTTTCGACTTTCATAAGCGATGGGGTGGCCTTCTTGAATAAGGACACCGTCTAGGGCAATGTCGGAAGCATCTGTCTCTATTTCAAATGGCTTTGTAACATCTACTAACCCGAGGACAGGACCCCTCGTCATGGTTGTCTTCAGATCTTCAAAGGTCATTTGACATTTATTTCACCACGACCAAGGGTGGTATTTCATCAGGAGTTCTGTTAATGGGGCGGCTCGCCGTGAAAACCCTTCGACGAACCGCCTATAGTAGTTTGCCAATCCTAGGAAGGACGGCATATCGGATACGGAAGTAGGGATTTTCCACTATTGGATGGCTTTTATCTTGCCGCTATCCATGCCGATTTGTCCACAACTGATGATATGTCCAAGGAAGTTGATGCATGTTTATGCGAATGCACATTTTTCTTTCTTGACGTACAACTAATTCTGCCGCAGGTTGTCAAACACCAGCTTCAAGTGTACCTTGTGTTCCTCTAGGGTTGTGCTGTATACAACTATGTCGTCGAGGTATACTACGACGAACTGATCCAAGTATTCGTAGAAAACCTGGTTCATTAACGTGCAAAACGTAGCTGGGGTGTTTGTCAGGTCAAAGGGCATTACCTGGAACTCAAAGGCCCCATATCTTGTTACGCACGTTGTCTTGGACTCGTCCCATTCGGCAATACGTACTTGGTAGTACCCTGATCGTAAGTCCAACTTCGTGAAGTATTTGGCCCGGTGAAGTTGGTCGAACAAGTTGGATATTATCGGCAGTGGGTATTTGTTGCGTACTGTCACTTTGTTTTAGGCTCTATAATCTATGCACTGACGCAACGTCCCATCCTTCTTTTTCTAGAATAGTACGGGGGCTCTGTAAGGAGCTTTTGCCGGGCGAATGAATCCTGCCGTCAACAACTCTTCTAATTGTTTCCTAAATTCGGCTAGCTTAGGGGGAGCCATCCGATACGCGTTCTTCGCTGGGGGTTTAACCCCGGGGAGGAGTTCAATTTCGTGATCAATGCCTCGACGGGGTGGTAATGTTTGTGGTAAGCTCTCTGGTATTATGTCAGCATAACTGTCTAGTACCTCCTTGATCTCGCTTGGAATAGTTTCCTCAGTGGTCACTTCTTCCATCAGTGGTATAGATAAATGTAGGTTCCTCTCGTGCGAGTCCTCTTTTCAGTTGTAAGGCCGAGATCATTCTAAGATTACCTTGTTGCTTGATGCTTGCAGGTATTACTGTGGGGTTGCGGTCGGTGATCACCAAGCATTTCGCCAGTGGCATTGGGATAACTTCGTGTTCTAAGAGGAACTCCATCCCAAGTACCACGTCAAAGTCGTCCATGTGAACCACAACAAGGTCCAACTCTCCTGTCCAAGCCCCTAATTTGAAGGGGACTCTTTTGGAAACTCCCACAATAGGCAAGGCCTCGAAGTTGATAGCTTTCATTTTTTCAGGGTTCTTTTCTATGGTGAATCTCAGTCTTCGTGCTTCTTGATCAACAATGAAGTTGTGGGTCGCTCCTGAGTCTATCAAGGTGCTCTTGCTTGGTTGAGAGTTTATTGTCGCATCCACAAACATGAGCCCTTTCTCTATTGTCTCCTTCGGTTTGACCTTCCGTTGGAGGGCTGACAAGAATTTGAGCGCGACCATTCGGGGGTTGTCTTGACCTTCCTTCTTGTCTAGCATAGTCTCGACTCTTGTGTTATTGCTCGCTTGAATGGACACTTGGAGTGCACTAAGAGAGGCCTGATGAGGACAGCAGGACACTTTGTGGGGGCCTCTACACAACAGGCATTGTAAAGGTGTCGTCAGGTGGTTTCATTGAGGGAAGGTCCTTGAGATGTCCCCGCTTGGTTGTTCTAAGGAGGTCTATCTATCCGTCCACTTGGTCTATCGTTACTTCTGTTTGGCCTATTGGGGCTTCCATTTCGATGACCTGGCGGCTTATATGCTTTGCCCCCAGTGTTTGGGGCTTGTGTTGTTTTTCTTTGGTAACCCGCTTCGTTCCCATAGTCTAGAAGTCTCTTGGCGCTGGCAATTGCTGTAGCTAGGTCTTGGACCTTTTTCTCGTGTACTTTTGTTTTGGCCAACGATTGTAACCCATTTATAAAGAAGAACACCTTGTCCTTCTCTGATGTGCCCCTAATATCTACCATCAGGGTCGAGAACTGTCTGACATAGTCCCTTATGCTTCCAGTTTGCTTTAGGGCTATTAGTTTTTCCATTGTTAGATGCTCTACGTTTTCGGGGAGAAATTGGTCCCTCAACTCTCTCTTGAGGTCTTCCCATGAGTCTATGGTGTACAATCCATTTTCGATGTCTTGCACCTTCGTACGCCACCAAAGTTTAGAGTCTTCTACGAGGTACATCGAGGCTACTGTCACCTTTATGTCGTCGGTAAAAGACAGTGTGGCTTTGAAGTACTGTTCGACATCAAAGATGAAGTTCTCCAACTCTTTGGCATCCCGGTTCTCTTTGAAAGATATAGGGTCTGGGAACTTCAGTTTGTTGGATCCTGTATTAGTTTGCCCAGCCGAGACGTTCTCCACGGCTTTCATGGTCACCTCAATTCGGGTGCTCATGACGGACATCTTTTCTTGGATGTCATCGATCGTTGTTCTAAATTCGTCAGCTAATCCATTGAACAAACTCATCATTGTATTTTGTAGCATGTCGAACTCTTCGCCACGTCCCTCCTTGTGCGCGACAGAGCTATCGAGGCTACCAGATGGTCTTGGGCTGCTCGTAGGAGCAACTTTTTCTTTGAGTGAGGTCACTCGAAACAACAGTTCTGCGATTGGCAACCCATCCAGGCAGTTACCCATTGCGTCGATTTCTACGAGTTTTTCACTCAATTCTTTCACCCGTGCTTCCAGGAAGCGAATGGTGTCAGGGACTTCTTTGAGGAACAACATTTCCTCCTCTATTAAAGTAAGCCGGTCGGCTTGTGATTTGGGTGTCGACTTTGTCGTCGACATGTTTTCGGTCTTTTACTATCTCACGAAGCTTACAAAGCTCTGATACCACTTGTCACACTCGCACTTTTGATGGCAGCGGACTTGCAATTGTGCGGCACTCACTTTCCAACGATAAGTGAGCTAAGCCAACTCATTCTTGCGTCACCTACGGCCAAGCGAGGTATGCTCGAGCCTCTGGCCTCGGTTTTAAGAGAAGGTTTTAGAAAACGAGGGCAGAGAGAGATTTTCGAAAGAGATATTTTTGAAAGAGACGTTATATAAGCAAGCAAGAGAGAAATAACAACGGCTCACAGTATATAACCTTGGGTAGGGAGAAGTTGACAACTAGTTGTATCCCCCTATAGTAAATTCTGAGGCATTTCATGTCTGACAGGCCTAGACATGATATTTCTGTAACGCCATACTTCCTAGAAATACAAAAGTAAAACACTAGAATATGAAAAGACATAAAGGGTTAGGCTTGTCACGGGCATGCGGCCATGGGCAACACGCCTTGGACGAGCATGACCGTGACACCCTGCGCGTGGAACCCGTGCGTAGGGAAGTGTGCAGGCGCGTGAGAGTTCCCTATGAGCGCGTGCAGGCGCGTGAGTGCCCTGTTTTCACTCGTTTTTCATCCCGATTCTAGTGCTAATCCTATTTTACTAAGAACTAGGTCTCTGTATAGATAAATCGTAATTTTTGGACTCCGATACGACTGTAGTCAAGCTCGGGAAGGCACGCGACATACTGTAATTAACCATACGGATTTAGGAGTAATACTTGTAGGGTGCACTTAGTTTTGCATGCATGCTAGAGCAGATTACCAGTAGGTGGCTACATCTAATGACCCTCTGTTCTTAGGAAGTTGAATATATATCTGTTGAACTTGCTGCCTTTATGAGATTTTGTGCTCAATATTTGTTTGCTTGCTGGACCATCTATCTACTGCGTTTATCTGTTCATTCTATGTTGGTGGACTGGAGGATTTGTGTATCTATGCTCTGGGTGTTGATAGATGATGTTGCCCCGTTGAGCTTGAATGGTTGTATTTGTTGTTATTCTTATATAAACTCCTCTTGAATGATTGTGTGAACTTATGATATGGTTGATAAGTTGTAGTGTTGTGTTTTGTCTATGGTGAACTCTGGTAGGAATCGAGTGGGGTTTGGATAGGGGACCCTCTTGACGATACGGTCCATGCTGTCGTGAGCGAGCTTAGAGGGAGAGACCCTTTAACCCTGAACTGTTATGGATTTGTAAGCCTTGATTGAGTGATTCTGGAAACTAGGGCCCCTAACTCAATAATCTACCTACCCTTGAGACAAAGAGAACCACATTAGGACCCTGAGGTGTAGAGAGAGAACCTCTTAGCCGACTGTAGCTGGTATAGCGTTTGAGTATACTCCACTTCCCTTCCTACTCCGGTGTGGTACTGTTGAGCTAGGTGAGACGCCAGTTAGGGAGGTGCTACTCTTCCCTTCCTACTCCAGTGTGGTACTGTTGAGCTTGGCGAGACGCCTGTTTAAGGAAGTGTTACTCAGTGGTAGATCGACTACTCTGCATGGGGATCCTTCTTATGGTTAGATGTTGATCATGCGGGTAGGTCAAGGTCACCTGCATGATGAGTTCCGTCCTGTGGAAGGACGTTGACCATGCAGTGACTAATTCTAGCTGGGTTGTACGAGGGATAGATGTAGTTATGAGGGAGCACCTCATCTTCAAACGTCGTATACCGCTACAAAGGTTAAGTCCTTCTACCCCAATCTGCGAACAGAGAACATTGAGACTTTAGAGTCCAGAGTATAGTTGGTGGTTCTCTCTTAAACTTATGCAATAAAGAGCCTACAGGTAGGTTGCTTACTGAGTATATTTTTATACTCACCCCCTTTCCCTCTTTTTTTTCTCAGGTCTGTGAATTTACACTTCATGGCAAAGAGGGTGTTTGGGAGCTTGAAAGTCACAGAGGAATTGTCGTCCCGGGGCGTCTGTCTAGTTTACCTTTGTGTACATGGCATTTATTTCATCATGTACCCCGATCTTTTTTTTCCCATTTTATACAATGCAACTCTTTTTTACTTGAACGCTTTAATACTCGCGAGGAAATTTTATACTTGAAATTTTTGCATTTCGTTTTTCTTCTACTTTCATGCATTGCATAGTCTGTCGAGTCACTCCTGGTAATTTCGATGCGTCGTAATTCTGGGTTGTGATATTAATGAAGGTTATTTAGGTTAAAAAAATTTGCAATCCCAACAATTGGGTTGGATTTATAAGATGTCTCAACCTGACTCAACTCAACCTATGATTACTCCTAGTTGTTGAAAGGGATAGAGTGAGGTTACTTACCACTATATTATGAAGTATGTAAGTTAAACAAAAAGTGACATATTTTAGCCCGTGTATGTCGAACATCTCTAAATGTATCCATTAAAAACATTGAGAAAAAATGCGTAAAAAAAGACCAATTAATTGATATTTCTTCTCCCTTTGATTTGATATCTTGTTGCTATGTTTTTTTTTTTTTTTTTTTTTTTTTTTTTTTTTTTTTTTGAAGTCTGGTTGCTCCAAGCCGCCCACAGTGTGTGGGTATGTCTATGTGAATGAGACAGTCTGGGAGGTTGGGGGAGGGCTCGTGGGGCCTGAGCCTAACTGTGCAAGGTGGAGCAATGACCAACACCAACTTTGCTATGCTTGCGACTCTTGCAAGGCTGGGGTTCTAGCCAGCCTCAAGAAGAGCTGGAGAAAGGTCTCGGTCATTAACATCGTCATCTTGATCATTCTCGTCATCTCTTACGTTGTTGACTATGCAGCCATTCGAAATAATCGACGTATGGATAATGATGAACCTGCTAGTTCTGCTCGCATGACCAAATACAAATCGCGTTGGTTTAATATTTGATCGAGGATTTATAAGAAGTGAAAATAAAATGAACGTGTAGGGACAATGATTAATGTATTTTGTGATATGGAACTTGTATTTTGATTTGTTTGAATTCCAAAATAGCATTAAAATATCTTACGTTAAATTGCAATTCACTTTGCCACGAGAAAATTCTAGTGACCCGAAACATTTCTTAGAGTAGAGTGATCAAACGACGGTGGGTTTCGTGGTTTCTATTTAAATTCCGCTACTCAACCCTATTAGATCATACACAACTCAACGGTTCAACTGTGGACATAATTGTGTCTAACAGATTTCTTGCATCTCAAAATTTATAAAAAATAATGTGTTGAATATAAATTTGAATGTCTAATATAAATTTAAAACTATCCGATAAAAATCTGGTACTTCACTCAATTTTTTATACAAAGAATCGAATGTCAAAAACCAACTGACACAAAATAAAACGTTTATCAACGTAGTAAATACTTTTAAAATTTTAAGAACGAATTGGATATAAATCTCAAAATTAGAAAACATTAACATAAAAAAATAATTTAATACTTATGACAATACCTTCTTTTCTGTCTGCATGATCACTCTTAAAAGGCATGAAAACTAGTGAGATTCCACATCGGTTGGAGAAGAGAACGAATCATCTTTTACAACGGTGTGGAAACCTCTCCCTAACAACAAGTTTCAAAAACTTTGAGGGAAACCCCGAAAGGGAAAGCACAATGAAGACAATATCTGCTAGAAGTTGGCTTGGGGCTTGGGCCATTACAAAACTTGTCCAACATGTTGAGGATTATTGAGAGTAGTAGTCCACATTGACTAATTAAGAGGAAGATCACGAGTTTATAAGTAAGGAATACTATCTTCATTCGTACGAGACCTTTTGGAGAAACTAAATGCAAAGTCGTGAGAACTTATGCTCAAAATGGACAATATCATACCATTCTCGAAGGTTCTGATTTCTCAATAGCCAGTTTTTTCTCTAGACAACTTCAAATTCAATCATAAGATGATGTTTATTCGATAGAGGCAAATATGAAACGTAATCGTATATAACTTGATTTGTAATTTGTTTGAAGGAAGAACTAGAGTTGAAAAGAATCAAGCATGGTTCTCAAAACTTTCTCATACGTCTATCATTGTTTATCATTGGCACTAACCACAAATTACACAACCGTGCTTCCTTTAGCTGTTGCCTTGGTTAGTTTATGGTTAAAGTGGACAATATCATACCATTGTGGAGAGTCGTGGTTCCTAACCGTACTTATCAATCTCTCGGTATAATAATAAGTTTTATAAAGAATAGTCTAAATTGAATATACGACTAAATTATAAGTTACTTAAAAGGATAATTTATTAACGTGAGGATAAGCAAATCTTATATCTCCAAGTTATTTTTATAGCATGTAACATAGTAGGAAAAACCTCTCCCTAATAACCGAGAACTAAATCTCAACCATAACCATTAGCATATAAGTTATTTAACTTAGAAGACAGTGACAAGAAGAAATTATAACAAAAAATAAGCTTTCTACATCGTCCTACATAGGATATGCTTTCAGCTACGTCGATGTCAAGGTTAGATTGCTTTGGTTTCACTTTGTTTTAAGCTTTTGGATCGTTTTTGTGAGATCCCAGTTGGAGAGGGAAACAAAGTATTCTTTATAAGTATGTGGAAATCTCACCATAGCAAACGTGTTTTAGAACCTCGACGAAAAGTCCGAAAGGGAAAGCCCAAAAAAGACAATATCTGTTAGCGGTAGGCTTGAACTATTACAGTTTTTAAAAAGTTGATCGAGTATCTACTAGCTAGAAAGGAATTTGGAATAGAGTAGGCTATTCACAACTAGTTGGATTAGGGTAAAGATTTTTGTTGTTGGATAAGTTTAGAAATTGTTAGACAGTGCTCTATGATTCAATGATTTGATGCTCGTGTTGTTATAAAATTTTAATGGGACATTTTCAATCCATATGGTAGGTGTGAAATAAAACCGTGGCAATTACTCATGGGTTAATTGTACCACTATGGTCACAGGCTAGATGACTTACGTTTTGGTTTTAGATCACTTGCTAGTTCATCGGGGTTTTGAGTTTTGACGGTAGGTTAGATGGTCAGTGTTTGAGATCCGCTCATATGTTATATGATCAATGTTGTTGGATTTGATCAGGATTACATGCTAGATGCTCGTATTTCGAACAGGAACACAGGTTATATGACCTAGTTTACTACATGTTATATTTTATTGTGTGTGTACGACATGTGTGAGATCCCATAAGGATTGGAGAGGGAAATGAAGCATTTTTTATATGGGTATGAAAACCTCTCCCTATGAGACGCGTTTTAAAATAATGCTTGTAAATGATGTTTCATTTCCCTCTCCAACTCAACTGATGTACGATCTCACAATTTACCCCCTAAGAAGGAAGTGGATTTATTGATTCGAAAAGAGGGAGCGAAAGAGGAAGCCATTTCTCTCTTAGGTTTCGGGTGGCTTGAGGCCGGGAAAGATGGGGTAATCGTAAACGCAGTGGCTGACGCCATTTCGAAGAGTTCGGCTCACAGGGAGAAGAAAACTGAGAATGGCGATGGCGAGGAGAGTTTGGACTTCAGCTCGCCTATCATCCACGTCAACTTGTCTTATCCACTTTTTTTTTTTTTTTCTCTAAATTAATAAAAATAACGATAAATTAAATTTTGTATTTTGTTTAATAAATATATTTATAAACTTTCAAATATTTTAATAATACTTTTAAAATTAATTTTTTATAAAAAAAAATATTAATGATCATTCTAGATAAAACGGTTAATATTTTGTTTTAAAATGTATCCTTAAACTTTAATGAGGGTAAAAAATACCCTTTTAAACCGTAAAAAGTTTTATACTCTTAAACATTTCTAAAAAAAATTTTAAAAAAAATGTCATTACCATTAGTAACATGTTTAATAAATACTCATGACCGGTAGGAATAGCAACAATACTTTTAATATTTATAAAAATAAATAAATAAGTAAATTAGTTCTCGCTCTATATCTCATCTTCATAGATCATAATTTTCTTAAATCCGAGGTACATACATTAAAACTTTTAAATATTTTTCAAAATGTTTAAGGGTATTAACGTTATTTTTTTAAATCCATGAATATTTTTTAAATTTAAAAAAAAATTAGGTATTTTTTAAATTCAAGAAGCATTTTTAAAACTATTTTAAAATTTAAGAGTATTATGGACGAAAATGGAGACATGAATTGCCATGTTGGAATAAGACAAGGGTAATATTGATGAGAATTTATTTTTTATTTTATTTTATTCTTGTATGAACGAGGTCTGAAGAAAAACCATACGAACTTGGTGGAGTTAGGATTTGATTTGTCGAGAAGTGATTCAACCATCGTCGAGGCCATCCAACTTGCTCTGCTCAGAGCAGGCTTGTCGTCAAACGAGGGTTCGGGCGGGCAACTAGCACAAGAGAGTATTCATATGTATCCGACCGTTGTTGCTGTTCTTCCCCCACCGTTTGGGTTCCCTCTGCTTTGAAAATTCAACCATAATTATCTGGTTATTTGGTTACCCTTCTAAAAAAATACTCATATAAGGATAATTATATCATTATGGCTATGCCATTTTTATAGAAAAAGGAGAGTAATGTCCCACAAACACAGATAGAGAGAGGGCTTATTGTAAGTAAAGATAGCAGTCTAGTAGTATACAATTAATTGGGAACAGAGAATTTGATGACTTCTTCAAAAGATGAGAGGTAGAGTTTCGGCGGCAATGAATTCATCCTCCTCACCTTTGCAATATATGACCAATGAAAACCATCGTCATTTTTAGCTTCTATCACAACAATATAACATTTGAAAAGCTCGAAGTTATTGACACTGCACAGACCGTTCACCACACGCTCGTAAATGAAATGATGTCCACCCTTCCTATTATGCTCTTCCACTGCAAACCTTCCAATTGTTTGCACTAGTTGGTCGTTGACATCCTTAATTGGAACTAGATCGGAAGGCAACACTTCTTCATCACTCATTTTTTAACACCTTTGAAAGATAGCTTCAACAAACTTACTTTGCTCATGAATATTTTGGAGTTTGATATTTATAGTAGTGGCTGAACGCAAATCAAATTGATATAGCCGAATCTTACCGTAAAGACTAATTGAGCATTCCGATATTAGGAGATAGCTTGGAATCGTATTCTTTAATTGGGATGATGGTTGCATTGTTTCAGTCAAACAACAGAGACTAGTGTATTACCAATAGTACAAACATTTTGTACGTATATTTTTCTTACATATTAATAGTTTTATATAAATAATAATTAAATTAGTGAGTAAAAATTTGGATTGAGCTCGGTTAATCTTAAATTCTATATTATTATTATTATTTTTTTTTTTTTTTGATTAGCAAGAACAGAGAGTCACATTTTAATTTTAATTTTCTTTGACTTTTCCAAAATTAAAAAAAAAAAAAATTATTCTCTGCATATCCAACACGTGTTGAAGAGGGACCTGAGAATAAGTTCTTCTAATGTTTTGTTTACACCCATTCAAAATAGTTTGAAAATTTGTCGGTCAAATATTAGGATTGGCTAACTACAACTTTAATTTTGTCATTTAATGGGTCGTGTAGACCAAAGGATGAGAATGAACAAATAAATGAAAGAAGAAATAAAATATATTTTTATCTTAGGTTTTTTTTTAAAATGTCATGAAATCTTGTTCCTGTGGTGTCTAAATTGTGTCTCATGTCCGTAAAATCATATTCTTTGAGCTCTTAATAAAAACACCATTGAACTTTCAAATTTAAAATAATACTTTAAACATTCGAAAAAGTCTACAAAACACCCATAAACTTTCAAATTTTAAAATATTCAAATAAACTATTACTATTTATTTTTTTTTTTATTTTTTTCATGAAAAATACTCTTAAAATTTAAAAAGATTTAAAAACTACCCGATTGATTGATCATTAGTAGGAGGAAGTAGCTCGACTGAAAAGTTCAGGCAATATCAAACCTTGGACCTCCAACGAGGTGTTTCATTAATACCTTTAAATTTAAAAAAAATAATAATAATAATGTTAGAGTTAGTACCACGTTATCTAATAATGTAAGCTCCATAAAGCTTACCCTTGACACCATTATCTAATGAATAAGTAGTGTACCCTCACCTCCTACTTTCTAGATAGAGATTAGCCCATCCTTTCCAACTATGGCGAGTAGTAATGAAGTTCATCATAAAAATCCCAATAACTCATTGCAAACCTAATATGACTGCATCCATTATGTTCTACATTTTTAACAACACTCTAACTATAACCGTTTAAGTCCACCGTTCGTAAATATTGTCTTTTTTGGGTTTTCCTTTTCGGGCTTCCTCTCAAGGCTTTATAAAACGCGTTTGCTATGGAACTAGGGAAAGGTTTCCACACGTTTATAAATGGTGTTTTGTTCTCCTCTCCAACCAATGTGGGATATCACAATCCACCCCCTTTAGGCCCGGCGTCCTCGCTGGCACTCATTCCTTTCTCCAATTGAAACGCGTCTGTTAGGAAAACGTTTCCACGCCCTTATAAAGGGTGTTTTGTTCTCCTCCCCAACCAATGTGAGATATCACAGTCCATCCCTTTCAGGGCCCAGCGTTCTCGCTGGCACTCCGCTGACACTCATTCCTTTCTCCAATGATGTGGGACCCCACCAAATCCACCCCCTTTGAGGCTCAACGTCCTTACTGGCACACCGCCTCGTGTCTACCCCCTTCGGGGAACAACCTCCTCGCTGGCACACCGCCTCGTGTCTACCCCCTTCGGGAAACAGCCTCCTCGCTGGCACATCGCCCCGGTGTTTGGCTCTGATACTAACAGCCCAAGCCCACCACCTAGCAGATATTGACCTCTTTGGGCTTTCCCTTTCGGGCTTCCCCTCAAGACTTTAAAACGCGTCTGCTAGGGAAAGATTTCTACACCCTTATAAAGGGTGCTTCATTTTCCTCTCCAACCAATGAGGGATATCACAAACACTCTCGAGATTAGAGCTTTGATGCCAATATTGAAAGAGCTCAGAAAAGAAAGAAATTTAGGATTATCTAAGTTGAAAATAAAAAGTAGAAAATAAAGTAGAGTTTCAAAGGTATATAATCCCCACACTTCCCAAGACTTCCCATATCCTTTTTCCTAATCAGACGTCAAACAACTTATATCCTACCTTGTTCACTTCCTAGCATAAGTTAGGGAACTTGGAGATCTCCCAATCCCAATCGCGAGGGAAATGGCCTAAGAGTCTGCATTGGTGTATCCTAAATGTGAGTGGAGATAAATTCAGCATTTGCAATAATGTTCCAAGAAAATTCACACTAATTCAGGGAAACCAACATGCTTATCTGCTCAATACCTTGCAAATGCACTTTAGTATTTCCAATATTGTAGTAAAATAACCGGCATTGAAAACAAGGACAGCAAGACTCAAGTATCCAACACGCTTATCTCACTCATACTTTTTTATTGGGCTTTTCCTTTTGAACTTCCCCTCAAGGATTTAAAACGCCTCTGCTAAGTAAAGATTTTCACACCCTAATAAATGGTGTTTCGTTCTCCTCCCCAACCAAGGTGAGATATCACATATAATATTGATCCCCTTAAGAATATAAGAATTATACCATTAATCCCCTGACAATATTATTGAAATAGACTTAAAATGCTAAATGTTAATTTTAGGTAATTTGTTAAGAGAGGTTAATTTGAAAAGTCAAGAAGAGGCGAAGAGCGTTTGTAAGAATAATGGTAAGCTTATGTGTGTGTCTCTCGTACCTATATTAGAAAAGTTATAAATACCTAATCCTTTATTGATACCTAATCCTTTATTGTAAAGTCAGAGCAGAAGAGAAAAAAAATACAGAGCAATAGAAAAAGTTTTCTCTCTCGTACCTATATTAGAAAAGTTATAAATACCTAATCCTTTATTGTAAAGTGAGAGCATAAGAGAAAAAAAATACAGAGCAATAGAAAAAGTTTTTTTTTAATAAAATAAGGGTTCTTTATCTCTTTGTCTCTCCTCTCTCGACATCTTCTTCGCAAATACGCGAGTAGTATTTTCACAAAGTGGTATCGGAGCGTTCTATCGTTAGTGTGTGTGAGATTTACCTCACAAATTAGTGAGTCTTATTTTAACAAATTGGTATCAGAGCCGATGGCGAATGTGATGGGTCAAATACCGCTACCGCGACTAACGAAGATGAACTATGAGAACTTGAGCATCCAAATGAAAGCTCTTCTCGGTTCTCGAGATGCATGGGAGGTGGTCGAAGAAGGTTTCGAAGAAAAGGATACCACGGGTTATAAAGCGGCACAAAACAAGGCGTTAAAAGAATTGTGTTCAAAGGATAAGGCGGCATTATACATGTTCCGAGCCGTTGACGAGTCGGGCTTTGAGAAGATTGTCAGGGCAACTATTTCAAAAGAAGTGTGAGACACTTTAGAAAAAGTGTTCAAAGGAACCGACCGAGTCAAGCAAGTGCGTCTCCAAACTCTTCGTGGCGCGTTGGAGAGCATGAAGATGAAGGAGTCAAAAAAATGTATCTAACTACATTACGCGCGTACAGACTGTGGTAAACCAACTAAATCGAAACGAAGAAATGTTACCCGAGACGTGGGCTGTGGAGAAGATCTTGAGGTCATTAACCAACAACTTCGAGAATGTTGTATGTGCGGTAGAAGAGTCAAAGGACCTAGCGACGTTCACGGTCGATGAGCTCGCCAGTTCTCTCGAGGCACACGAGCAACGTAAGAAGAAGGAGGAAACACCCGATCAAGCACTTCAAACCAAGGCATCAATCTAAGATGAAAATGTACTCTACTCTCAAAATTTTCTAGGTAGAGGTCGTAGAAGTCACAAAAATGGTCGAGGTGGTCAAGGCAGCAGTAATGAAGGACATTATAAAGAGAAGAGATAGTCGAGCCAAGCAAATTGGCGTGGAAGAGGTCGTGGTCGAGGAAAAGGCGGCCGATCAACCTATTCCAACGTTCAGTGCTATAAATGTCAAAAATATGGTCACTATGCAAATGATTGTAACTCTGACAAATGTTACAATTGTAGCAGAAGTGGGGCATGTTGCAAAAGATTGTCGAGCCGGAAAAAGGGTGGAAGGAGCAACCAACCTAGCCTTGGAAGATATAACAAATGAAGGTCTTCTTTTGATGGCTCAATATGAAGACAACATCAACAACGACACTCTGTGGTACCTCGACTTAGGAGCAAGCAACCATATGTGCGGTCACGAGTACCTATTCAAAGAGATGCAAAAGATTGAAGATGGTCATGTGCCATTTGGAGATGCGTCAAGGGTGGAGGTCAAAGGCTGAGGTATAATACATTTCTTGCAAAAGGATAGTGTAATGGGGTCAATCCAAGATGTTTATTACGTACCAGACCTCAAGACCAACATACTAAATATGGGGCAACTCACAGAGAAAGGTTACTCGATATTCTTAAAGGACCGCCTACTATACCTGAAGAATAAGCAAGGGCGTTTGGTTGCTCGAGTCGAGATGGGAAGAAATCTGATGTACAAACTGAATTTAAGAAGCATATGAGAAAATTGTTTGCGAGTCGATGTAGAAGACAAGGCATCACTGTGGCATCTCCGCTTTGGTCACCTACATCATGGCGGCCTAAAAGAGTTAGCGAAGAAGAATATGGTGCATGGGCTACCTAACATGGATTTTGAAGGAAATTTTTGTGAAGAATGCGTGCTCAGCAAGCATGCGAGAACCTCAATTCAAAAGAAGGGTGAATTTTGGGCTAAACAACCTCTCGAGTTGATTCATACAGATATATGTGGACCAATTACCCCTGAGTCTTTCAGCAGAAAGAGGTATTTCATTTCCTTTATCGATAATTACTCACAAAAAACTTGGGCTTACTTTCTGAAAGAAAAATTCGAGGCATTCGAGGCATTCGAGGTGTTCAAAAAGTTCAAAGTAATGGTAAAGAAGGCTGATGACTTCTGACAATCGTGAGGAAATCGTCGACGGAATAAAAACGGCCGAAGGAAATTTGTTGGAAGAAAAAAATAATGAAAAAATAACCGAGAGAGAGAAAGTATGTGCTGAAGACCCGATGGATTTCATTTCTCATTAATTAGGATATTTAAATAACAAATTACATCTTAAAAAGGGAAAGATGTGGGCAACTTAATTCACGCGCTTACACTCGACGTGTACTTCCCACTTACTTTAATTGTGTGGGTTTAACCTAATAGTAGTTAACTAAAAATGAGGGATCACTTTCACTCAAAGGGAGGGATTTATCTAACAAAGGCAACTGGTAGACACATCAAAGCTGTACGATCCGATAGAGGTGGCGAGTATACTTCGACGGCTTTCATGGAGTATTGCAAGGAGCAAGGTATAAGGCGATTTCTAACCGCACTGTACACCCCTCAACAAAATGGTGTGGCCGAGAGAAAGAACCGGACCATTCTCGACATGGTTCGATCAATGCTCAAGAGCAAAAGGATGACAAAGGAATTTTGGGCAGAAGCCGTGCAATGCGCCATCTACGTACAAAATCGATGTCCACATGTGAAGTTAGATGATCAAACACCACAAGAGGCTTGGAGCGGACAAAAGCCTATAATCTCCCATCTTAAAGTGTTCGGTAGTATGACTTATGCTCACGTACCGGATCAACGAAGAACGAAGCTCGAAGACAAAAGAAAAAGGTATATTTTTATTGGATATGATGAGAAGACAAAAGGATACAAGCTACTTGGCCTGATAAGCAAGATGGTGATAGTAAGTCGCGATGTGCGAGTAAATGAAGCAAGCGAATGGGACTGGAACAATTCGACGGAAGTCAATATCGAAGTTGGAGAATCATCAGTCGTTGCACCAACAAGTGCACCAACAAACTCAGAAATTTTCGATGAGGTAGATGAACCACAACAACCCAAAATGCGAAGTTTGCGAGACTTGTATGACTCAACAAATGAGGTACACCTTGTATGTCTTCTGGCAGATGCTGAAAATATCAACTTTGAAAAGACGGTGCGAGACAAGAAGTGGCAAACTGCCATGGATGAGGAGATTAAAGCAATTCATCGCAACAATACATGGGAGGTGACAGAATTACTGGAAGGAAGTCAGCCCATAGGTGTGAAGTGGGTATTCAAGAAAAAGATGAATCTCAAGGCAAGATATGTTAGATAAAACCTGAGTTTTTCCTTATTTAGATTCACACGATTACATTAATTCTCCGTTTGACCATTTGACAAACACCTCGAATCTCAAGGCAAGCTATGTTAGATAAAAACTGAGTTTTTCCTTATTTAGATTCACACGATTACATTAATTCTCCGTTTGACCATTTGACAAACACCTCGAATGGATTAGCGAATTCTTATACGGCAATTTTCTAGGAGGTGACACAGATTCAGTTGGCCACTCTCCAGCCATTTTTAGGATAGGTTATATTTAAATAGGAAATCTGTTCACAAGATTTCAAAACCTGATTTCAAGCGCAGTCAAAATTTCACCTTCTCTCTCTTTGTTATTTTTACGCATTTTATTTTTTCTTCCAACAACCTCTTGTCGAAGATTTCCCGCGAGTGATCAGGGAGACAACGACTGCCGTCGTTCAGTATCCGATATTGACAAGGTCCATCTATAACGAGTGGACCTTGTTGATGCGTGTCAACCTACAGGCGCAAGGGTTATGGCACGCTGTCGAGCCAGAGGAAGGAGAAACGATCTGTGCCCCCAGAGAGATGCTTCACCAAGCGCACCGCGCAATCGGCCTGGGAGGGAATTAAATCCCGTTGGGTAGTCGCGATTTCAATCGAGACATTGCTTGACGTGAACGACCTAACGGTGGAAGAGGTGACCGGAAGACTGCGTAACGTCGAGCAGCGGAAGAAAAATACCATTTCAGCTGTCGACAAGGAGGGTCGTCTACTCCTCACTGAGGAGGAATGGCTTGCACGCCTAAAGCTCCGTGACGACACCGGCGAGAGCAATGGGCCCTCCAGCCGCAAAGGCGGTGCAAAGGCGGTAAGACGCCGTAGAAATCTCGCTGGCGCATGCACGGGAAAGAGGGGATCAAAAGAAGGAGGAGTCGACTGATGACAGGCCAATCCGAGGAGGATGAGCCAGCCCTTTTCATGGTGACTGCATCAGTCGAACCTGAGGAAGAGCTCCCCAAATCCACAGAGGTAATCGACGACGGCATAACTGCTCCGGTGAGCGTCGAACTCGAGGAAGAGCTCCAACTGTGCATAACAAATGCACCGGCTGGGGAGCCAATTCAACTGAAGGAGGAGCGAGTGCTCACTCAAATCGGTGAAAGAGGCGAGCAGCAAGAGCACCGGCGATGGGTCCTCGACACGGGGGCAACAAACCATATGACCGGGGCCAAGTCTGCGTTCTCCGAACTTGACTTGGGAATTCGCGGGACGGTGAAATTCGGCGATGGCTCCGTCGTCGAGATCGAAGGGCACGGCACCATCCTATTCGTCGGCAAGGGAGGCAATCATCACAAGCTGACCGGCGTCTACTTCATCCCGAGACTCAAGGCTAATATTGTGAGCCTGGGTCAACTCGATAAGGCCGGCTGCCACATTTCCATCAAACGCAGGCTACTTAGGATCCGCGATGATCGACGATGGTTGCTCACGCAAGTTCGGTGTACGGCAAACTGCCTTTACATCCTAAAGCTGGAGATAGAGCAACCATTCAACTTCTCAGCCAGGTACCGGAAGATGGAAGACCTATTAGGAAGAGGTGAACCACCTGGACTGGCGGCGCGCCAACTCGAAGAAGAGGCGGCCGAACAAGACGTGGAGTCTGGAGGACATGCCGCCAGGGACACCGAGCCATAGGGCTCAAAACGGAGTTCAAACGAAATAAGGTAGATATAACACAGGTTTTAGGAGGAGATTGTTAGATAAAACCTGAGTTTTTCCTTATATAGATTCACACGATTACATTAATTCTCCGTTTGACCATTTGACAAACACGTCGAATGGATTAGCGAATTCTTAGACGGCAATTTTCTAGGAAGTGGCACAGATTCAGTTGGCCACTCTCCAGCCATTTTTAGATAGGTTATATTTAAATAGAAAATCTGTTCACAAGATTTCAAAACCTGATTTCAAGCGCAGTCAAAATTTCACCTTCTCTCTCTTTGTTATTTTTACGCATTTTATTTTTTCTTCCAACAACCTCTAGTCGAAGATTTCCTCTCACCGAGAAGAAGGGATTTCCCTGGCTGATTATCGAAATCCAACAAGATAGAGCGGTACAAGGCGTGATTTGTTGCGAAGGGATAAAAGCAAAAGGCGGGAATCGACTATGACGAAGTGTTTGCTCCCGTCGCTAGAATTGAGACAATCTAATTGCTCATTTCCCAAGCAGCTCAATTCAAATGCCCGATTTTTCAAATGGATGTCAAGTCGGCATTCTTGAATGGTGTGCTTGAAGAAGAAGTCTACCTCGAACAACCACCCGAGTACATGAAAATTGAAGAAGAGAAGAAGGTACTAAAATTGAAGAAGACGCTTTACGGGTTAAAGCAAGCACGCAAATGAGAGAAGTACAAGATGGAAAATTGCAACCTGATATCAACACCAATGGAACCAGGTGCAAAACTCTCAAAGTACGATGAAGGAGAACGAGTAGATGAAAATAGGTACCGGAGCCTGGTAGGAAGCCTTCGCTATCTTACATGCACAAGGCCAGATTTTCATTAAGTGTCGGCATTATAAGCCGGTTCATGGAGGAGCCGATTTATTCAAATTAGAATGTGTTGAAGTGAGTCCTACGGTACATCCAAGGAATGGTGTCACTTGGGTTATTCTACTCGAAAACAAAAGATTACAAGTTGGCTGGTTACTCTGACAGTGATTGGTTCGGAGACATAGACGATCGGAAAAGTACATCGGGTTATGTATTCTTCATGGGCAACACAGCATTTACTTGGCTTTCAAAGAAATAACCGATCGTGACACTCTCAACATGTGAAGCTGAGTATGTGGCAACATCTTAGTGTGTGTGTCACGCGATATGGCTTAGAAATTTATTGAGCAAGATGGAGCTAAAGCAACAAGGTGCAACCGTGATTCAAGTTGACAACAAATCAGCAATTGAGTTGGCAAAGAACCCATTGAACATGAAAGAAGCAAACACATTGACGTTTGATTTCACTTTATTCGAGATTATGTGAAGGAAGGAAGTGTGGAATTGCTGCATGTGGCAAGTCAGGATCAAGTTACGGACATCTTTACAAAACCGCTACCGAAAGTACTTTTGGACAAATACAAGAATGATCGGTGGTAGGAGCATTTAAGTTTATGGGGGAGTTTTGTTGAAATAAACTGTTAAACGTTAATTTTACGTCATTTGTTAGGAGAGGTTAATTTGAAAAGTCAGGTGAAAGAAAGAGTTTTTGTAGGAGTAATGTTAAGCTTATGGTGTCTCTCTCGTCCTAGTGTAAGAAAGGTTATAAATACCTAATCTTTTATCGTAAAGTGAGGGAAGAGAGAAAAGAAATACAAATCAATAGAAAAGTTTTTTTTTTTTTTTTTATAAAATCAGTGTTCTTTGTCTTCTTGTCTCCCCTCTCTCAACATCTCCTTCACAAACACGCGAATAGTATTTTCACAAAGTGGTATCAGAGCGTTCTATCGTTAGTGTGTATGAGATTTACCCACAAATTAGTGAGTCTTATTTTAACAAATATAAGAATCATACCATTTGAGGATCCAGCAAGCCACCATCGATCAGTTTTCTAGTGGTATCATAATACAAGCCTTTATACACCTGAACTTAAGCCATTTTGCTAATGTCAGATCCAGAGAAGGTACTGAACTGCATGCTCTTGCTGCAGTAAGAGCAAACAAAAATTTTACTGAACAACAATTTTAACCGTGTTACTATGGTTAATTGGATTTTCAAATTTCTCTATTATATATATATATTTCAAAATTTTTATTTTTAATCATAATTTTTATTAAATAAAATAAAACATCTATACCAAATTTAACTTTATTTCGTAACAAAAAATATATATGGTATTTAACGTCATTTCTAAAATTTCAAATTTTAATATAACGGTCTAATCTTTTCCACTTTAATATATATATATATATATAGTGAGTGAGGCGAATTTGAACCGGGAATGGATAATATAATTCTCGTTACAAAATTGTTACAATAAAAAAAAATTATTAAATAAAGTCATCGAGTCACCGATTAATTATATATATATAATATATATACCTTTTTATAATAGGTTTTTTTTTTTTAAACATTTGGTTCTAAAATAGAATTTTTTTTTTTTTTTTTTTTATAAATATTATTATTTATATAGCAACAGTTTTTTTAAGCGAAATTGTATAAAAGTTTTAAAAAAAATTAAGTTTATTATTTAAACCTATGACGTCATCCCCTCTCCTTCACTTCGCCCCTATTTATAGAATGTTGCTTCACAACGAATCCCATATCTCTGTCTTCTTTCTCTCTCTACTGAGTCTAAAATGGACGCAAAATCCAGCCCAACTTCAAACATCTTCCGTTCTCAGTCGCCGTCGTCGTCCCCATTACCGCCGCCGCCGAGTGTTCAGGCCGGCTTGGTGGTCAGTCCGTGTGCTGCGTGCAAGACTCTGAGGCGGAGATGCACAGAGAAATGCGTATTGGCGCCCTATTTCCCTCCCTCTGATCCTCTCAAGTTTACCATTGCTCACCGTATCTTCGGCGCTAGCAACATCATCAAATTGCTTCAGGTACCTCATCAGCCCTAATTTGCTACTTTTTCTCGAGTTTTCGTGTTATCACTCTGTTCTTAGTTGTTGAAATTGTGAATTTCGATGTGGAAATTGAAATTTGTTTTTGGAATCGTTACGAAATCGTTGAATTACCGAACGATTTTAGGGAAGGAAAAAAATACTGTTGACAGGAATAGTTTGGTCAATGCGTATGCGTTCCGAGCAAAAGAACAAAATGGAATTAGTAGTGAAATTGATCTTTCCTTTCCTTTCTATATAATCGAGCGAATCGTAATCGAGTAGAACTGTGTGTTTTTGGAGGCGGCTTAGTGCCGTAGGTGACTTGGTGTACAGGCAATGAACATAGTTAGGGCTCACATATACAACGATGTCCCTATTTTGCCTGTAAATCTGAAAAATTACGCAATCCAAATCTGTAACGATGTTCATATTTTGCTTGTAAATCTGAAAAATTACGCAATCCAAATCTATTTGTTTGTTTGTGTTGGCTCAATGGCCATGTGGAGAAATTATAATCAAACAATCAAACAAAGCAGCTCTTCTGTTTGATTTTTGTCCTCAAAGAACAGCCAATCATATAACAATCTGTTCTTCCACAATTCAAATCACCACAAACCAAACACTTCCTGATATCAATCACCTTATTGAATTCTTCAGGATCTTCCTGAATCACAGAGAATTGATGCAGTGAGTAGCTTGGTATACGAAGCAAGCGCAAGAATCAGAGATCCAGTATATGGATGTGCAGGGGCCATTTCCCAGCTCCAAAAACAAATAAACGAACTGCAAGCAGAGCTAGCCAAAACACAGGCTGAGCTTGTCAACATCCACAGCCACCAAACAAATTTGGTGGCTCTAATTTGCAAGGAACTAGCTCAAACACCGCCACCAGTGTCGCCCCCGGACCACCACGCACTCGATAACAATCTCAACACTGCCACTCCTCAGAGCTACACAAATTTGTTTGAAGATAGCAGTATTTGGGAGCCTCTTTGGACATGATTAGACCTGAAAAGGTTGTGGGAAGTCAAAGATGGAGTAGAATATATGAAAGTTGAGTAGTTGAATATTGGGTAATATTAGGCAGTTGTTAGGTTAGATGGGTTCCTCATTTGCTCCCTCATAACCAAGAAAAGTGGAGTGAAGAAGAAAAAGGATGATGTTTACTACACTAGATTAGTGCAAAAGTATTAAATCTTAGCGTGTGTGTGTATATATATATATATATCCTTAGATATCTTTGTCAAAGTTCCTTTACTGTCAGTTGTGTTGCTTCCCTCCTTTGAAAATGACCACAAATGTCCTCTTGCTATGATCTCGGGCTCAACAACTCGTGGGTTGTGTGAATTTACGCATCTAACATTTTGATCGATGATATAGTATTTGAAACAGTTTGAATTATGTTCAAGTTTACTATTCCTTTTTTCCCTCTTTTTATAATCTTATTTGTGAATGAATTTTTTATCTTGCTCGAGTATTTTTTACAAAGAATTAGCTAGAGATAAAATTTTTCTTATATGCTTTCTCATCCCATCCTTATTCTACTCCTTATTTCATTAATATGTGCGCGAAAACATGTACGTTAAAAAAGATTATGCTATAATATTGAAATTTAAAATTTAAAAATTATGATAAACATTATGTTTCATTTGACATTTTTAAATATTATTTCATTTAGTAGGATCTTTGTAAAGTATAATTCTGATGATTGAGTTTATTATTTTTTTTTTTTCAATGTCTATTGAAAATTCAAACATCTAACATTTTAAACAAATATGTGGAGTAATGTTTTAAATTTTATTGAAGAAATAATAATAGAGATGATGAAAATGATATTTATTAATTATTATTATTACTGAGTCTCGGTTGAAAAATTTTTTAGACCCATCCAAAATTTCAAGTTAGTTGGGTCATGGGTCAGTGACTAAAATAACCTGAATAAGGTTCACAAATGTAAAAACGTTAATGACTAAAATCTCATAAAAAAAGTTATCATATATCACTAATATCGGTTAAAACGTTAATATTTCTAATTTTCATAATAATAAGTATAGATGAGACAGAATTGGACTGTAATCCTAATTTAATTTTCATAATAATAAGTATAGATGAGACAGAATTGGAGTGTAATCCTAATTTTAAGTTGATCGAGGTAATTTAAGAAGAGATAGTGTTGTTGAGACAAAATTAGGGTTTTGTTTTTTTGTTTCTAATTATTACGTCACTCTTCTTTTTCTATAAAAAGTAATGCTCGCTTTTTTAAAATTGAAAATCTTATTTATTTAATATTTAAAGGAAATTGAACTTGAGTTCATTAAGGACCATTTGAGGAGACACGTCACGTGCTCCACACTAATCCACACAATCATGATTAATCTCCCTTTTAAACGCGTTTTCTTTTTTAAATTACCCTAATTAATAAAATCCTAAAATAAACATGTTCAACTTTATATTTTGCTCATAAAAAACATTTCAAAATTAATAACACTATTAATTCTTCTAAAGTTCAAATACTAATAATTTTTTTTTTTATCGCTAGGGATAATAATAATATTTTAATGATTGACTGAATGGTCGAACATCTTGAACCTCGTAACAAGCATTTTATTCAGAAAGTTATATTCAAATAGACAATAAAAGTATTCTCGATATTTTAATTGGAGGAAGTAATTAATTAATTAATTTTTTTTTTATCAAAATATGGGTCAAAATAGGTACAAAAAAGTATTACAAAATTAAAACTAATTTTGATTAGTTAAAAGAAGTTTAAAGGTATTTAAGTGCTAAATTCAAACAAACTAATAATTTCAAAATTTGAAATTAAATACATAATTTTGATGATAATCAAGACTTTTTATTTCAAAAAAATATTTAACCCATAATTCCAAGAAGATCTCAACCCTTTAGGGTTGCATGTGTTTGGAGAGAATAAATAAAAAAGTAATAATTAAACGGTTTAGGAAAATTTGATGATTAAAAGAATTAGGTCAGCCAAACCCGATCTGTATCATTTGGGTTATATTATCCTAAAACATAGTCTTCTCGATGATTCTTCTCGACTTGGACTATATTGACAACTACAATTTTCTAGGGTCGTCTCAACGTTGTTTCGTTCTTTGTTTATTTTAGAGATTCAAGGGTCGTTATCTCTTTGACTAGCAATTCTTATCTATATGAGCGTGAATTGCTAGCTCTTCAAAGGTACAAGGCTTTATATCTTGAAAGATGTAAAGAAATCTCGAATGTTGTTAGTTCAGTGAGACGGTTTTTGCAATCAAGATTCTTGACTCTACTGACTCGATCACGTGCAAATAACCTATTTGATCAATAGATATCTTCATATACCAACATTTTCGTTGTTTCAATGAAATGAGCAATATATGCTTTGAGTTTCCTTTCTCATCAAACTATCGGGGTTTTTATGGTTGTTATCAAGTTGACGTTTGCAACCTATCAATACTCTTTTTATATAGTTTAGACTACAAAAGTGAACTTTTAGAACCGTCGGGAAATTATTTTCTAATAGGTTTTGTTATCGTGTCCTGATGTTGTCGGACAAATAGGAAGTTCATTGAAGTGGGGTGTCGTAATTGATCTTTTTTGGACAACGATCTTCTCTTTGTTGTGATCTTTGACAACAACAGTTTTGACTTGATTTGGTGACGTTTTGCTTCTCAATCATGTTCTTTAGGCATACAATTCGATAATCTTTGTCATTTTTTCTCCCGTGACGCTTGTGTTAAGTGTCATGATGGACACTACATTGGGATCAAACTCGAACAAAGGGCTATACTTAATGAGTAACTTGATTCTAGCAGACGCCATGTAACATAAAACAGTGCAAGAGTCACCCGTGACAATGATCATTGAATAAGTTTTGAGATGAAAAAATGTTAGAATTTATGTCATAAAATGGTGTTTTATCTGTAATTTAATATTATTTATTGTATAAAAAATTTATATAATCCTGAATCATATGTAATTAACATACAGCATTTTCAAGTAATAATTTATTTATTTTTAATTATTTCTCTCGAACGTATGCTCGATTCAAAGGCTCGAGTTTTTCTCTTGGACGTATGCTTTATTTATCTCTAATTTTTGTATGGGTGATAAATTTTTAGTTCATTTGAACTTAGGCCCGAACATTATATGATCTAATTACGTAATTTCATCGTTATTTTGATAAATACGTAAATAAAGGATTATGATTCGAATATCTCATATTTTCTCTTCAATAAATAAATATTTTAATTTTTTTTTAATTTTATAATTATTTTATAATTATTTATTGCCTAACAATTCTTAAAAAAGTAACTTTTCAAAATATATATTAAAATTGAGTTGAGAATCTTAATCAAATATTTGAAAATAAATAAATAGATATTTTATCAAATAAGATTCTATTTTTATTAAAATAAAAAATTGAATAAACCATTAGACCACGCACTACCTCAAAAATTTTATGATTGGGTTGGGTTCGTTATTTAATAATGGTTATTAAGCGAAAAAAAATTATTATTATTATTAGTTAACTAAATTAATAAAAATAATTTTAAATTTGGTATATTCCAAAAATATATATATATTCTTCCAATTTAAAAAAAAAAAAAAAAAATCCTTCAACTTTAGTAATAAAAAAAAATCAAAAGTTTTGTTAAAAAAGAAAATACATTTTATATTATTTTTAAAAAAAATTAATAACTAAAAAAACACTTTTAATACCCTTTATCATTAGTATGCAAACATTAATGCCACGTTTTCAAAATTATTCATGAATTTTTAAAAGTAAAATGAATATTCTTAAAATTTTAGATTTTTTATAAATTAGAAATGGTATGGAGATTAGTTTCCGTCCAAATATTAATGATAAGAATTTTTTAAATTTTTTTATGAAATTATTTTCATGGAAGCTTGAGTCTATTTTTTGAAAAATTCAAGAAGGTTTCCATATCATATCAAATACTCTGAATTTTATCTCGAAAATACTCCTAAAATTTTAAACGTTTCAGTATCAAATTTAAACTTAAAAAAAAAAATCTAAAAATATCTTTAAACTTAATTTTTATTTTAAATACGGATAGTTTTTTTATGTAAATCTTCTCAAAAATACCTTCGGTTTCACAACTACTTTAAAATATTATTGATTTCTAAAAAGTTTCATTAATACCTCTAAACTTTCTTAAAAAAAAAAAAAAAAAAAAAAAAAAAAAAAAAAACTTCAAAAACACCTTAATGTTTTTTTAGAAAATTTACTATTAATACTAAGTTTAAAAAAATTTCGTAAATTTTCAAGAGTAGGATTAAAAAGTTTGAATATATCCTCATATATTAATATATCGATTTATTTTAACATTTTTTTTTTTTTATAAAAGTAGAAGGGAATATATTTTTAAAAATTTCAAAAAAAAAAAAAATTCAAGATATTAATAGATTCTTAAAATTTAAAAGATATTTTTAAAATATTATTAAAATTTTAAATTTTAAAAGTATATTTAAAACAATTTTAAGTAAAAATATTATTGAAACTTCAAAAAAAAAAAAATTAAGAACGAAGGTTGCTTCGGTTCTCGCGAACCTAGCGCGGTGGGGGAATAGTGTCGCGCTTCTGCGGAATTTCGACGATCATTTCGCGTCGGCCTTTGCTTCCATAACACATCAATTCTCCCAATACATTCCCGATTGCCCAACTCCTTCTTCTCTCTCTGATCCACAGAAGCAACAACGATGGCGGATACTGTAGACGACGATTACCTTCAAGACTTGATCACCGAGCAACGTTCCGAAATCCTTGCCGCCAAAACCCTCATCTCCGACCTCGATTTGGCCTACCAACTTCAGATGCAGGAGGCAATGAACGCCTCTCTTGGTTCGAAATCCTCGTCCAAACGACCTGCAACTGTTAACAGGGTCGTCCCTGTCTTGGAGTCTGAAGAAACTGGCGCGTTGGACTTCGCGACCACGCTTTTGCTTGAGGACATTGCAAGGATTGCAATGGAGCACAAGGACCGGGAGCAGTGTCAGGCGGAGATGAGGAAGATGAAGGAGGAGATTGACCGTCGGATTCACGATCAGAACTTTGCGAATTACATTCTGAATGTTCCCGATGATGAGTGGAGTAAGTATGGGGATAATTATGAGAAGCCGTATGGTGAGAGTTATTCGTTGTCGTCGTCGTCTTCTTCTTCTTCGTCTGTTGCTTCGTCGAGGGGTTTGTTGGATTCTGAATGTTTTAGGGTGTATTCGAAGGGGCTGATCAGTGAAGAGAGAATTAGAGATATGACGGTTAGGGTTGCCGGTATTGGGGTTGCAGTTTGTGACCCTAAGGATAATCTGTTGTTTGAGAAGACGAGGCCTCTGGAATCTGTGGTGGATGGTAAGGAGACCAGCTGCGAATGCGCTGAGCTTGAAGCGCTGGTTGAAGGGCTTAATATTGCTCTTGTTTTAGGCTTGAAAAATGTCACTTTTTTCTGTGCAGATTACATGCTCTACCAGTATGTAAGTTCCTACACTTTTCATTATGTTTATACTATTCTGTGTTTAGAGTTCATTGAATTTTGTCTTTTAATATAATTCTCTGTTGGAAACTACTGATTACCTTTAGAATGCTAAGTGTATGAGCATGAGACTTTACTTGCTTTATAATCCCATGATAAGATGTTTTATTGTAAACAAGAATACTCTTTGAGAAGATTAATCAAATAACAATCAGAATGTGATTGATTATAGGATAACTTGATCACCAATCATTACTTGTGTGCATCTTACATCTCACATGTTTCTTGAGATTTCCCGACAAGTCGTCCTCCCAATCCAAGAGTCTTTGGTGCTTAAAGAAGTGTCTAGTGATGATCCTAAGATATTTTGACCTTCTACTAAGATTCGATATCATCCTACGTGTTAACTTGATTATCGGATAACTTGATTACCAATAATCGTAGGGTTAACTGTGAGATAATTGAGGTAGGTGCAAACAGGACACTCACAGATATTGAAAACAAACAAGCAAAGTAGGGGGAGTAATTGGATTGAGTGCTTAAATAAAGAGCTTTCTTTGGAAGCCATATTAACGATACAATCTGCGAGGTTGAAATTTACCTTACAGACTAACAAGGTGGTGCGATGGTCATTCTAGCTAGATCATTTTGTTCTATGATTTTTCATCTCAATTTGTATTTGACTTTATTTGACTTTCTTTTTTGGATTTTTACTGGTGGTATTGGTTTCTTACCAAAAAATAATGCTAATAATATCAAGGTTGGTATGAACTTTTTCTCTGTTGCATCATCATCTCCATTGTTCTTAGTGGTTGGCTGAATAATAATGACCGAGACTAGTTTTAAGTTTTATGTTTCTAGCTTAATGTTAATATGCTATTTATCATGATTTGAATAGCCAGCTTTTCACTCATCCTTGTTGACAAGTAAAAGAAAAAAAATTCCCTATGGCCTTTTCCTTTGAATGATTTATCTTGATTCACATCAGTAATACTGGTGACCTTTCTCATTTTCCGTATCCGATATGAAGAATTCATGTAAGGAAGTGTTGTGATTTGACATCATAGTTCATATTCTGTGGTTACAGATTATACGTAGCGTGGCTCCAGGCTCGAGCTCCATGGCAACAGTGGTTAATGAGGTGTCTCTTCTTCAGGGAAAATTTACCTATTGTAACCCATCCCTCGTGACACGTAATGATATCAAGTTTGCTTTTAGACTTGCAAGAGAGGCAATAGTTTCTCAGATCACCTGGCCTGCAGAATCAGAAAATGGAAAGTGCTTGAAGGAAACTTGTACCATTTGCTTTGAAGATGTTTGTGTGGATCAGATGTTCTCAGTTGATGGTTGTTTGCACAGATACTGCTTTTCTTGTATGAAGCAGGATTTAGAAATAAGGTTGCTCAATGGGAATGGGATGCAGGCAAACTGTCCTCATCTGGGTTGTACGTCGGAAATTAATATCGAAAGCTGTGGAAAGTTCTTGGATAGTAGGGTGATTGATATTATCAGCCAAAGGATTAAGGAAGCGTCTATGCCCGTTCTGGAGAAAGTTTACTGCCCCTATTCCAGGTGCTCGGCATTAATGTCCAAAAGCGAGCTTTTAAAATATAGCGAGGCTTCATATTTCGATGCAGAACGAACTGGGGCAAGGAAGTGCATGAAATGCAATCTGTTTTTCTGTATTAATTGCAAGGCCCCTTGGCATTATAATATGACTTGCTACGACTTCAGAAAGTTAAATCCCGTTCTTCGTCCTGATGAGGAAATGCTGAAGTCTCTTGCTTCGAAGAAACTTTGGCGCCAATGTGTGGCGTGTAACACGATGGTCGAATTGGCCGAGGGCTGCTACCACATCACCTGCAGGTACATTATTTACCTTTATCTATCTCGCTTGCTCTTTATCTCCCTTGATGAATATGACAGTTCAAAATTCAATGTTTCCTTAGCACCCTATGAGCATTAATGCAATTCACTAATGTCTACTTGCTTGGAAGATGGAGTGAGGGTAACAGCATCTGAAATTGATACATTTTCTTAAGAGTAATTATAAAATGAATTCTGAAAAACACCCCTTCGAGTTGGTACATCGATGATTATTCTACTTTACTGGATAATTGGTATTGATTTGTCTTGTCAAATAAATGCTAGTAATTGGCATTGATTTGTTGAGGTCAAGTTCCATGAAAGCAAAGACGAGACGATGGACACGTGACGTTGCTACAAGTTTCTTTGTGAAAGTTTTGCTATACATTGGAGTTTTCTTTCCCTACTTTGTAAATATAAATGGATTGTGTGTGCAGATGTGGATATGAGTTTTGCTATACATGCGGAGCCCCCTGGAAAGGTAAGAAGCCTACATGCACCTGTCCAATATGGGACGAGCGGAACATCATACGCAATCAACGTCAACGTCGACGATAAGCTCTTTAGCTGAACGATTCGGGGGTAACGGACCCCTTTCTTTTGCTCTTGAGTTTCTGTTTGTTTGCACTGTTTTAGATGGTAGGCATAGATAAAAGCAGGAATTTTGTTGATATTAGATCATAGCTTTATGTCAACTTTGAATGTCTCATTTTGAAACTTAGGAATGGAAGAAGGAATTTTGAGATGAAGACAGTTTTTGTTAATTCTTCGTTCTTGGAAATAGGTGTTTTTTTTTAGAATGTTGACAAATAATATTAGTTTCTTCGTTCTTGGAAATAGGTGTTTTTTTTTTCTTTGAGAATGTTGACAAATAATATTATGTATTGATGGTCTCGTATAATTCTTTATATTTTTTGTTTTTTTGTTTTCTGTTTTTCAATTTTTTTAAAACTTTCTTTTGGTATAATTCTTTTTTTTTTTTTGTACCGATTACCTTATTTGGTGACGAATTAAGTTACGACAAGTAAAATGTCTTGTAATGCATTTGTATGCATTTTGACGAATTATGGTCTTAAATTATAAAAGTTACGACAACTAAAATGTCTTGTAATGCATTTGTAATTTCTTTTAGTAAGTACTAACCTGCCTTCAAACACTCAACTTACCTTTAGATTTTCGTTTAGTAAGTACTAACCTAACTTCAAACACTCAAACTTACCTTTAGATTTTCGAAAGATTATTTACATCCTTGTTTTCGAAAGATTATTTACAGATTATTTAGTTTTCATCTAAAGGTTATTCTCAAACTTACCTTTCTTGTTTTCATCCAAAGTTTGGTTTCATCTAAAGGTTATTTACCTTCTTCTTTTCATCCAAAAGAGATATTTGCATTCTTGTTTTTATCCAAAAGTTTTAGTATCTATCGATCGAGATAAATATTTACATTTTTGTTTTTATACAAAAGTTTATATTTACATTTTTGTTTTAGTTTTAGTATCGGTCTAAAATTAGATTACCATATCGAGAGATATTTTTATTTTAAAATATATTTTATCTGATATTTTATTCGATACAAAATTTATATTTTATTCATGTGAGTTGTTTTATTTTAAAATATATTTTATCTGATATTTTATTCGATACAAAATTTATATTTTATTCATGTGAGTGAGATAATGTTATTTACTGTTCTTCATTTAAAATTGTGGGTGTTCGACGGTTTTAAATAAAATTAGATTACCAGAGATATTTTATATAAAATTACCATAGATAAATATTTTATATTTTATCTAAATTAGGTTACCATATAAATATTTTATATTTTTACAAAATTTCAGGGAAAAGTAAAATTGATAATTTTATTTTATTTTATATGTGTACCTGTTATCAAATTATATTTTTATTTAAAAATAATTCTTTCAAAATTTCTTTATTTCCAAACGAATTAATTATATTCTTTATTTCCAAACAAATTAATTATATTTTTTTTACCTTGTTATTAGAGTAATCAAGTCATCCTTAATATTTTGATTTAGAGTGTTCACTCGTCTTAATTCAAATAATGTATAATATTTTGATTTAGAATGTTCATCCGTCTTAAATCAAATAATGTATAATAAATATTTTAATTTGGACTGTTTGGTAGTGTGGTGGAGACTTTTTTTTTACGCACGTTCACCAAAATTAATTTTTGATTTTAATAAAATAAAATATTTGTAATAAAAAATATATGAAATTTTTTTTACCTAAGTAAATCTATAAAATCAGAAAATCAATTAACCAATTAAATCTAAAAAAAATTATTTGAAAATAACCTAACCTAAGGAGATTAATTAATTAATTTATTTATTATTATCTAGTTTTTTCTCATATTTATAATTTTCATTTTTTTTATTTTATTTTTTATTTTTATTTTTTGAAAATTTGAAGCTATATATATCATATATTGAAATTAACTCTATATTAAATATAATATTCAGTATATACAATCAAAGTGCCTCGGTTTCTCGTTACACCATGGTTTAGCGCGCGCAGGACGTGTGGACTATTCGCTACCTTCTCTCAAAATTCGCGTGCCTGTCTTAGTTTTTCTCCCTATAACCATATTCTTGATGCCTTTCGCACTTAATGTCGCACATGATTTTATGTGCTATCTCGCATAGTTTGTCTTCCCTTCGCCCTCTAATTCGTGGGCCTTCCCCTTCATTTCTACCCTCTTTCCCACTCTATTTTACCTCGTTCCCTTACTCTCCCAGCCTCAATTGCCTTCCCTTTTCTTGTTTCTCGTAATTTACCTCGTTACAATTGCCTCTCCTTTTCTTGTTTCTTGTAATTCTCGATTCCCTTTTCCCGTTTCTTGTATTCTCGATTCATCATGCCTTACAATACTCATTTCTTTGATGAATTTTGTTCACCATTGGAACTCAATGAATTCATCTCTATATTTTTGTATTTGAGTATCTCTGTTTGTTTTTGTTGATGCTCAGGTGTTCATGATCGTCTCGTTTTGAATTCGGCAATCTATTTTGTTTTGTGTTGGTATTGAGAATTTGTTATTTGTTATTTTTTGCAAAGTTTGATGGGTTTGGTGGAATTTACGATGATTAGTGTTATTATAATGCTAGCGTGTAAAGAGATTCATCTATGTTAATGGGTAGTTTTTCTTTATTTATAGCATGTAAAGGATTCATCCGTCTTAATTCATTCACCAGTCTTAATTCATTCACCAGTCTTAATTCAAATAATGTATTATATTTTGATTTGGAGTGTTTTAATTCAAATAATATATAATATTTGGATTTGAAGTGTATCATGTATTTGAATGTATAATATTTTGATTTGGAGTGTTCACTTGTCTTAATTAAAATAATGTATTTGATTTGGAGTGTTCACTAGTCTTAATTAACATGAAGTATTTGATTTGGAGTGTTCACCGTCTTAATTCAAATAATGTATAATAAATATTTTGAGATTCTTTATGTTTTTTTACGCAACGTCATTATGATACCTAAGTTAACAAAATTAAATTTTAATTTTAATAAAAGTAACAACTAAATCTAAAAAAAATATGGGAAACTAACCTAACTAAAGAATTTTTTTTTTTTTTTTAATTATCGACTTAATATTCCTAATTTTTATAATATATATATATATATATATATATATATTATTTTTTGAATAATATATTGAATTAACTTTATATTAAATATAATATTCAATATATACAATCAAACTCATATCATAATATATTGAATTAACTTTATATTAAATATAATATTCAATATATACAATCAAACTCATATCATAATATATTGAATTAACTTTATATTAAATATAATAATCAATATATACAATCAAACTCATAATATATTGAATTAACTTTATATTAAATATAATAATCAAACTCATAATATATTGAATTAACTTTATATTAAATATAATATTCAATATATACAATCAAACTGCTTTTCTCATCTACACCATGGTTTAGCGCGAAGGAGAGGTGTGGACTATTCGCTGCTCAGAATTCGCCTGACCCTCCTCGTCTTTCTCTCTCTATAACCATATTCATATATTGATCAGTTGCAGAGCCCTTGCACTTGAATGTCGGCGCCGCACAGGATTTTCCGTGCTATAACTCTTCCTCCTCTCCCTCGTTTCTCTTCCTCTTCCACCTTACATTACAGGGCCTTTCTCTTCATTCCCTGCTCTCTTTCCCACTGTATTTTACCTCCTTCAGCCTCAATCTCCTTCCCTTTTTCGGTTTTTTGGGATTCTCCATTCATGATGCCTTACAATCAGGTACCCATTTCTGAATTTTGTTTGCCATGGTTGGAATGCTATGAATTCTTCCTCTCGATTTTTGTATCTGGTTATCTTGTTTGTTTTTGTTGATGCTTTTGCTAATCACGATCATCTTTTGTTAATCACTATCATCTCGTTTTGAATTTGGTATAATCTGTTTTGAGAATTTGTTATTTGTTATACGTTTTATGGTTTTAGTGGAATTTATAATAATTAGTGTTATTACAATCCGCATGCAAAAGGATTCATCCATGGTAATTGGTAGTTTTTTCTGTTCTGTTTATTTGTTTGTCTCAAGGAATCTGGAATTAGAATTTTATGTTTGGATTGTCGTTGTTAAGTTTGATCTTGATTTGCAGCGAAGGGGTGGTCGTAGAGAGCAGAAGTGGAAAGAGAAGGCAAAGGTTGAAGGAATTTCTACAGAGTCAGAGGCTGCTTCTGAAGTTGTAACTAATGCACTCAGTAATTTGAGGGTTACTGAGAGTAATCAACCGCATATTCCTATTACTAGTGTGCAGTTTGGAAATGCCCAGCCTACAAACCTGGCCACCCCTGGGCTTGGTCATAGAGCAATTTGGAAACCAAAAGCTTATGGAACAACCAGTGGGGCTGCAGTGGTTGAAGGTGAAAAGGCACCTGCCGTTGGAACATCTATTGAAAACAAGGGTAGTAATGCTGAAATTGCTGCAAATAGCAGCGCCATTGCCTTGACTCAATTACTTAAGGGCAATCAGATTGAACAGTTTACTGTGGATAATTCGGCATACACACAGGCACAAATAAGAGCTACATTCTACCCTAAATTTGAGAACGAGAAGTCGGATCAGGAGGTATTTCTTTTTCAAGTTACACTTGGGACTCTGGTTTTTCTTTATTACACTTAATTATGTATATTTAGCTCGTTTGTTAGATTGTCATTATTCTACCTCGAAGATGGTTTTCCCATTCACCATGTCATTGGCTTGTTTGGGTATGTGTTTTTCTAGGTGCATTCTTTGGGTCATCGGCCGAGTTTTGTTGTAACTTCCGCATTTTCTTGTTAACTACATTTAGAAAGAAAAAACCCCATAAGATCTAATAATTAAAGAAGAGAAGGCCAGAGGGACTCCATTCCAGTATGTAAGGAGGCCAGAGGAATACCAAAAATTTTAAAAACTAACGTTTTCATGAGGAAGGTATATAAAAGTCTGAACTCCATTCCAAACAATTCTTCTTCTTCTTCTTTTTTAGTGATTTAGTTCAATATTCAACATCTTTACTCCTGTCATCAAAGACTTTTGTTCCTCTAATCTAACACATATTGTTGCCCGTGCGAAATTACTAAAACCTTCTCTTTCTACCACCCCTAAAAACCTCTTAACGATCCAAGTGTATGCAATAAGTCGAAACTGCATCAGGTTGAAAAAGAATTTGCACCAAAGCTTATAAGAAAAATTAATAAAATGGTGATTTTAATTAGCAAATAAACTTTGCTTACAACTGGTTCCACCATCCAAGGTGAAAATTGATTTTATATGGATTTCTGGGGGAATCCTTTGCAATAAACTGCTTGTGTATAAAATTATAGGTTGGGAGAGTGAACACCCTGGACTGCGTCCTGAGGCTTTCATTCTGTATATTGGGGTTGCATTGGTTCTCTCTCTAAGAGTGTGGAAGAGGATTTGGGTTATGATTTATAGCGGTGAACTTGTTAATTTTTTACCAAGACCTTCAGTGTTAGTTTGGGTTCAGATACCTATCTAATCTACTACATTCCTTGAGATTAGACCAAGTAAACCTCCCATTCACTTGGGTGTCCTTTTGCATATGCCAATAAGGGTTCAATTTTGTAGGAGGTTGGTTTGTTCGCAGCCTTCGGGGCCTTTGGATTGAGAGAAACAACGGAGTTTTTGAGATTTGGAGAGATCTTGGGAGAAGCTTTGGCACACTGCTACTTTTAATGCTTCTGTTTGGGTGTCAGTTTCCAAGGAATCTTGTAATTACCTGCGAAGTCTTATTAGATTGAGTTGGAACCCGTTTCTGTATAGTTAGTTGCGTGGTTGCTTTTAATAGATTATCTAGTTTACCCCTCGTTCGCCCTTTTGTATTTTTTTCAGAAAAATGAGAGCATGGTTTCTCTTTTTTTATTTATTTATTTATTTTTTTTTTATGGATAAATGGATGGGGAAATTATCTTGTGAACCTTCTACTTTTCTTTTGGCTTCTATTGGACCTTTGTCTTTGTGAAACATGCATCATGTCATCATATTTAATGAAATTTTCCATTACGGAAAAAGGGACGGTTTATATGGTTATTCTGGGGTAATTTTTAATGAGGTGATTAGATGTTATTGTTTATTTTTTATAAGATAGATATTTATTTCATTGTCAATAATTAGAGAATTTGTTTCCTGGTAATATGTTTAATGTGTGTATGTTTTTATGTCAGATTAGAACAAGGATGATAGAGATGGTATCAAAAGGCTTGGCTACATTGGAGGTATAAAGATTTACCTGCATTTTTTGTCAAGAGTACCATAATGTTTACGGTGCTTAATCTTCCATTTATAATGGAGTTACTACATATCTTTTAATGTCATTCAGTCCCTATTCTGGTTTTTTAAACCTTTAATGATAGTGTTTTAGCTTCAAAGTAAAAGTACATTAACTGTTTTGGACGTTGATTCAATTTTGGGTGTTGTGTTGGTGACAATGCATTTCGTGATTCTTTATGCTTTAATACTGCAAAAGTGGGTCCATACTGTGACCTTACTAAACAGGATTTGTTCTATAGGTTTTACCACTGTGTTCTTGAGTTCTAAAAAAAGTGGTTCCATTATTGTGAGGGTTAATATGGTTTTCTTCTCGCTTTGGAACGATCCCGTTTCCTACTTCATGATAAATTCATATCTTACCGTGAAAATTTTCATTGCTTATACTGCTTGGTTACTGTTTCTCATGGTAATAGTATATTGAATGTGTTCTGAATTCTATAAGTTGTTATTAGGTTATTTAACTTGGAAATTTCTGCAGGTTTCACTAAAACACTCTGGGTCTTTGTTTATGTACGCTGGTCATCAGGGCGGAGCATATGCAAAAAACAGCTTCGGGAATATGTATGCCGATAATTGTCTTTTCTTTTAAATTTGTTTTTGAAGGGAGTATGATATGCTGATTTGCTAAAATCCATTTTGATAAAGCCAGTATGGAATTGAATTTGAAGTGGTACTCATTTTTTTTTTTTGGTATTCTTTCTTGAATAAGGCTCGTTAACTGCTCTGCACACACTTCCTACAATATCATTTGCCATTATTATTATTTCTTTTGTAGCTTTTAGTATTAGATGAGGAGGATGCCATAAGTTTGGACTTCATAACTTTGGAACTTATCACGGTTGCCATTTCTATTTCGCCACATTTTTTAAGCTTTTCTGAATAAAAATACCATTTCAGATACACTGCTGTTGGTGTCTTTGTTCTGGGAAGGATGTTTCGAGAGGCTTGGGGATCTGTAGCACCAAAAAAACAAGCAGAGTTCAATGATTTCCTTGAGGTATTGTTAACATTAAAAAAACAATGATTGTTATTTAAAGCTTTTAGCCTTGATCCTTGCACCTTCTTTATGCCTTTTTTCTTGTTAATTGGAGCCCCAGTTTTGTATATATTGTACAAGTTCTATGTTTGGTTCTTTTTGTAGGTCCTTTTGTTTCTTCCATTTTTTCCACAAAGGACGGCTTTCCATGAAAAAAAAATGCTATGAGAATCTTTAACATGTTTATATATTTTCTGTCATTGTACATTTCCTTGCAGCACTCTAACCATCTTGCTACCTTTCTTCTTTTAGAGTAACCGTATGTGCATATCAATGGAGTTAGTAACTGCCGTTCTGGGAGATCATGGCCAGCGACCACGAGAGGATTATGGTAATAGCAACTTACAACTTGCAATTTATTAGTCTTTAGTCTTAAATTTAGAACTTTCAACTTGAACTAATTGTTTTTTGATTTAATTAAGAGGGAGCGCAGGAAGGATTTGTATGATCAATTTTTCCTCTTTGATACTGGATGGAATTCTGTAACAACCCAGATCCACCGCTAGTAGATATTGTCCTCTTTGGGCTTCCCCTCAAGGCTTTAAAACGCGTCTGTCAGGGGAAGGTTTCCACACCCTTATATATGGTGGTTTGTTCTCCCCCCAACCAATGTGGGACATCACAATCCACCCCCCTTCGGGGCCCAGCGTCCTCGCTGGCACTCTTTCCTTCCTCCAATCGATGTGGGACCGCCTCTAAATCCACCCCCCTTTGGGGCCAGCGTCCTTATTGGCACACCGCCTCGTGTCTACCCCCCTTCGGGGAACAGCGAGAAGGCTGGCACATCGTCCGGTGTCTGGCTCTGATACGATTTGTAACGACCCAGATCTACCGCTAGTAGATATTGTCCTCTTTGGGCTTTCCCTTTCGGGCTTCCCCTCAAGAATTTAAAACGCGTCTGCTAGGGGAAGATTTCCACACCCTTATAAACTGTGGTTTGTTCTCCTCCCCAACCAATGTGATAAACTGTGGTTTGTTCTCCTCCCCAACCAATGTGATAAACTGTGGTTTGTTCTCCTCTCCAACCAATGTGGGACATCACAAATTCTTTCTGAAGATTTTTTTTTCTTAAATTTTGTTTTTTAATTATCTTTTCTAGGACTGTTGATTTGATTGAAACTGGAGTAAATTCTTACTTGAGCGTCCTTTTTATAGATTTTCAATCATGAAGCTGTTCTAATTAATTTTTGAGTTGTTATACATAATAATTATCTTGACATCCTTCCTGCCGTCCAATCAAACTTATATTTACCTATTTCCACATTGGTCATTTATGTTTCTATTGAAAATATTATTATTTTTATGTTGTGCTGTTTTCTGTCAGTATATTGCATTAGGTTTTAAGCAATGCACTCTTTCATTTCGTGCAGTGGTAGTTACAGCAGTTACAGAACTGGGCAACGGAAAGCCAAAGTTCTATTCAACTTCAGAAATAATAGCTTTTTGTAGAAAGTGGCGCTTACCAACCAATCATGTTTGGTTATTCTCAAGCAGGTGATGGTCCATAATTTCATTTAATTTACTTGGTATGAACAATTTTCTTTTTCAGAGTCGGTTTCGACGTCTCATTTACAATCCCATTTTTTTGTTTGAAGACAATTTGTTTTTTTAATAAAAGTAATTTCTAATGTTTTGCATGACATGGAAAATTGAATTAAGGGATTATGTCCCAAAAAAAAGTTATGATATCTTCACAGTTGCTGAACTTGCCAACGTCCAATGCTTCTCAGATTTTGACAGTTGCTGTGCTTTATTAGATGTGTATATCATCCAGGGTTCCAAGTGTTTCTTGCATGCGCTAGTTCTCTACTTTTGTTTAGTTTCATGCAGCTTTGGTTTTGATTATATGTCTTCAGTGCTCAAGTGATTTTTGTTTTAAACTCGGATGTTCTAATTTGAATAGAGTGTGAATTTTACTTTTTTTTTTTCTTTTTAAACCTTGTAGTGTCTACTTACTGTTTGTTACATAAAACAACTCTCTTCTGGCGCCTGATCCTTTTCTTTTCTAACCATTGAAGGAAATCAGTGACATCTTTTTTTGCTTCCTTTGATGCCCTATGTGAAGAAGGAACTGCTACAACAGTATGTAAGGCTCTTGATGAAGTTGCAGAAATATCTGTACCAGGTATTTTTATTTGTCAGCTTAAACTTTAATTTGTAGCCAGTACATTTATCAGCTGCATGCTGTCCTTTTCAAATTTGTATTCCTATATACCCTGTTACCTTTGTTCTCTTTTGAGACCTTTGTTTTTTTTGAGACCTTTGTCAAAGTTAGTATGCTATCCATTGAATGGATTGTTCAATGGATAGGTCTCTTTGATTTACGTCTGTTCTATTCTTCCATGACTTGCAGCCATGAACTTATACTAAGGTTTTCTTACTTTTTTGTGTGTTTATAAATTATAATTCGTGCAGTGTTTGCTCACTCTTTGTTATGAGTTGAAAAGTTTATAATGGTTGTCAACTGGAATTGGTGTGCAGGCTCAAAAGATCATATAAAAGTGCAGGGTGAAATTCTTGAGGGTCTTGTGGCTCGTATGGTGAGCCATGAGAGTTCAAAACACATGGAGAAAGTATTGGAAGAATTTCCTGCTCTGCCATATAACGAAGGAGGTACGGTGTTGGTGCCGTTATTTACTTTTAATCCTTCTCCATTGGCACCCTTAATTTTGTTTGTATACCCTGTTTTGTTTAGGTGGACTTGATTTGGGACCAAGCCTGAGGGAAATTTGTGCTGCAAATAGGTCAGATGAAAAACAGGTAATAGAAATTCCTTGGCATGAAATATGATGGTTTTGCGCGTTTTTTTGGAACAGAAATGGAATGATTTTCATCTATTAAGAATCACATTTTTATTCTCATCTCTGCTTCTGTAAAATACAACTGCAGCAAATAAAAGCACTTCTTCAAAACGTGGGTAGTGCTTTTTGCCCTGATCATTCAGACTGGTATGGTGATTCCCACTCAAGAAATGCAGACAGATCTGTTGTATCAAAATTCTTACAAGCCAAGCCAGCTGATTTTTCCACCTCCAAATTACAGGTTAGATAATCGTTACTTCATGTCAGGACAATGAACTTTTATCTGTATTTGTGTTTTCTCTTAAAACAAATAGTGATTCATCTTCTCCAGACTTGAGAACCAATTTCCCTACCAATGTTTCACGTGTTGGTTATTTTTAAATTCCTTTTAAACCCCTTCCTCTGTTTTTATCATTGATTTTGTTGGTCATACTAGTTACCTTATTTGTGAGCATTTCACTTTACTCGATATGAATTGATCTTGAAGTAATTCAAATCTATCCAGGAAATGGTTCGTCTAATGAGAGAAAGGCGTCTTCCAGCTGCCTTCAAATGCTATCATAACTTTCACAAAATTGGTTCCATATCAAATGACAACCTTTTCTATAAAATGGTCATTCATGTTCAAAGTGACTCTGCTTTTCGGCGATATCAAAAAGAAATGAGGTACTGCTTGGGACTTTCACTCTATTCTCAGTTGCAGTGTTCAAAATAATTGTTCCTATTGGTATCGTTGAGCTACTGTCATGTTTTTATTAATGGTGTCAAATGTGTTGAACATGTTTCAGGCACAAGCCAGGGTTGTGGCCATTGTATCGAGGTAATAGCTAACCTTTCATACTGTGAATTCCTTATCTTTATTTCAACTACTTCGATTCAAAGTATCTTAAGCATTCTCTTTACACTTTTGTACATGATGATTATGATTCATAATTCTGATGTTGGACTCTGGTGTGTTTTGTTTCTTATTAGTTGATATCTTGTTTTAACAGAAAAAAAATTGAACTCAAACAAAATTTCCTTCATGGTTGAAACTTTCTAGAAAGATCAAGAAGAAAAAGACTCCCAGTGTTGGACAAAAGGAAATTAAGTAACAGAAAGAAATATAAAGATGACTAAACTTGAACTTTTAGGGTTATACCTTACATCTTCTTGAACTTTAAAAAACGTCAAATAAATCTCTCAATTTTGTGTCTAATAGTAATAGGTCTCTATTAGATCTGAAATTTTATAACTCACGACGAGTCGAAACAAAATTGAAAGGTTCATAAAAGAGACTTATTTATGTACGACATTAATGAAATTCAAAAATGGTTTTACGAAACAAATCTGCTAAATAGATATTTGTCATGCCACAAAAGGCTCACCAATTGTTACTGTTAAAAGTGTTCATAAAAGATTATATTTGTCTTAAACCATCACACAGTTGATTTAACATAACATAAGAGCAAGGGGTGCTTTCTTGGAATCATTGTAATGTCATTTTCTTATCCATTATTATTGATAACCATTTGTTTGTGTTATGCAAATTTTTAAGCCAACCACGGAAAGAGTGTTGTTGAAGTATTGGTAGAAGATTAAATTTACCAACACCATATAGAATTAATCTTCCATACTTCTTTTTATTTTTTTGGTTTTGTTTAAGGGTTGAATTGAATTGAAAGTGAGCTGAACTCCCCAATCTCATCATCTTTTTAATTTTTTTCCAGCCAATAGTTGCCAACTATGATGACAGCTATCCCAACAGCAGAACAAGAATGATTTGAAACCACCCTGAAAATACGAGGGAATCTAATCATTAAAGGAGACTCACCAAGCCAAATATCTAATCCATAAGTTGATATGATTGCTATTGCCAACATTGAAAATTAAAACCCAAACTTAATATGTTTTTCTTCAACTTCCAGTTAGCTGTTCCTAATTAATTAATTCTGTTGACAAGAAACAACTTCTCACTAATAGATGAAACGAAACTGATGAGTAAAGATGTTGAACAAGAAACAACTTCTAATTAATTAATATTTTATTGAGTTTAGTAAGGATATTGTTCGGACTTCTCGTAGATTTAGATTGAGTGGCAAGCGGATGCTTGAGAATGTGTATACTAGAGTTCTTAACACCTCCATTCTCTGAAAAAGAATGTTGGTTCACAAGTAAGACACCCAGTCTGGATTGAACCAGTTGGAGTGATCAGATTTAATGAATCTCTATGGTGTGTTCTCATTGAATATTTGAGAGGTGTCTACATTACAGCCATTCCCAGTGGGAGGAGAAAGAATATAAGTTAGAAAAGTTTAAAGCTCAAAAGGGTTTAAGGAGTTTAACTTAATTTCTGATGCTATTTATGTGAGGATTAAAAGTAGAGTCCATGGAGGTGGGGAAGAGAGTTTTGTTAAGGTTGTCTTAGAACACTAGGGTCTTGGTTATTTAGGGAAGAAATTGATAGTCGAGAAAACTAAATCTGGAGGTTGTGTTGATCTAAGAAACAATATTAAAGGAAGTGAATAGAAGGATAATCAAATCCTCCCGGATTTCTATTGATATCAGATGAGTGGAGATGGTGGCATATGAACCCTGACACAGGCCTCAAAGCTTTTCCGCCCTGCTGATAGAACTTGAGGCACATTCAAGATAGCCTTTACGAATGCCCCCGAGGTTTAAAGACATGGTGGTTTCACATGTCAAAAGTGATGTTACAAAACTTCACCCCCCCATCATGGGAACGGCAAGCATGTCTTTAAACCTTTGAGGTCGTGAATTGTACAAGATCACAATGCTGTCATAAGTCTTTTCTAATTTCCTCTTTTCCACATTTGCACGTTGTAAACCCTCCAAGCTAGCTTCAAGATTGTAACATCTTCATCCTCTTTAGTAAAAATTTGTTTATTTAAGAAGAAAAGGAAAACGAAGAATAATAATAAGAAGAAGAAGAACTAAGTAGAATATGCTATATCAAACTATTCAACTCTCTTCTAAACTGTATAAAAGACTTTTGCTCACAGTTTCACGTGTTCCCAGGTTTTTTTGTTGACATTAATTTATTCAAAGAAAACAAGGAGAAGGCTGCTGAGATAGTGAAGAGTAAAAACAATTTGATGGAGACTGAAGGCAATGGGACCGTGGGAAGAGATGGATTTGCTGATGAAGATGCAAATCTGATGATAAAACTGAAATTTCTTACATATAAGGTAATTTTTCTTCAACTTGTCTAGTTTAAGTTATTGTAAAAGTATAAGAAGGAAATAATTTACCTCATACTAGGGCAGGACGTACTTGTCGGTTCTTATTCTTTTGTACCTTCCAGGTTCATTGGGCCAGTTTTATTGTTCACAACATGATTCTTTTCTTCTTTTTTTTTTTTTTCTAAATTTTGGAAAATAATATTTCTGTTCAGTAGATATTAGCCATTGGTGCAATCCTCTTTTATTTGGGTCATGGTGTAAACATCACGAGCCTCTAGTCGATTAATGCTTGAGGGCTTTTCTTTTCTTTTACTGATGTATTAATGCTAATTTTAGTTGAGTATAGTCTTCACAGAGCTTTATGATTTAATCTAGAATCCTGAGGTCTGAAATCTGAGGTATTAAATTAACAAGTTTCTGAGTATCACATGTCGGGTTTAGGTTAAGAATTGTGTGAATGTGGTTACCGGATTAAAAAAAGAATTGTTCAGGTGAACTTTCTGTTGTGATTGCTATTAACAAATTATTTTATTAATTTGTCTGAACTCTTAATATTTTCTCGTAGTTGCGGACTTTTTTGATTCGTAATGGTTTGTCAATTCTCTTCAAAGAAGGTTCATCTGCATACAAGGCCTATTACTTGAGGTATGATCAATTGATTAGATGAAGATGGGCATGCCATATTGTTTACTCGCAAATTGAGAAAATGAATCTATAGTTGAGACGGAAATTGTAGACTAATAATCTTATTCATGGTGCAAGTGCAATGGGGTTACTTCCCTTCACTCCTGCACTCGGTTAAAATACGCAACATTACAAACACCAAACACGGAAATCTAACTGCTGGAGTTCTTTTATTTGTCATTTTTAAGTATGAGTCTCTTGTGCAAGTACATCTTGCTCATTCTCCTCTTTGAACTTCTATCTTGTGGTGGCTCCTTTTAAAAAAGTTCTAAATGAAAATTATTTTGAACAAAGTAAAAGATTCTTTTTTGGGAGTAAAAAGAAAACCTCCACCTTCAACCACACAAACGCAATCATGAAGTAACAGATAAGAAATAATCTAACGGACTTGCAATCTTGAAGAACGTTGGAGATCCTTGAGTTTATACGAGAAAAAAGATGCTTCTTGAGAAATCCTCAATAATCAAGTAGTCCAACTAGAGAATTATTTTGATAAATGCTGAATGTTACAAAGGAATCATGGAACGATATTTTTCAAGACTGTATTTAACAAGACTATGCTGAATGTTACCAATTGTTTTTAGTTTTTATTTTTGGGATACAAGCTAGTTGTGTTAACTGAAAAGGAAAAGGAGGTACAAAATTACTAAAGACGGAGTAGAACGGTGAGGACTATTTCACCTAGGAAGATCCTGATTGTTAAAAACTCACCAAGAAAGCCTACCTCTCAATTTTAGAAGCCATACAGTTTTACCAGAGAACTCTTATCCCTGTTTATTTTAAGCCCTGAAATGATCTCAAAAGTTGCTAACATAAAATTAAATATCATGTCATCAGCAAATTAGAGATGGGATGGATGAATTCTCTCTCGTCCTACCTGAGGGTCCTTGTCAACCCTTATCCATTTCAATTGACACCATCTTGCTATGGACATTGACTACTACTAGGAAGAGAAGGGGGAACGGGAGGTTTCCTTGTCTCTCACCCCTCTGTGGCATAGATCCGCTCTTTAGGTTTACTATTGTTCAAAATGGAGAAGGTTCGTGGTTTGAAGGCAATTCCACATCCAAGATCTTCATTTCTACCCAAAGCCTTTTCTTCCACAACAATACATCCCAAAAAAAAAATCCAATCTATTAACCATCGCTTTCTTGGACTCAATCTTAAATATAAGACCCTCCAACTTCAGGTTCCTATAATCTTCAATATTCATGTTCTAAATGAGGATTTCATCCATAATTTTTTTCCGTACTATGGAGTCTCCTTGATATTCCAAGAATACTATGGAGAACTTTCCTAAATCATTCGGGGCCAGAAGCTTACAGTGATCTTATAAAGGATTATGGTAAGGTTAATAAGTCTAAAATCCTTGATTCTCCTTGCACTCTCAGTCTTGGGGATGAAGCAAATAAAATTTTCGTTCATGCACTAATCAGTGACAATCCTCTTGTAGAACTTTTCCCAATTCTTCCTTCAATTTTTTGTGCTTATATTTGAGAAATTTAAATTGAAATTAATAGTAAGACTATAAAAATGTTGAAAGGGGCTTAGAATTTCTCGGAGTGTATTACTGTATTTTGTGTAAACACTCATTATTACACTAGTATTACAATGAGGGTGTGTTGTTTTTCTCTTCTGTATTCTATTCATCAATGAGATTTTTGCCTATATTTTTGTTTTAGAAAATCTATATTATTTGTATTCATCCTGCTATTAAAGTGAAGCATATCTATCTTTATTTTAAAAATGTAGGCAAATGAAGTTGTGGGGTACATCATTTGGAAAACAAAGGGAGCTCAGCAAGATGCTTGACGAGTGGTAAGTATATAATTATTGATTGTTGGGCTGTTTTCTTGTTCCACTAGAATTGTAGGTACTTTGCAGGAAAAAATAATGAAGTTGATGATATACTTTTAACATGATAGGGCTGTATACTTGAGGAGGAAGTACGGGAATAAACAACTGTCATCGTCTATCTATCTTAGTGAAGCCGAACCTTTTCTTGAACAGTATGCTAAGCGCAGTCCTCAGAATCAGGCTCTTATCGGATCTGCTGGAAATCTAGTTAGAGCAGAAGACTTCTTGGCTGTTGTCGAGGAAGGAATGGACGAAGAGGGTGATCTTCAGAAAGAGGACGCAGCACCATCAAGTCCTATGCTCTCTAGGAAGGATGTTGTGCCAAAAGCAGAGGGCTTAATTGTGTTTTTTCCAGGTACTTGTATTTGCTAATTGGTCAGGCCTTGTTTATTTCCAAATGTTCTAAAGATTTTTGTGGTCAAGTTTTTTCATGTCCAAATTCCATTATCTAGGTTAGGATTATGGATTATCTTGGTGGAGGAACTTCATACTTCCTTTATATATATGTGTATATATGCATATGTGTGTGTGTGTGTGTGTGTACGTGACCATGTATTTTTGTCATATTTTGGATTCCTTTAATTTCTCTTTTGAGAAGGCTACCTGAACTTAGTTCTTCTTGTAGCCATGCCCATGCCCATTGGCATTTGAATTTGTGTTTGTCCTTTTCTGAAGCATGTAACAATGGTATGGGTATGCTTTCTAGTACTTTTAATTGTGGTAAAAGAACTAAGAGAAACTATTCTACCCCTTATATTTAATTTATTCAAGTCAAGACATTAAAGTATAGGTTGAATGCAGTTTGAGCTAAAAGAACACGTTTATTGTTGGTTGTCAGTTTCCCACATCCTTCAATTATAAAGCTACATATTTTCAGTTGACACTATCACATTGAGGTTTACAAATGTATTTATTGTTTTAATGTGGAAATTCTTTAGCAGCTATTGCTCTTGCATTTTGACTCTTACAAGATGCTGTAATTTTTTATCTTGAGTGGCCCTCAAATGCATTATATTGTTGTCGCTTTCAATTAACTTTAGCTTGGTACAGTTCATGAAATACATAGATCTTCTCTAATGTATTATGTAGCATTTTTTGTGGTTTAACCAAATTCTCTGGTTAATAGATTTTTTATAATTCACTTTTATACGTTGCTTTGAACTTCAATTTATAGGAATCCCAGGCTGTGCAAAGTCTGCTCTTTGCAGAGAGATACTTAATGCCCCGGGAGCACTTGGAGATGACCGACCGGTCAATACTCTAATGGGTGACCTGATTAAAGGTAATAGATGAATTTCTTGACTCTTCTATGATTTTAAGCTAGAGATTTCAGATGTTGCCTCTTTGTTTGCCTCTTGGTTAGGGTTCCAAGCCAATTTTTTAAAACTAAACAAAGTAGTTTTTAAAAACTTGATTCTGAAGTTTTGTTTAGAATTCAAATGTGTTTTTAAAGGTGCAAAACTGACCAAAAGTTGTGTGGCAACAAGCAATATTTTCAAAAACAAAATTGGTTATCTGGGCTTAAATGAAGAGTTAGAAGAGATGGATGGATTTTTTCAGTAGGTTTTCTATTTTATCTTTCATGAGTTTGATATATTTTTACATCTTGATTTTTTGTTACCTGGAAACAGTAAAAAAATAAACTGATAAGATAACTTGTTTAGACTCTGGAGGTTTGAGGTTTTTTCTTATCAGGAGAGAAATGTATAGGCCACAGGTTCCAGGGTTAGGTTTTTTGGCCTCCTCAAGAGGCTAATTTGTAGTTCATTCTAACTTCCTAATTGCTTTGCCATTCTAAGCTTTCTTTTCCTTCTCGAAGCTAGTGAGAAATATAGGCTTTTGGATTCGGAAGAATGCAACTGTGTCTTGAGATTGCATTGTTTTAATTCCCAAAATTCTTGGTTAAGAGTGCTAGGCATATAATAGCAATCAACTTGTTTCTTATATATTAAATATATACAGGAAGATATTGGCAGAAGGTTGCTGATGAGCGTAAGAGAAAACCATACTCCATAATGCTTGCAGACAAAAACGCACCAAATGAAGAAGTGTGGAGACAAGTATGTTCTCGTTCTTTACTCTAAATAGTAAACATCGATCCAGTGAACAAAGCGGGAGGAATATAAAATAAAGTGAATGTTGCTAGCTTCTTCATCAAATAATTTATTTTAGCGTTGTCTCTATCTCTATTATCAACTTTTTATTTGGAAATGGGACTACAGATTATTAAAAGAAAATTCCAGAAAGTAAACAGAGTCCTTAGAGTCTTCTAGTTGCGGCTTGTAATACTTAAGTTCCTTCTAATATGCCTTTTAGATGTATCATTGGAACTCGTGGTGATAGCATTTGATTTTGACGTCGGAGGATATTCTTTGGTTCTGTTCTTGTCGTCTTAATCCTTCTGTCCCTTGAATTTGCTTTTCGGTTTTATGTAAGCATTGTTTCATTCCGAAGATAGAAATTAAAGGTGAAATGAAATTTGGTATTTGATATTATATCTTGGACGGGTCCAATTTATTCATAGAGCCTCTTTGGTGTATGTCCATGGACCACTGTATCAGCATATTGCATTTCAAAATTATTTATAGTCGATTTGATGCTAGCTCAAATATTTATACAATATGACTATTGATGCTATACCCATTTTGTATTTCCAGCTTCTGGATGAACTTGATAAGGCCATTTTTGTCATATCTTCAACCTGACGGACCTTAGTTCTTCCAATCAATCTGCACCTTGGAATAGGAAAATTGAATCTAGTTCAGAAATTTCATAGATAGGCCACTTTTATTATAACTAAAAATCACTTTTGGTTAAAGGAGTTGAAAAAAAAGCTATCCAATTGATTGATATTAGCATATGTTTCAACTTCATTAGAAATTTTTTTTCATTTTGACATTTTAAATATATTTGTTACTCTTGTTTCTTAAAGTATTGATCGTCTAAACACAGGATATGTCAATCCCGAAAAATCATGATCGAACGAACGTCTTACTTTCTGCTATATTTTGTATTTCTTATAAAATAGATGACTATTTTCTATTAAGCCTATTTACAAAAAGAGACCCATCTATTTTGTGATGGGAGAGGCCAAAAGGCCGTGTTAGTTTTTGAGGATGTTCTGTTTTTGAACTGTGTGTACGTTTTTATTAAACTCCTTATAAGAAACTGCTTTTGTGCAGATTGAAGATATGTGCCATCGCACAAGAGCCTCTGCAGTTCCAGTTATACCTGATTCTGAAGGTTATAATCATTGGATGCTTATAACGTTTAGTTCCTTGTCTCGTGATATGTCTAGAGAAGTTATTTCTTTAATTGCACGAAACTTGCTTTATCAACAGAAAGTTCATGGACTATACTAATATTGTGATGCCTTTTTTCACTCACCAATGAAATCAAAAGTTTCCTCAAAAAAAATATGGGGATGCCTTTTGAAAAAAGTTGCTTTTAAACCTGCATACAATTCAGACAATTGAATTTGAACTTGTGAGGAGAACTGAGAAATGATTTGGCGTTGCTGGTTCTGGTTTAATATGTTTCCAGCATCTTGGACAGTTCTGCATGCTTTTTGAGGACTTCCTACTAAATTCTGTAGACGTCTAAACTACAAAAATAAAAATATGCTGTGGTATGACGGAACGAGATCAGAAATGCTGTTCGAAAATGCTTTGTTGTGGAGTATAAAACATGGGGAAGTAGACCTTGGAGAGAGAAACTAATGAGAAAACTAGTGATACCTTAAGGGTTGGCTTTTCTTAAATCTGAGGCTGCTATACCCAATTATGCTAAGGTAATAGAAGGAAATTATGGAGAGCATGACTGATGTGAATATAATTGTCTCTAGCTTCCTTCTCATTGTCTCTTCCAATAGTGATTTTTCATGGCATTGAGGAGTTTATGTTCAAAATTTTGTTGTATGTTGATTCTGTTGCAAATGTTGTGTTGATAAAGGGTATTGTGCCTCTTGACATCATATATGCCTTTACTGGAAACTGTTATTTTGGTTACTCGCCCTCCACATTTCACAGAAGAATTCTCATTTACTGTCGCTGAATGTGCAGGAACTGATTCTAACCCCTTCTCCCTTGACGCACTGGCTGTGTTCATGTTCCGTGTGCTGCAAAGAGTTAACCATCCAGTATGCACTCTATGTTGATACTTCAAACTGTAAAAGTATCTCATTTATCATCATTGATTGGGTTACGCTCTTTCTAATGATTCTACTAATGATCTGTGATTCTGAAGGGAAATCTCGACAAGGCGTCCCCTAATGCAGGCTATGTCCTACTAATGTTTTATCACCTTTATGAGGGCAAGGTGTGAGCAGTTCTCATTGCTCCTCCATTTCATCCTCGGTTTCACTTTTAGTATCTTGATCATTTTTTCTCTAATGCTTTCAGAGTCGTAGAGAGTTCGAAGGTGAGCTTATCGATCGTTTTGGGTCTCTGGTTAAGATTCCATTGCTGAAATCTGATAGGTATAATAACTGATCCTCAGCACTGGTCTTATTTTTCATTATTTCCCCCTCCCCATGCGCTACAATTCTCGTTTCCAAATATTATTTTTAATCAAATTAAAATTCAGAAGGGGATCCAAATCCATACCATAAGAAACCAACCCGTTTCCTAGAAATGTCATACGAGAGCGAGAGCGAAATTTATTATTTGAAAAGTTAACTGTTTTTTTTTTTTTTTTTTTTTTCCCTCTGCAAAATATTGAGATCGTTTTTTGAGTTTGTTCATCTAATATTTTGCTGTTCTTGGACTGCAGGAGTCCTTTACCTGACAATTTGAAGACTATCTTAGAGGAAGGGTTAAGTCTGTATAAGCTCCATACTAGTAGACATGGAAGGTTGGTGGCTAGCTTGTTCAAGTATTTTTAGTTGTTGAACTTTGTTGACTTGAAGTTTCTAGCCTAGGAATGTTAATAGATGATCTGCAATGTGCTTTCTTGTCAGCTACCTCTTATGTAAATCTGGAACTTTTTTGCAGGGCGGACTCTACTAAAGGTTCTTACGCGAAAGAATGGGCGAAATGGGAGAAGCAATTGCGAGAAACTTTGTTTGGTAACGCTGAGTATCTCAATGCTATTCAGGTGCATTTTACTTCTCTTTAAAAGCTCAGATTTATCCATGCTTCCATTTAGTTTGTATCAAACTATATTAACCGTCTTTCGACGAAAACGTTAATAAAATAATCAATGTTTACTATCCAGGTTCCATTTGAGTTTGCTGTTCAAAATGTGTTGGAGCAATTAAAGAAGATTTCAAAGGGTGACTATAAAAGCCCTATTACAGAGAGGAGGAAGTCTGCGACCATAGTGTATGCTGCTGTTAGTCTTCCTGTTCAGGACATCCAAGATGCTCTCGACACGGTAAGTGAACATGTATACGAACCACTTTGGCTCCCACAGCCGGTAGCCCATCGATATTTTTTCAACATGGTTTTAAGTGAAATTGGTTCAAGACCCAACAAAACTTAAGCTGATAGGTTATAGTCCTTCCTTTTCTGTGTAGTTTGCCAAATTAGCTTCTAAATCCTTCTCCCGTCTTCTAACAGACCGTTAAACGATCTTCGAAACATCTTGCAAGTTCCATAGTCTATGACTGAAACATAGTGGATAAGATAACGTGGGAGGAAAAATAGTAGCTCGACATATTCTTTTACTTCTTACTGCTGACAAATTTGTTCGTGATCTTCAAATATCGAGATCGTTATTAGCTTCTCTTTCGGTTTTATTTGTGATCTGCTCCGATATTTTTCCACGTTATCCTTTATCCATTATGTATCTGTAATTTCATCATATGCACAAGCCAAGTCCCACTATGTGTATCCTTACGTTTTCCAACATTATTGTGCAGTTGGGCAACAAAAACCCTCAGGTTGAAGCATTCATTAAAGAAGGCTACAAGGATTACACACTTAAAAGCGCTCATGTCACACTCGCACACAAAAGAAGCCATGGCATTAAAGCTGTAGCTGACTACGGCATCTTCGAAAACAAAGAAGTTCCAGTTGAGCTGACAGCCCTACTTTTCTCAGATAAAATGGCTGCCTTCGAAGCTCGGGTTGGCAGCATTGAGGACGAAAGAGTGGTTTCGAAAAATGAGTGGCCGCATGTAACATTATGGACAAGAGAAGGGATTGCAGCAAAAGAGGCCAACACATTACCACAGTTAGTATCAGAGGGGAAAGCAACTCTGGTGGAACTGAACCCTCCCATTGTCATATCAGGCAAGGTGCAATTCTTTTAGCCTTTTCCCTCCTTCCATTTCTCTGCATTATCAGAGGTTGATTATCAGAAATAAACGGCATAAAATTTTGGTTGCTGAGGTTTTAGATTACAGGTAATAAGAAGTTTTGTAGGATTTTTCTATGGCAAAAGTTTCTGTATAGCCAGCCCACTTTGATCTACTCGAAAACAGGTCGAATTTTTGTTTTTTTCTTTTTTAATAATATGGAATTTATTTTGTTTTTTTTTTTTTTGTTGAGTTTAGCTTTGCATATGATAGAATTTTGTTGGATAGCATTTTGAAGTGTTCCAGAGCTGTGGCTGCTGCTGTTATTATGAATTTAATAGCATACCAACAATATTTTAAATGAGCTACTGTTATTATGAATCATTTGGTAGAAGGAATGGATATCCAGAATTGGCTGTGGCTTTATTGATTTTGAGGGATTGAACAGATTCCTGAGGCGTTCTTCATATTAAAAAAATGGTTATTGATACATTAACCCAAGAATTTGTATATGATTGCTAAGATTCAGATGATGGGGACAAAATTACTAAGTCACTCTCTAAGTTTTTTATTTGTGTGTCGATTTGGTCGTTGAGTATCTATAAAATTTTAATTTTGTGTTAAATATGTTCGTTGAGTATCTCTAAAATTTTAATTTTGTGTTAAATATGTTAGACTTATTTAACTTTGTTTAAAATTTACATACCTATTAAATAGTGAATTGTGGATGGTGGATTGACGTATAGTCCTATCAATCATGATAAAAACTCATGAGATACACAAATGAGTGTCTATTATGCAAATCACAGAATTGTTTGTTTATGCAACACACATTCGTCTAGAATTTCTGGACAACGATTCTCAATATATTTGGATGTCATCTTACATTCGTCAGAAATCAGAGAATATTTGCAAAAAAAAGACAAGTCAATGTTGTTTACGGTAAATTGTCTAATATTTTTACAAGTTTAAAAACCTATTATACCCCTAACTTTGGGTTGAAATGAAAATATGTCCAGTTTTTTAACATAAAAGCTGGTATATTGTTTTGCTCATCCCCAGCAACATGTGAAAGTATAATAGACGTCTTCGTCAATCCATGCTTTGTCAGTCTCTCTTGCGCATTGGTGTCTCGCTCACATTCTCAATAGAGCATCCATTGGTGTCTCGCTCACATTCTCAATCTCGCTCATGCTCTATTGCTCTCGCTCGTGCTCTATTTCTCACTCTTGATAGGATTCTTGATTCTGAAAGTGGAGAGAAGCAGAGAGGACACAAAGAATAAGGGAAGAAAGGAGGAAAGGTAAGAACAAGAAGGAAGGAGAGTGGGAGGGAGGAGTGAGACAAAGGGGGGAGGAAGAAGAGAGAGGGAGAGAAATTGTTCTGTTTTAACCAAGTGAGCAAGGCGATAAAATTCAAGAAATTGAAGAAATTGAGTCATATTTCATTTGGTCTCAAAATTTTGAGTCATTCAATTACATTATTCAAAAAGTTTAAAGATTAAGCTTACAATTTAAGCATACTTACAAACAAAATTAGTAACATTAAACTTCATTGCAATCAATCTCAAGATACGTTTCTTATCTCCTAAAATTCTATTCTCTACAACAAATCGTAGAAAGTTATAAAAGTGTAATGTAATCACAAAAGCTTAGGTTTGGAATTGATTTCATTTTTCAATCCACTTCAACCACATACAATTATCTTTAATTGATCTATAATTTTTTAAACTCACAAGATAGTAATAGATATCTTATCCACGATGCTAGAATAGCAAACTTGATTTAAACTTTGCATATTATTAAATACAAATTCTTAATAGTTAAATATTATTTGCTTTTGGCATATGGCTACACATAAATCCACATATATCTTTTTTACATTTACACAATTAGATTAATTTTCAGATCAATAGCAAACTGAAGATTTGTGTAATATTCATTAAGCTCAAGTGTTGTTTAACTTCAATTCTTCATGTTCTTAAATGCAAATTCTACTAGACACCAACCTACTAGTCAAAAATTGAAACATGTCTTGAGCACTATAAATATAGCACTATCCTGCTGGACTTGTATGAATTTCTTTATTGATTCCTCATGCAAACAAAATTCAGTGTTAAATGAACTCAGCTTGAAAAATGTACCTTGAACTTGATGGGGGAAAAGCCATAAAGGGATCACGAGCTTCTTTTGGAGAAGATATCATATAATTCAAGTCCCACAAAGACGGCTGCTTCGCATGAGAATACACCTATTATATGAAAAGAAATGAAGGGATGTGAGACTGTACCAGCAGTATACAGTTGGATTCATGAACTAAGTCGAAGTGCTTCACTGCTTCAAGTACTGTTCAAAAGTTTTTACGTTGTTGAGAAGAAAAGCATTTATAAGCTATTAAAGAAGTCTCAATAAGCTTTATCTCTTACTCTTTTTCTTGTACTCTTTTTCTCAGTAAATAGATGTCGGCTAAGAAGCAAAGCTGCTTTACCAATAGGTTCAGACAATGGAATAGCTTATCTCTTACTCTTTTTAGGAGTCGGCTAAGAAGCAAAACTGCTTTACTAATAAGTTCAGACAATGGAATAGCTTATCTCTTTCTCTTTTTCTCGGTAAATAGGTGTCAGCTAAGGAGCAAAGCTGCTTTACCGATAAGTTCAAACAATGAAATAGCTTCTCTCTTTCTCTTTTTCTTGGTAAATAGGTGTCGTCTAAGGAGCAAAGCTGCTCTACCGATAGGTTCAGACAATGGAATTGTGAGACTGTAAAGGACGGTTCAGACAATGGGGAGCGAAGTTTGGTGAAGGAGCAAAGCTGCTAGACTTTTTACCTCGCTGATTGACTAATATTTGTAGCGTTTTTATGCCGTGTAGCCACAAAAGATATGCACCAGCTGTAACTCTTGAAGCTTCAAAAGATATGCACCAGCTGTAACTCTTGAAGCTTCAAAAGATATGCACCAGCTGTAACTCTTGAAGCTTCAAAAGATATGCACCAGCTCTAAGCCGAGTAGCCACAACTGATTGATGATTCTCCAGAAGAATCTTCTTGATCTATAACTAAATTAAGTAAAGCATCTGAATAAATCATAGGTTTCTAACTTTTCAGCAAATGGCATCGGTAAACCTTCCATTGATACACAACAACCACTGGGAGAAATCAAGACAGGCCGCTTTTCTATCTGCTTGATCCGACTAAAATACAAAGCGTGGCTCTGATATCAAACGTCACGAGTCCATCCTACCTTCAAAAAAACCACACGATCCATGATTCCAGATCATGGCCATCCACCATTTACATTTCCATAGTCATCTTCAAGCACATAGAGAAGTTTCCTATAAGTATGACCATCCACAAGTTCCTTCTCCTGCACTTCCCTCAACAAACTCGTGGCTTCTCCAACCCTCCCTCGCCTGCACAGTTCATCCAATACCGTCTTATATGTAATAAAATCAGGAGACCTTCTATTACCAATCATCTCCCACAAATAATTCACTGCTTCTTCAACCTCTCCATTGAGAGCCATAGCATTAACAATTGAATTATATGATATACTACTTGGCACAAACCCCTTTTCCTTCATTTCATTGCACAACTCCCTCGCATTATCCGTTCGCGCTTGCGCGCATAACCCGTGAATCAAATAATCATAGGAAAATGAATTTGGGAGGCTACTATAAACAACACCCATTTGGTGGAAGATCCTGAGAGCATCATTGACATGAAGGGATAGCACATACCCCTTTATCATACAATTTAAAGTAAATATGTCAGGTTCAATGCCATCATTCACCATCTGTCTGAAGAGGCATCTAATAGTCTCCATATACATGAGATTTATATAAGCATTACGACCCCGACTCAAGAATGCAGTAAAAAGCAGATTATAGGTTCTAATTGAAGGCCTACAGTTCACGTTTTTGTTGTTCTGCATATGCTTGAATATATTGATAGCTCTAGTCAACTTCCTTGCCTCAGTAAAAAAATATATCATAGTATTGTAAAGAGTCTCAGAACCAATAGAAGGAACAGCAAGCACCTGGTTCACAACATTATCCATTTCTTCGTACATTTTCGCCTCACCCAGCTTCTTAATTGTAATCTCATAAGTGGAAACATCATGTCTGAAACGAGACTGCTGGGAGGCCCAATTGAACAGTTCAAAGCACACCAAAGGATCTCCCTGAACAGAAATGACATTATAGAGTTCTTCGGAGTTAAACCTTGGAGGGATTTGAGAAATTGCGTGCTGAAATTGAGCCTCGTTCAGCTTAGGTTTGATTCTGGATTTCAATCTCTTACTCGCTCTCCTCCTAAAGGATCTTGAAGGTGCCCTATTAGAGTAGAAATTCAAACAAAATTTCGTAAAAGAGAGGACGGGAGCTGGATAGTTTTGGATTTGAGATAGACGGAGAATATGGCTGAAGTTACCATGATCAGTATTCAACAACCATGAATGAAATGAAAATCTTCTGAGACAAACGAAATGTGGATTCGATGGAATCGAGTTACAGAGCTGGTTAATGGAATTCCTCAAGAACTGAATGCGAATGCGAAGGAGGAGATTCATATTCTTCAGAACACGAAATCAAAAACAAGAAAAATCTCAAAACAAGATCAAAATGAAACTGAACTTCGAGAATTGAAGAGAGATTATAGCACAAAAATACAGATTTTCAGACGATTTGCTGCGAATTTTTGGTAGAAATGAAAACAGGGCGCTCCGAGAAGGAAGAGGCGGACAATAGGTTTTAAAAATTTAGGAAAAAATATCTCTTTTATTTACTTAGTTTTTAAACTCGGTTCCTATCGAGACGACGCTCTCATCCGACTGGCTTATCCAGGTAAGGACATAGTCTATCATAGCTAGTCGAGCCCAATATGAACTAAGCTCGTTTTACACCAATCAGCAGATAGTGTTACGGGATGGTCTAATTGGGGTAGCTATTCATAAAAAGGTTGTCTAGGGATCCGAGTATATCTAGTGAGTCTTACCGAGGAATTCCTGAAGGTGGGTGATCCTAGTTAGTTATCTCTAACGAAATATTCTCTCTGAGTTGGTCTATCTTTCGAAGGAGTTTCAGCAATTCCAATCTGTAGTTATTTCTTACACAGTTCAAGCACTCGTGATCTTAGTGACAGATTCAGGGTTAAGCCTGGATTCTTGGGCTATGCTCGTATTGGCTCTTTTCTAGTCTGTTTATTCTCGTTCTCGTTTGCTATTACATTTCCTCCCGCTCTCTCTCTCAACAGAGTTATAATATGTTTATGGAAATTTACTATATGGAATTCTCGTTCTTGATTTTGTTGTTCAATCATATCTCGTGGTCGCTCTCAATCTCATTGTCAAACTTGATTTCTTCAAATTTTTTGTTACCGCTTGCACTCTATTATCAATTTCGTTACACCAGTATTTTCGAGGCCATCAATCTTACTCTCACTATCATTTTCACTAATCTAAATAACCTTTTACATATTAGGTAAGTATTCCAATGCTCGTGACATACAACATGCATGAGGTCCCATAGTTTCTAACCATGGTACATAGTTATGATGCAAACCATACTTTCATTCCGTTTATGACATAACGTTTCTATGAAGCATGCATATGTATACTCGACATGTCTATCATGGTTAACATACATTGTTCATCAAGGTCTTATAGTCATAATGTGAACATACTATCATAATATATATGGCGTGACATACTAAAAGTATATGCATCATAGACATTCATATCATAATGTAATGTATATCATATCATATGTAACACACTATAGCATCCTAAAAATATGACACGTAAAGGGGCCATAGGGTATGTATCATTCATATTACACACACGTCCTCCGACCAAGTCTATGGGTATCCAACTGTAAGACCACTTACTTTGTTGGCCTAAGCCGGAGTCATCGTACTTTCTTAATGCTAACTTGAATCTATTTCCTGAAATCCAAAGAGTCCCACAATATCGGGTTGGGACATATTAAATGATTTAACTTAACTAACGATATCAATTAATTCAACTTTTGGTTTAATGATACTTTAATTCGCTAAACAGTTGTCATAGTGACCTTAAATAATAGAAAATGGTCCATCGTTCCAATCTAAGGCATCTAAGTCGCCTAGGTTGAGTCGAAGTTAAGCGAAGCCAAGAGTGAGCCGAGCGTAGGACGTCAGTTGAAGCGCGAGCCATGGTTAGGAACGTGACTGGATAGAGCTGCAAAGCTCGGAATAAGCTCAAGTCAGCATGCGGGTTGTGGGTTGAGTCAATTAGGATCGTGGATTTGATCCAATCCACTTTGAAAGTGAAAATCAAATACAAATATAAACACTTATGAAAGAAACCGGATCCAAAAACGTTTCAACCCAAAAAAAATGTGTTAGTTTATGCAAATTTGTAACAACCTAAGTCCACCGCTAGCAGATGTTGTTTGTTTTAGTTCGGTATCATTGTCAGCCTGATTTTAAAACACGTATGTTAGAGAGAGCTTTCCACACCATTATAAGAGATGTTTCGTTTTTCTCACCAACCGATGTGGGATCTCATGATCCATCCCTCTTGAGGGCCCAACGTCCTTGTTGGCACACCGCCAGTAGATATTGTCTGGATTTGATACCATTTGTAATAGTCCAAGCCTGCCGCTAGCAGATATTATTCGCTTTGGCCCGTTACGTATCGCCGTTAGCCTCATGATTTTAAAACGCGTCTGCTAGAAATAGGTTACGACACCCTTATAAGAAATGCTTCGTTTTTCTCACCAACCAATGTGGGATCTCACAAACCATCCCTCTTGAGGGCCCAGCGTCCTTGTTGACACACCGCCAGCAAATATTGTCGGGCTCTAATACCATTTATAACAGTCAAAGCCCACCACTAGCCGATATTGTCCGCTTTGGCCCATTACCTATCATCGTCAGCCTCACTTCACATTAAGATCAAAATTACATATAATCAACTTGGGAAACATTAATTTTCTCGATCAACAGATTTATAAAAGGAGATTAAATATTTTGTAGTTCAGTCTTTTACAAACTCATTGTGTAAGATATCTACACTCAACTCTACAAGAACCGTAACAATCAAGCCTACCGCTAGTAGATATTGTTTACTTTGACCTATTACGTATCAATGTTAACCTCACGGTTGTAAAACGCCTCTACTAGAGAGATATTCTGCACACCCTTACCATAAATGTTTTACTCCCCTCTCCAATCGATGTGGGATTTCACATGAACGATTTAGATCAAATCATTTGCGTCAATTACAAAGTGAATCGTCTCAATATTGTTACCAGGATAAGACACTCAACCTTATCTATATTATTATAGACCATCTATGAGACCCCACATCAGTTGAAGAGCGGAACAAAACATTCCTTATAATGGTGTGGAAATACCTCTCCTTAGTAGATGCGTTTTAAAATCGTGAGGCTAACAGCAACACGTAACAGACCAAAACAGACAATATCTACTAGGGGTGAGTTTAGACTATTACACCATTTAAGTTATTGTTTGAACATGATACCCTCGTATGTCTCGATAGTTTCTTACTTAACTCCACTCTATATTTCTTTCCTTTTTATTTTTTGTTTCTCGGGTTTGTTTTCATACTAACCTTTATTCCACGTGAAATATTATAATACGAAGAAATTAAAAATTTATAGTAAAAATTGATATATGGTTCAATAATTTAGAGGCGACTCAAAAGAATAATCAAATATGTATCTTATATTTTCTCTTTATTTATGTAACGTTTATTGCTGAATTAAATTTGGCCCATCAATGTCCCTTTCAACAAAGTTGGTATAAATACCTTTCTTCTTCCCCAAATTTGGTCACAAGTCAAAATAGTTGGGCGACCATAGTTTAAAAAATAATAATAATAATAAAATAAAAAATAATTGAAAGTTTTTTTTTTTTTTTTTTTTTTTTTTTTTTTTTTTTTTTTTTTTTGTAATTTCTCTTGTTTTTTCCTCAATTTTTTCAAACCAAACAGAATAAAAAACGTCTAGCTAAAATATAAAATCCCATAATCTCAATAAATAATTAAATAATTAAAAAAATATCCCTTCAAATCTAAGCAAAATATCACCCAATTAAAAAAAAAAAAAAAAAAAAATCTTTGAGGGTGGAAAACGGTCTTTCTTGACGACAACAAATGGACTGATTAGAACGGTGAGAAAAGATCAACAAAATCTTTATCGCTACAAATTTAGTAATGCACGTATTTTCTTTATATTTCCCCGTCATTGATTATCTTTAAAATTACGATCAAATTTTTGAATAGTCTAGTCCATAAAAAAACTAATTAAGTATGTTTATAATAAGTATTTAAAATATATAACTTAAAAAATATAATTAAATTTTGAAAAGTTTAATTAATATATTTACTTTTTAAAAAATTTAAAAAACCTCTTTAAATTAATTTTATTTTAAAATATTCATGAATTTTAAAAAATAATATTCGAAAGGCGAAATAATAAGCGGTGTCTTAAACAAATTATTTAATTTTTCTAATTTCTTTATAAAGTTAGAGGATATTAATGCCACTTTTAAAATTCCGTAAGATATTTTTAATATGGAGCGGTATTTTTTTTTTATATTTTTTTCTTAAATGGAAAGATTAATAAAACTTAATTAAGGTTTAAAGATAATTTTGAAATACTATTAAAAGTGAGGGTATTTTTGGAATTTAAGGATATTTTAAAAATAAAATATTAACGGGTATTTTTATTGCATTTGATAAATTTAATAATAAAATATGCACATGTTCTTATTCTTATTATTTTGCGAGAGAATTATTCATAATTCACTAATTATTCGAATTTCCACGTGTTCGAAGAAAAATACAAATCCATTCCGTTATTCTATTCTTGTGTTCACATGTGAATAATACACCAATCTACGGCCGCGACAAACCCACGTCGACAGGGGTAGTTTGGTAATTTCGTACGCCCAGTTTTCCTCATCGAAATTTTCTTTTTCTTTTTTCTTTTTAAAAAAGATTCTATATAGATTAAAGTTGCATTTAAATGGTGGGGTACTCCTAACTTTCCCCTCCTTTTTGTCCATTTTTAATTTATTTTATTTTTAAAGCTTTTAAAAAATTATTGACGGTATTTTACAAAATTTAATTGATTGGTAAATTTTAATTTTAAATTACAATATATATATATATATATAGTTTTTATAAATTAATTATTTAGAAGTTTATAGGATTTAAATTAAGTTATTTCTTTAATTTAAATTATTGGAAACAAAATTTTTATAAAATAATTATGAATAAAACGAAATTTAATAATGAAGATACGAATAATTATAGAATTTAAAGTTTATTTAACCAAATTTAAATATAAACCAAATTAAAAAAATTATATATGAAGTATTAACATCATATTAATAATTGTTCAATACTATTAATCAATTATAACTTTGCAGTTTTAATATAATACGTGTATGTTTTACCATTTTTGTTGATAAAATTATAATTAATTAAGTGATAATTAAATAACTTAATTTAATTACTGAAAATAATAAAATATAAATTAATCAGAATAATAAAATAGTATATTAAATAATTAAGATAGCATAAACTATTAATTATAAATATATTGGTTAAAATTTAATAAGTCTAAATAATATATTAATATATTAATAATTAATTATTTAATTAACTAATTAGGATATATTTTTTACCGTTTCAAATATTAAAAACTCATGTTCATGGAATTTTAAATTCCTAATAATTTTGAAAAATGAAACAGAATTTAAAATTTTTAATAATAATTTTTTTATTTATTTTTAATTAACTAAAAAATAATATTTGGGTCAGAAATAAAATCTAATAAATAATTAAAAATAATAAGGTGATGCAAATTAAATGAATTTGAAATGAATTTACAAACTCTAATCTCAACCTAAATGGATCATACCATATCATAAAAGTTTTTTTAATGTAAAAAATGCAACTACAAATTATTTTTAATAATAAATTAAAGTAATATAAATAAAATAATAATATATAAATATTAAAATTTAAGTTTTTTAACCTTATATTATATTTTTTGTTTATCAAGTATTATTAAATTATCTACTTTGGTCATTTATTTATTTATTTATTTATTTCTTTGTGTAAAATAATAAAAAAAAAATAAAATTAAAAAGCAATTATTTGACTCGAAAATGTGCCCGGCTGGTTACTGATTTTAGGGGAAAAATCGTGCGTACAACATCTAGAGAAGTTCGATGACGTGGCACAATAAGAAGCATTCTCTACACGTTATCTTCAAATCTGAGCCGTCGAATTAATTAAATATAAGAAATGATAAATGATTAAATAAGTTTAACGAAATGAAAAATTACTTACGAGTACAGCGTATCGCAGCCCGGACATGTTCTCCGTCATAAACCGGAATGGATAATCGCCGATGAGTCCGAACTTTGTAATTGGAGGGGGATTGGTTCTGGTTGGGGTTTCGGTCAAAAAGAAACACTAGCGCTAAAGGACAGGTTCGAGTGGAGAAGTCGGCGTGGGCGACCCGAGCGTTTCTTCATCAATATACGGATTTCAATTCTTCTTCCACTTTGTAGAAATCCAATTTTCCTTTAGGTAACTTCGCAATCTGATTTTACGCTATCTATTACTTCAATTGATTGGTGGCTTGTTTTTTTTGATCAATTATGCTTGAATTTTGTATGTGAATCTGATTTTGTATTCATTTTGGTTGTTTTCATGAGATCAATCGCAGTTTTGAGGACCATGCGTTGTTGGTGTGTGTTGAGTTGCTGATAAAATCGTCTTTTTGGCTCATCATCGTAGGGGATTTTGCGGGTTGTTGCTTCGAAGATATGGACTTGGTTGCTAATTGCAAGGTACTTGATAATCCTGGGTTTTAGTTCAATTTGTATTGTTTCAGTGCATGTTGTAATTTTTGTGGCTGGTAATTTGAATTTGGGGATACTCTACTCATTTGTCTTGTCACTTGGCTTGCTTCTGGATTTGTTGCTGTAATGTAAGGTTAATGTCGACTTTTGCCTCTAAAATGTCGTTTTGCTATATTTCTAGGGGATTTGCTCCTCTGGGTTACTTTTTCTTCTTCTTTATTCTCTGTTAGCTTGAGATGATTGGGATGGCACAAGTTTAACTTAGAGTTTGTTTTTTTACATTTTTCTAATTACGCTCTTGATGTTTACTGTGATTGCTGAGCACTGTTAAAATTCCATGAATTCAATCAAGTGGCCAGCCTTTTGAGTGATTGAGTCTTTCAAGCTCCCATCTCACTTGGATTACTGTTGAACTATTTTTTACTATCAAATTTAAATGTTCATATCTGTAATATTGTTGATTAAACTATAGCCTTGAGTGTTGAACTAAGAGATCATAGAAAGTTAGCGTGACTTTTGTTTTTTATAATGAACAAAATAGGTATAGCAAGGTTTGGCCAGTTGAGTATTTAGGAAGGATTACTCTAGTTTGATTAGGTAGTCGTAATACCATTCCATCTAACTGCATCATTTTTTCAGGCCATTTATATTTCAATGCAGTATAGGATTGCAAAATTCAGAAGAGAAGAAGTCTAGTTTTGGCTTAAATTGAATGCAACTCATCTAGAACAATACTTTAATCTTGTATAGTATAAGATTGAACACATGTTTATGATGTTAGTCTTAGTTGTCCAAAAGTCCAGTTTTTCATTTTCGTTTTCTATTTGCTGGTTTATCTTCTTCATAAATTTCAAACTTCTTATTCATCATTTAAGAAACTCCAAAATTAGCATTACTAATTAAATTTGATTTTTTGGTGGTTGTAACTTTGGTTAGACAGAGTACATCTTTATCCTTCCTTGCATTGATTTTATTAGATCAATTTGGATATTATGAAGAAATTTTAATGCTACTGATTTGATTTCTACTTGTGATGTTTCATTTTCACTTGTAGGACAAATTGGCTTATTTTCGAATAAAAGAGCTCAAGGATATTCTCACTCAACTAGGTCTCTCAAAGCAAGGAAAGAAGCAGGTGAATTGTCTGAATGTTGAATGTTATTTTTTATTTTGATGAGAAACAGTCTTGTTGAGAGAAATGTAAGTAATACACAAGAATTCAAAGAGGGTTGAGGTGAATACAAAGGTCCAAAAGACAAGAAGAAAACTATTATAAGAAGTCCTAATTGTTGGTTTCAGCATCATTATCTTGAACATGCTGTTTGATTCAAATTGTATAGTGGTACATTGGCAAACGTCTGATGGTGGTTTTTGACTTTTTCTACTTCTTGCGCAACATGGTGCATGAACATATTTCATTTCTGCTGGAGTCTGGATGTCACTAAAAAAAAAAAAAAAAAAAAAAAAAAGAAAAAGAAAAAAAAGCTATATAAGGTTTTTTATGGTGCATTATAGGAAAATGTAAATTAAAATTTTATTTATAAAAAAATACAGAATTATGAACAACACTTTGTAAAATTTTGTTTATCTTTAGAGAAATGAGGGTTTTTGGTTATTTCTTCATTTATTTATGAAAGTCTTTTTTGAAAAAAAAAAAAGAAAAGAAAAGAGGTTGAGGTTGTGAGGGAGCCTTTTTGACGAGGCACACTTTTCTAAAGCACTGTTTGGTGATTTGTTAAAGTTGTATTGTTTATACAGACGTTGAGGTTAGTTGGGGGAACTTTGGTTTGTCTAAGAAAGCACAATATCTTTGATGAGCCTATGCCAACCAGATATAGGTCTTTTAGGTTGTCACTTGGAATAAGAAAGTAGAATTCTTCTGGCAAGTAGGTACTGTGTCTTCTTAGGGGGCTTTTGTATTAAATTCGAAGAATGGGATTAAGAGTCCTTGAGTGAATTTCTGTTATTCCCAACTGTTGAGGCTGGATTAAAATTTCATAATCTTCCATAACTCTAGGAAGGAGGTTTTGCAATCCTTATGGGAATGCATGTGAGGATTTCGTTTGTTGTACCATAAATTCTTGAATTGAACTGAACTGAACTGAACTGAAGGAATGGGAGATATTATTGAAGTCAAAAGATTATCTTGGGTTTCTGCCAGCAGCATTCACTTGCTCATCTTGGATTCAGTTTATGTTCCTAAGTCCTTTGATGAATCTAGACTTCTAATGAACTACAAAGTTCAAATTCATGAATGCTTCAATTATGTACTTTCCGGATGGTGACTCCCTTTGTCCAGCAAAGAAAACAAAGATGTAGTTGTTAGGCCATAGGCTTGTTCAAATTTTTATGCTGCAGTGCGGAAGAAAGATAGAATCGTTGGAGACGCAGAAACCACCAAATCTATTATCTTCAGTGCAGTGAATGGTGCTATAATAAGACAAATTTTCCCTATATTTTTGGTATATGCCTACTCTGCTCTCAATTAAGTTAACCTAAACTAAGATAGATTGACAGGTCAAATTTTATAATAAAAAAATTTGCCCCAGCATTATGAAGTAATACTAAGTACAAATATCCATTAAGATAATCTCGTTCTGATATTCAACGGACATTTTTTTTAATTATTGTCCATATTTTCAATATAGAACAATTCTTGTTAAATTGGTTATCTTAACGATACATTTCTTTTTTCATATTTCAAAAAAATTAATTTCTTATGGCTACCCTCCTTCAGTATACCTAAACTCTCCTTTATTTCTTCAATGTAAAGAACTGAATATTGGTAATCCTTTATTGAAGGAGTCTCTTGTTTGAGTTGGTTGGTGATGGTTCCTTCTGGAAAATTTTCTTTTCCGTTGAAGAGTATTTTTGACAAAAATTCTTCCTCTTGTGGTTTGTATGATAGCAGGACAGATTCAGCTTCTGGGAGAAGGGAGTCGTGACAAGAGCTGTGTGACTTGTTAGGACTTTATAACAATCCTTAGTGCATTAGTGGGAATTTAAATGTAGTTAGATGAGTTTATAAGAAGTTTGTTGAAGTGGTGTTGATTTGGGGGGGGGGGGGGGGGGTAGTTGAGTGAAAGGTCTGCGAGTCTTAGGTTTACAACCCAACTGGAAATTGAAGTCCTCATAATTACTTGATTTTTGGGAGAATTTGATATCCATTCATTCTTTTTTGTACACTGACTTCTCTTACTGCAAATATCTGTGCCAAAGAGGAAAGACTAGAAAAGTTCAACGACAATATGATTCCATGCTTACCAAGTTCAGTTGTGCGTTGGTATATATTCTTTTGCATTACAAGTTGCAATATGAGTTGTGTTGTAGTGATTGTCCTGCATGTTTTTGTAGGACCTTGTTGAGCGGATACTAGCCATTCTTTCTGATGAGCAAGGTAAGAACTATAAATTTTCTTCTTTATAACCACACTTAAGTACAATCGACCCTTATTGGTCCCTTCAATCATGAATGAACCTTAATACACTGGATTCTATTTCATAATTCTTCGGCTGAAATATGTTGAAGGCCTTATATATGTGCAATTCTGTTATGTTGATTGTTCCATTTTGCATGTCTTGGTTCAGAGTTCAATATATGAATGTTAAGGTCTTGTGTTCAATTCTTTTTGGTTAACTAAACGAAAACTTCTTTGGTTTCTCCTGGTATTATGCATTGATGACTCCATTGTTTTACATCTGTGAACTTAAGTTTTAGTTAGTTTATAGCTTGGTAAGACCTGTGTTTTCTGTATAATCAATATCTTTTGCAATTATTTGTTTCAGTTTCAAAAATGTGGGCAAAGAAAAATGCTGTTGGAAAGGATCAAGTGGCAAAACTAGTTGAAGACACGTACAGGTTTGTCTTCTGGTGTCATATTTTTCTTCCAGGTTTTTCTTGACAAATTTCGTTTAATTCAATAATTATTCACATGTTTATGTTTCATAAATATATCATATCTTGCATTCATCTCAAGTAGTGCTTTCTTTTTCACATTTTTTTTATTCCTTTTGTATGCCCAACTGTCATCTTTTATTTGTTTCATCTTCTTACTTATTTGATTTTCTTACACAGAAAGATGCAGGTTTCTGGGGCCACGGATTTAGCTTCTAAGGGTCAAGGTGTCTCAGACAGTAGTAATGTGCAGGTAAAAGGTGAAACAGATGATTCTTTGCAATTAGATACAAAGGTTCGATGTCTCTGTGGAAGTGCTTTGCAAACAGAATCAATGATCGAGGTCTATCAAACCATTCCTTTTATGCGTTTTTCCTCATAAGTTCCTCCATGTTTTTATTTATTTATTTATTTTGATCCCATTCATGGTTCCATCTGCCTTGAAACATCAGTACTTTTGTTCACCAGTCGTTTTTTATTTTTGGCAGTGTGAGGATCCACGGTGCCAAGTATGGCAGCACATTAGTTGTGTTATAGTCCCGGAGAAACCTACGGAAGGAAATTCACCATACCCTGAACACTTCTATTGTGAGATCTGTCGACTCAATCGTGCAGACCCGTACGTATCTACTACAGTTGTATTTCATTTAGACTATTGGGTTTCGTATGAAAAAATTTAGTTTATAGGCTTCTTATTTGTGGAATTAGGGGGTACAGAATATATGTTTGCATGTGTTTTGTAATCCATTCCAATAATTATTTTCTTTTATTTTGTCCTTCCCATGTGAATATCCATATGGATTTGTGCAATAGAGGGTTATGAGGTTTATTGTTTGCTTGAAAGTATCTTCTTCCTATGATTTGATATTATGAAGTACAAACACTTAAGTTTTGCTAGTGTGTCCGTGTCAGACACTTGGACACTCCAACACTTGCTGGACATGTATCAAATACTTGTTAGTGCAACAAATATGTTAATAAATATGTTAGACACTACAAAGTTGAAGTAGGTCCAACATTTACTAGACATGCATCGAACACTAGTTAAGTATACCACATAGACACATATATGACAAAAATAATAAATTTTGAGCGTAAAAGACATCAAACTAATTTTTAAGCATATAAATGCATAAACTCATTGGCTTTGATTTTTCATCGGGTATAAAAATGATATGTATTTGAAAAAATTTATATTTTAATGAGCATGTTCTTGTCGTGTCATGTCCTAGATTGTAAAAAAGCACGTATCAGCATGTCCATATTGTGTTATAAGTAGCTTATGTTGTCGACATAAACTGGCTTTATAGGAAGCAGAAATATTTGAAAATGAAATATTAAAAATACTTTGGTGAAGGGCATGATTATACAAGAACAGTCTAATTAGGATTGGATCAGTTTACAGTAACCTGTATGTTCATTAAAGCAATTATAAACAGTTTCTAATAAGAGTTAATTAACTAATGTTGTTTTGTTTTCTTCTCTGATGATGTATTTTCTAATATTCTTTTCTACAGTTTTTGGGTTTCAGTTGCACATCCTCTGTTTCCCGTAAAGCTGATAACCACAATGTCTACAAACATTCCAACGGATGGGTGAGTTCACATTTATTGACTTCTGATTCAGGATATTCTGTATCCCACATCTCTGGAAAAGAAAAAGAAACCTGAAAGCACCGTTTTTATGTGTGGATACAATTGTTAGTTTAAGTTTAAGTAGTATGTCATTTCTGCTGTTTCTTTTTGGTGTTGACTCGGTAACATCTCATGAAATTATTCACTTCATGATATTTGTGGACTAATTTGAGCGCTCCCTTGTAACTTCACTTAGCCACAGGTTTAGGCTATCCTCTCCTTGTTTTTGCAGATTTCATTATGATAGTGAAATGTCCTGTTTCTTTTAAAAAAAGTTTAGATGATTATATTTACATTTTAAGAGTTGGAAGTAACTTAAACGAATGGATGAAGGATCAAATGCTGGAGAGGATTATCTCAATTACTGAAAAGTGCAGTTTCTTTGATCTACACTTGACCAACCTAAAGCATTTTATATGCCATTAAGAAGTTCTCTTTGGGTTTATATATGCAAAGAGGTTTTTGAGGCTTTTGGTACAGTACCATTGCTTTCATCATTTGGTCGTTCAGTTACAACAGCAGGTTTTTATCATAGAGGAGGTGATGAGTTATTATTAATTTTTTTGGGGTAAGGAACTGAGCTCGTGTCAACTTTGTTTCCAGGTTATGAATTTGGGAGACCATTTAACATTATTAGTTATGTTTGCAGACAAAGTATTTGGTCTTCGAGCCTACATTACTTAATGTGGAAGTTTCATAGGCATATCTTTATTTTTACATTTCTACATTCACATTATTGCTTTACTTGCTTTTGATCTTGGACATACACTTTTGATTGCTGATGTATGAACTATGCATGTGGTACTCCACCACTTTTATTTCAGTTTTAATGTTGCACTTTTCCTCACATCCCAGATTGTATATAAAATGGTTTTCTGTATTGTGCATGATGGGCCTCTTGTACAAATTTGTAGTACAAATCCAATGCAGAGTGTGGATAGAACGTTTCAACTCACGAGGGCAGATAAGGACCTACTTTCTAAACCGGAATACGATGTTCAGGTTGGTTGGTGCATCATATTATTGAATCTCTTTCCCTGTAAACTGATTGATTTCTTGAACTGAGTATGTCTTGATTATGTTAGGCCTGGTGTATGCTTTTGAACGATAAAGTTCCATTCAGGATGCAATGGCCTCAGTATGCAGACTTACAAATTAATGGTATGTTATTATTATTTTTTTATAAGAAAATTAAGGCTATGTTATTAATTTGTCTCTCTATGTATCAAAACTGTGATTGCCGGTTTTGTGATTGTACTTATCTATTTATGTATCAAAACTATAGTTGCCAATTTTGTGACTACTCATCTATCATATTTGTAAGTATGTAACTAAGTACGTCCGCCTTTAATTCTTGATAAATTAGATGTTGCATTACGCATGTATGATTGAGGATCTCTACTATGCAGTAGGACACTTCATTTAGTGTTGAGGAACAAATTTTAATGGCTTCACAGGTTTGGCTGTTCGTGCCATTAATAGACCCGGCTCTCAACTTTTGGGGGCTAATGGTCGTGATGATGGCCCAATTGTAAGTTCCCATGCTAAATTTCAAATTTCCTTTTTTCTACTGGAACCATTATATTTTCTTCAACACCTATCTTTCTGACTCTTTTGTTCTGTCAGATCACAGCATGCACGAAAGATGGAATGAATAAGATAACATTAACAGGGTGTGATGCTCGAACTTTTTGTTTAGGGGTTCGAATTGTGAAACGACGCACTGTTCAACAGGTTATTTTTTTTGGATCAATGAAATGCTCGGTTCTCTATAAAAAATAATTTTTTTGGGAACCATTGTTAAATGTTTGACTAGGTTTTGGATTCTTTTGGATATCATTTTGGACCACCTTTTTTTAAAGTTTTTTTTAGCTATATTTAGAATACATTTTTTTAGCGGTGCAGTTTTCTAAGACAAGTACTTTATTCTTATACTTTCTCATTAAGTTACTAATTTCTACAGCCATAAGAAAATTTTGTAAGGGGGGACAAATGGTGATGAAGGCTTCTTGGGTAGATGGGTTGTGGTTACTAACCCTTTACCTGGTGGTGGTTTAGGCATTGAGATTGTATTTATAAGAATGTTGCTATTAGGAAAGTGGTGCTTGAGACTATCTTGAGGGATAAGCATTTTGGGCATTATTTGTGAGAGGTAGATTGAAATTGGGTGCGTGAGAGAGGGAGATGGCTGGAAATAGAAGGCTAAAAAAGAATGTTGGAGGTTTTTCTCACATTATAAAGGAGAGGGGAGTGGAACATGTTACAAATGCGCACATGTTTGTTTTCTTTTTCATTTCTACTTTTTTTTGTCTATTACAAATGTTGGCTTTTGTTATCACTAGTATCTCATTTCTACTTTTCTTTTTAATTTCCTTTTTTTTTTAATCTCTATGCACGTTTGTTTACATGTGTTTTTTTTTTTCTTTAGATTCTAAGCATGATTCCTAAGGAGTCTGAGGGTGAACGTTTTCAAGATGCTCTTGCTCGTATTTGCCGTTGCATTGGTGGTGGGAACACTGCAGATAATGCTGATAGTGATAGTGACTTGGAGGTTGTTGCAGAATTTTTTGGGGTTAATCTACGCTGTCCTGTAAGTCTCGTGCCATTTACTGAAAGACGTTATTCTTCTACATCGTATTATCATCCTTATCATTTGAGATATTTGTGAGAAGGGGGAGGAGGAGAAGTGTTTCTCAAGCCTTTATGTATTATGCTTATCGCTATTCTTTTTCTCTTTGAAATGTTAAACACTTTAAATTGGTTCACCGGAGTTGGCTAATGAAATTCCAACAGAGGGAGAGGATAGCCAAACCCCAAAAGAAGATCACAAAAACTCTTCTAGTGCACATTAAGAGAATTCAGACTATCACTATTTTGTTTATTTGGTAAGAAACTTAGCTTTCATTGAAATAAAATGAAAGAATGCATGAGTGCATACAAAAAACAAACCCACCAAAAAGGATCCAATACAAGCTGCAAGAATGGACTTCAATCTATAAGAGACTATGACCAAGCTGGTAGTTATAAAAAGTTCGATTAATGGACATGCATAAAGAAGAATTAAATATAGCCAACTGTATAAGCTCCTAATATCACTCAACCCCTCTAAAGATCCTATTCTTCATTTCATGTGAAATTCCTCACAAAACAGCAAAAAACAAAAAGCTTGATTCAAAACTTCCCTTCTTATCCAAAAAACGAGGGTGCAAGAGAGCCTCCTCAAACCAAAAACGGCACTCTGTTATGAGCTCACAACTTCAAAAGACCTGGAAAACTGGCTCCAAAAGGTGGCGAACTTTGACTATCATTGTTAAGAGTAGCAATGACATAAACTCTGCACCAAGTAGGCAACAAAAAATGAAATCATCCAAAGACAAGAAAAGAAACCTTTTCCTAATTGTTAAAATTGTTGTTTTCTTTCAAATCACATGCTCCTGAAGAAAGCTCTCATACGTTGTACCAGATTTTTGTTTCTTCTTTAAAATGACAATCCAAAGTGATGAATATCAGGAGGTGGGTTTTATCAATTGGGAGGGCGCTGTGCCAGTTGGTAAAAGCATGAGATTCCACATTCCATCAATAAAGTGGCATTCCAAGTTCAAGAAAAAATGGCTTTGAGATTTAGCTTCCTTTTCTGTTTGGAGGGAGAAGGGTGCAACAAGGGAGTCTTCTTTGGATATTGTCATGCTTGTTAATTCCCACATAAACAAGTTCCCACAAGCAGAATTTTACCTTTTAGGGTATGTTGGAGGACATGCTGATGAGGAAACATTTCTTCATTGTCAAAAGGAAGTTGAATAGGCGTTCTCTTTTTTAGAGTGTTAAGGATATTAAGAATGCTTTTATAAAAGCACATCCCTCCTATTATAGAAGAAAAAAAAAGCTCAGTCATTTCAAGTGCTACATTTTTCGATCTTGACAATGCTACAGACAGCGATTTTATTTGAAGGAAAATGCATTCTTATTGGGAGCTTTTGCTAAAGAATCCAATTGGATGGACATGGTTTCATTCTCAAACAGGAAGAAATTAGAGTGCTGCTCTCTTTAGTTTTCCCTCATTTCTTCTACTCCCTTAGTTGACAAGGGTATTTCAAGGAGAGTAATTTGTTCAACTGTGGAGGTTTCCAAAAAGTGAAGTTTTCGGGGGAGATTTTGATTCTAATGAAGAATCCGTAGTTAGTCCTAGTAGTAATCTCATTTGGAGTTCAATTCTCCAATTGTCCTTGCAAGAAAAGATATCAATGAACGAAGCTATTGAAGGATCTCTTTGTAATTTTTTTCAAGAAGAAATCAAACCTCTTTTGAAGAATTTGTCTTTTGTTGCCTTCATCTCTTCTTCATGAAGATGCATTAGAAGATACAAGACAAATTCAATCATCAAACAATAAGCTCTTGAACTTTACAGGAACAAGTCATTTTGGCCATAAAGAATCTTGGATCTAATCAATCACTCGGTTCAGATGAATACATGACAAAGTTCTATATCTTTAGAGGAATTGAGGGGGAGCTTATGACGTGTGGCCCCTTGCAAGGTTCTCTGGCTCTCTCTGGGTGTCGATAACAAAAATTTTGTGTGTAATTATTTCCTAGGTCTTATTCTTCTTGATTGGAGTCATTTCCTTTAATTGGACTCCTTTTTTGTCTCCACGGCAGAGTTCGACAAAAAATATCGGAACATCCTTAAAAAAGACATTATGAGAGTGTTCCAGGATTTTTCTTAAGACCCGAATCATAAATACAAGCTTAAACGAAATATACCTATTGCCTTTACAAGATCATAGCTTGAGTTCTTTGTGAAACGTTTAAAAAGTTCTTCCCTCCACCATCACTAAGGATCAATATTCATTTGTGGATTGTAAACGAAGTTGTGGGGGAGGGTGCCAAAAGGAAGGCCGTGGTTAAGCTTGACATCAAGAAGGCCTTTGGCAAAGTTGAATTGAGTTTTCTAGATTTAACCCGTGACTAAAGGCTCTGGTGAAACATGTAGAAAATGGATCAAAGGATGCATATCCTTGCCAAATTTCTCCATCGTTATTAATGACTGCCCTAGTGGGTAGACACATGCCCAAAGAGGCCTCAAGCAAGGTGACCCACCCTCTCCTTTTCCTTTTGTCTTTTTTTTTTTCACAAAAAACATGAGGTATAAGCATAAATTAGAGTCAAATCCTTTTTGTCATTATCAGTTTGTGTTTTTTTCCCCAATAAGAAACATGAGGTACAAGTATAAAATAAAGCTGAATCATTTTTCCATGTTAGATGTGTCTGGCAGAGATATGTTTGAAAATGCTCTATACACATGTTTGACATATGAACATGTGTGTGCGTTTTTTTTTATATATGTAAAATTACATCCAAAGTATCACATTGAAAACCCGAACCTCTCAAGCAATCAATGATGTCATGGGTAGAGGTGGTTGACGATGGTGTTTGGTCAGAGACGATTGGGGGCAGGGCGATGACAAAGTTCATCGGAGAGGGAAAGAGATTGAGCAAAGGTGGGTAGAAGTAGAATTTAGGAAGGGGGAACGGAACAGATTTGTCTTTTTGGGCTTTGAGTGGGCTCATGGGCTTTTATGCACCGTTTAAATTTTAAACTAAATTCAATGGACACATAATCTTCGTTCACTTTTTATTATTATTATTTTTTTTAATAAAAGATTTTCTTTATTTTTTGTAAAAGAACTAAAAGTAATTTGGGTTATAATCTCTGAACAGTTTTTAACCTTTTCATCAATCAATGAAGTGTAAAGTTTATTTCTTGTTTTAATAAAGAAACTTCGTTCTTGATGGGTCTTTTTTTTCTTTTCTCATTTCATTTGGTAAGTTTTCTTGAAAATTGAAACTCCACATGAGAGAAGAGCTTCCAAGCTTCTTTAGTGGTAATCTTGGAAGCGGTTGCTACTGGGGAGTCATTTTTTGGATATTGTGATGCATGCGAATACTCTCGTTTATAAGTTCACACAATAAGAATTTTACTTAGGGTATCTTGGAGGACATGCTTATGAAGGAATTATTGCCACAATACTCTGATCATCTGCAAATAGGAGATTACATTGTTCATGGATGGATATTTCATCAGTGGCAACTGTTCAAAAAGTACAACTAATCCTACTTCCCCTTCCTCTTTGTGGGATTATTCTGGGCTTTGGTTGGTCTGTGGTTCTTCCCACTGATATAATGCTTGGTTATCCTTGATCTTACGTGATCATCCTTTCCGTTATGCCACGGAGATGCTTTGGCTTTGGTTTCATTTCAACATAGCCTTTATTTGGTTGCTATTGAATGAGAGGAGCTACATAATTTTCCTGATAAGAAGACTTAAAAAATTCAATCCAAATCTCTTTCTGTTTCGGCTTTATCATGGTGTAAAAATGTCTCCCCCTTGTGCAATCATGGCATGAGCACTCGTTTAATTAGTAGGAGGCTTTTGTAACTAACTTTGGATTGGGTTTTCACCCCCTGTATAATTTCATTATATCAATGGAATTGTATCTTGTCCTAAAACAAAGTGGTGATAATAATAATTGATGATCATAATACGGAGATCGAATTTATCTTGGAAAATAGTTTGGAATCAAGTGACTGGTCTAGTGGATCATATAACCGTCTGGATATGGAGAACCTATGGTTCACGGTTATCTGAGTAGTGGTTCTGCTCACTTTTAACTATCAATTTTTTAATTACCTTTACCTTGGGCAATAAAGTCAATCATGTTGCAGTATTAAGCTTTGTTCATGCACCATATGCCTATACCATGTTCCTCACAGTTTTGAAGAATATACCACATTTCAGATGGATTCTGAAGTTGCAAGGTCTAAGCTATTTTTGCAGTGTGAACTTAAGGTCAACGAACCAATGTTACAGAGACTTGACATTGGTTAGATGGTTTCACTAACTAAATTTTGGTTGTTAAACTGAAGTGAGTGTAAATGCTTATATGGGATACCCATCAGCTTGTAATTTGGTCAATTCTAATTGGCTGACTACTGGGTATTACTGATGTGCATGCATATCCACTTCCACAGAATTATTTTTGTAAGGAACATTGTAGCAAGAATTACCTTTATTACTGTGCAATCAAGGAACTGAAGCTTGAGTGCGAACTCATTTTTCAGCTAGAATGTTCTTACATCTTTTTGGATACTGGCGTACCTTGTGTTGCATAAATCATTTATTAATAGTAATCTGCATTTTTCCTTTCTGTGCTTCTGTTCTCTAGATGAGTGGTTCAAGGATGAAGATTGCTGGACGATTTAGTCCTTGTGCTCATATGGGATGCTTTGATCTTGAAGTGTTCGTAGAATTGAATCAACGTTCAAGGAAGGCAAGTTGTTACATCAATTTCTGATGCAAACCTTGTTCTCATATTTAACTGTTTGTATTTTTACTGCAGTGGCAGTGTCCAATTTGTCTGAAGAACTATGCACTGGAGAATGTTATCATAGACCCTTATTTCAACCGTATAACATCTATGGTAATGCGGTAGGCATTCTTCATCTACGTTTTGACAATGAAATTGATTAATGATATAATATTACTGTTGTACAGATGAGACATTGTGGAGAAGATGTTACTGAAATTGAGGTTAAGCCTGATGGTTCCTGGCGTGTGCGGTCAAGAACTGAAAGTGAGCGCAGGGAACTTGGTGATCTTTGCCTGTGGCACTCCTCTGACGGCACTTCGTGTGTTACTAATGAGGAAGTTAAACCAAAGATGGAAGCATCGAAGCAGATAAAGCAGGAAGGTGGATCAGATCGTGGTCTGAAACTTGGCATCAGGAAGAATAGTAATGGATTTTGGGAAGTCAGCAGACCTGAAGATATCAATACTTTCACTTCTGGTAGTAGATTACCGGAGAATTATGGGGGTCATGACCAGAAGATTATCCCAATGAGCAGCAGTGCCACCGGCAGTAGGGATGGTGAAGATCCAAGTGTAAACCAGGATGGTGGTGTAAACTTCGATTTCTCAACCAATAATGGGATTGAGATGAATTCCCTGTCCTTACATGTTGACTCAGAGTATGGATTTACTGAACAAAATCCTATTGCTCCTGTTGGTGAAGTCATTGTTCTAAGTGATTCAGATGAAGAAAATGACATTTTAGTTTCCTCTGGAACTGTTTATCAGAGCAACCATACAGATGCAGGTGAGATTTCTTTCTCCATGCCACCTCCTGGACTCGCTGATGCATATCCTGAAGATCCAACTCTATTATCGGCTGGAAATTCATGCTTGGGTCTTTTTAATTCCCATGACGATGAATTTGGCATGCCTGTTTGGTCATTACCCCCTGGAGCTCAAGGAGGTGCTGGATTCCAATTGTTTAGCTCTGATGCAGATGTATCAGAGGCTCTAGTTGACTTGCAACATGACTCCATTAATTGTTCCCCCATGAATGGCTATTTAGCTACCCCAGAGGCAGCTATAAGTCCCGCTTCTCTTGTTCCAGGTTCTTCAATTGGTCATACTGATGGTGAAATGAATGACAGCTTGGTTGATAATCCATTAGCTTTTGCTGGTGATGATCCATCTCTTCAAATATTTCTTCCTACCAGGCCTTCAGTTGCCCCTATGCAGTCTGATTTCAGAGACGAGGCTGATGTATCAAATGGTGTTCATACTGAAGATTGGATCTCTCTCAGGCTTGGGGGTGATGCAGGCGGTAGCAATGGGGGGGAGTCCACAGCCTCCAGGGGTTTAAATTCAAGACAGCATATTCCATCAACAGGAGGCGAAATCAATTCATTGTCTGATACTGGTTAGTTGTTTCTCCGTTTTCCCTCCTGTTAGTGTGAATGCGAATTGTAGTTACTGCAATGTTTTTCCTTTTAGTGTTTTATTTTTCTTGTTCCTCACTAATGTCTTGTAACTTTTCCTATATCAGTGAAAACTAAAAAAGGTTATCTATTTATTTATTTTCCTTTCTTTTGGACCTTGACTTCACAGACCATGTTCATTTTCTTTTGGATCTAACAATTTCTTAAGGTGCAAATTATTAATCTATAGTTTTAGTAATTAGCAAATGACATCTTGAAAGATGGGAATGCTACAAAAACTGATAAAGTTCTTAATTAGAATAGCTAAATTTGTTGGGACATATTTTTCTATCCTCAACGAGGAGGTTAGAGGTTCAAATTCTGTCTCCTGTTTGTTAGAATTATTATTTTTATTATTGTTATTTTGTGATTTTTTTTATACCAAAAGCATGCACATACCCAAAATTGGGTTCTTGCAGAATGATTTGTTTATGCATACATATGGTTTTCTGGCCGTTTTTCATTATCTTGCTCATATACTTCATTAATAATTTTAGAAAGAACATGCCCAAAAGATCTCTGAAATTATACTCGTGGAGAACCATTTTGTAACTCCCATTAGCCTTAGCAGAGGCTCTACTCCCCCTTGTATATTTCATCAGAATTAATGAAATCATGTTTCTGTAAACTTCTTTTAAAATCTACTACTGAATTCCAGCTGCTCTCGTTTCTGCATTTGTATTTATTCATAATTCTGATGTATTGTTGATTTTGAGGCTAACTAGTTATATTCTTGCATCAGCTTCTCTGCTTCTTGGAATGAATGATGTTAGACATGACAAAGCAAGTAGGCAAAGATCAGGTAGTCCTTTCTCATTCCCTCGCCAGAAACGTTCGGTCAGACAGCGGATGTTCCTTTCTATAGACTCCGAGTCAGAGTAGGGTTTGGACTTTAGGTGACCAAGAATTGTTACTGCTCTCATTTGAATTTTTTTCTGGGGATAGGCAAGACCGTACATATTCATTTTGGTCCATCTCATCTTCAAACTTCAAAGTATTTTCAATATTTTGTGGGAAAGAAAGTCGTTACACTCATTGTGCTCATAAGCGAGCCATCGTCGTGAAACGAAACTAGCGAAAGGAATCTGGCCAGTCATTTGGGAAATAGGTAGATATGGGACATCTTACCCCAACATCAACTCTCTTCACTCCTGACGGCTAGTCCTGAGATGGCTGGCAGGCTGGTAGGATGGCTTGTTTGTGTAGTGTGCGGGGTTAAACTGTACAGAGAGATGTGGTCACATATGAATTGGGTAGCCGTCATGTAATACAAATTTTTTCCTCTACGATGAGAGCAATTAGCTGTAAATAGCTTGGATTGAGATTTAGTTTATTTATAGAAATTAATTTTACACCAGAAAGCAAGTTTTAATTTTTTACTTGGCCTAATCTTTTCTAGATTTTCGAAGGGTAATAAGGTAGTGCTTTTTTCATGGCAAGGTCTTGGTAAAGGTAAAGAGTGGATGCTTCTCTTTTTGTTGCTAATTGTTCGAAAATACTTCGAATCGAAAATCGTTAAGGAATTCGTGTATATCTATTTTCTAGGTTGTTTCTAAATATATCTTAAAAAAAATTCCATTATGAGCCAATATGATGAACAGGAGTATATGTTGTAAAAATAAGACCAACAACCTAATGATTCCTCGAATGGAGGGTGAATGAAAATTAAAAATCTTTCAATTGTTGGGACATGAAACACATCGGAGATCCATGTGCAGGTATAGAGAGGTATAGAGGTTTTGTTGAAATTGCAAAAAGTAAAAAAGAAAAAAGAAAAGTTTTGTTGAGATTGCCCAAAACAATAACTGTATCACAGTGGACTTGATGGAAGCCACCATAAACATCTCACACATATCGAACATATGATACGTGCAGAATCATAGGACATGTATTACCATACAGAACACAAACTTCTAACCATGGTGATAGTAAAGTTATTTGGGGACATGTATTATCATACAGAACACAAACTTCTAACCATGGTGATAGTAAAGTTACTTGGTTAGCCTAGATCGGAGTTAGTAATTACTCTTTATACTAGTCTGAATTCCTCACCATCCAATTTCATCGAGAAACATTAATTATTGAAGATAAATAAATATCTCGATATATCTATTTTATCTCGTTTTTTTTTTTCTTTCCAAATCAAGGTAATTTCATAGAACATATAGATCATTTGGTATTTCTTTTCTAGCACAATTCAAGAGATTTGTACGAAATTAATGGAACACAGACAAAAGTCTCGATTATTATTATTATTTTTTTCTCCTCGCATTCAATGTTTCCATTATTCAAATTATTATTTATGCAGCTAATAGATCCTATTGAAATGTTTAAATAGGTTTTATTATCATGATAGTAGATGTATTATCTATAAGATTTCACAAAATAATTAGTTTAAAAATCCCTCCAAATATTTTTGGCTCTTTTGAGAACGCTTCTACATTGTATCATTAATAAATTAAAAGTGTTTTTATCAGCCAAAAGCAATGTCAAATAAGCTTTTAAATGATCCACTCAAGCTTAAAGTTCAATACCAATAATGATTTCTAAAATGTTCTACGACAATTTCTCCCTGTGGATCCTTGGGAATTGTGGTCAGTACAAAACTATCGAAGAACTCAGACTAGAATACATGAACATTCAAGCTGGGAAACTAAAGTTAGAACGCAATTTCCCCAGGATACATGTTGTACATATAAGCACAGTTTGGTGGTTTCACGTAACAGCCAGTAAGCTTATGCAATAAGAAGCTGTTGAAAGCAATACCACAGTTACTCACTCAGTCGACTGGCTCTGGATTCAAGACTGGAAGGATTCTTAGAGCAGACGAACCGAGATGCATTCCCCGAATAATTCCACCGTATCCAACCTTGACTCTGTGACACAGAATCAATATGGAGTCCCACAATGCTGTTCTTCCCTGAAAACAAAGATCTGAACGGTTACTTTTATCCCAATAATGTTTCGGAGATTCGTAGTAATTGACATTAGTTTCGGATGGTACACATTCGGTATTCTACGATATTGAACAACAGATAAGACAAGACGCTCAAGGGTTAACAACCTGAAGGGAAAGCTGAAGCTTCTTGTCCCAATACAAAGAGAAAACTGGAGGACTTTTCTTTCCAACAGCCAGTATGCAAGCTCCGGGGTGAATAACGGAAGGAACGCCATATATAATTGCTACGTACTTCTCGGGAAACCGTTCTTTTGGAGGCAGAACCCCCAAGAACAAAGGATTTTTGCTGGACTGAGCCCCAGCATAGGTTGAAGGATCCACATGTAGCATCCACTTTGGATGCTCTAGGAAAGCACAGAATAAATACAAGAGTAAGTGAGAATCGGTTGGAAGCTCAAGTGTCCATTTCTTGTTCTTCTTATCGTAAACCTCTCCAGTCCCGAGATACTCGTAATTCTTCAAGCAGGTCCCTTCAGAAAGATCTGTAGAATTCACAAATTCATTGTTAACTAAAATATATTCTACAAATTTTGGAGAGATCAACAAGACAGCGGGAAACTGGAAAACATAATAAACTGATCATCAAAGCCTATGCCCACCTTTGATTCTTTGTACTGCATAATCTGCTCGAATGCTACTTTGAGGCAGTAAGCCTTTGACCCATTCACCCTTCATTAAAGCAAGGAGTTTCTGGTACTCTGTAATGGCATCAACACACTCCTGCATCACCGAAACTAACGGATTCTGCTGAGGGGACTGTGGTGCGTTTGCCAGAGGCATCTTGACTGCATTAAAGGTGGATGATTGTAAAGCAAAACAATTACTATTATTATCATTATTACTACTACTTGTATTATTGTTATAGAAAAGAAAGCTTCGTTTATTGAGACCAGTGAAAAAACAAGCAAATCAATTATAACCAGAGGCCTATAAGAAACAGAAATTCTTGAAACTTCTGATCGAAATGATGGAAAGCCTTACTTGTAGAGGCATCAATGGATTGCACGAGAGTTGCTCGTAACTGGTGAAGGAGTCCATTTTCATCAAGGGTCAATGTTGGTTGCCATTCATTAGTCCTGTCAACCGAAGACACAGTGGGAGGGGATTCCGCTGAGTCGCCTACAGGACTTATAGTAATTGAGACACCAAGTTTAGCAGCCACTTCTTTTACCTTAAAAAATCAAGAAGTTTAGCAGACTAATAAGGTGTAAAGGATGTGCAACCTACCAATATCATGATCATTAGATTTGAAGTTCGGAACACCTCAAGCAACTACGAAAATATCACTCTCAAACACAGTTACAAATCAGCCCAGTTTGAAACTCAGACATATAAATCTTCATAAGGAGATGTACAAGGAACAAAATAGGAATAAATCTTCATAAGGAGATGTACAAGGAACAAAATAGGAATAAATCTTCTATATGCATTGCTTCCACACAGCTGCTGTCTCAAGAATGCACTGATGGTTTATAAAAGAACTAGAAAACGAGACTTGAAAATTAAAATTTTCCATTATACAGGTTAAACTATAGGTTATAGCACATGTTCATATATTTTCTGTTATATATAATCTATATTTGCACCAAAAACTTCATTATCAATGAGTTAACGTGCCCAATATAGAATTCCTAAATTTTGGTGGCCTTCACTTGAGAAAACGATTGAAATTTCAGTCATGGCAAATGAAAATTAATTACTAAAGCACAGAGTAAAACAACCATACCTGAACATGACTGGTTTCAATCTTTTCAACAAGAGGATTAAGCAAAGTGGAAGAGAACCATTGCCTGAGACGATCACGCCATTCTTCAATTTGAGGATATACTCCCAAATGCTTGAAAGCTTCAACCATTTCCTCCATAGACATTGGAGAGGGAACATCACCCTCTACCTTCTTAGGGGGAGTGGTGAATTTCTGTGAACTCGGTGACATCCTTACAGGCCTCAAGGGAGTACTTCTGGTAGTTCCAGAAGTATTAGCTGAAGTAGCCACAGTACTAGGACTGGCAAGACCAACACTGCCGATGGTGGGGGGTGGAGTTGCCAATTTTCCAGCAGACTCAGTTAATTTTTCATCTACTTCAGCAAGGAATCGTTCAAAGTCTTCTTCAGACGTAATTTCTTTCAGAGAGGATACTCGCTTGCTTGACCACGGGGTACAAACCACTGACTCCCGTCCTGATGAACTCTGCGCAGAAGGCAGGGGAGAGGCCACTCCAGAGACAAGATACAAGGAAGAAGCAGAACCCGGAGATTTTGAAGGTGTTGCGAAAGACTGCATTTTACTTCCACTGGTAGAGTTCAATTTATCTATGTTTCTTTGAGATGAATAACTAAAATTGCCAACTGATTGATGAAGAGGAACAAGAACATCAGAAGGTGATGAGTAAGGCTTAGATTTTGGAGGCTTTACAGCTTTTTCAGATGTCCCATTATCATGCTTTGGTTTTAATCCCATAAGCCCCAATTGACGCTTGGAAAGAGGTGTTTGATCCTTGGTTCCTTTAGTAGCAGTTATAACAGACACAAAACCACTCAATCTTTTTCTATACAAGGATATCGCTTTGAAAAAAGCTAAGACTGTTCCCAAAAAGACTAAGCCTACCGCAGTCTGTACAGCCTTAGCAGACAAATCTGAAGCATAGAAAAATAGGATTTTAAACAAAATCAATGCAGCCATGGGAGCTCAAGTTCAAAGCAGACATAAACAAATGGGAATAATCTAGTAGCTTACAGGCTGCCTCTTCAGGAAAGTTTTTGAGCTTCAAATTGTCAACAATCGCATTTTCCCTTCATTGATTCAAGGGGGAAAAAATGGCATTAGCTTCAGTTTACTGAAAAACAGAATCCAGAGCATATAAACAATATCTAAGAACATCTTCCAGCACAACTCTTCCTCAAGTTCTCCTAATTTATCATACACATTCAAGACAATCATCCATAAAATCCTCATTCAGAACTAACAGAAAGCTACGAAAGATTCACAGGAGTTCAAAGGAGCAGGAACCAACGGAAAGATGCACAGTCCACAGAAAACAAATATCACAACGTTCACAAAACTCAAAAACACATAAAAATGAAAGCTCAGTAGATCAAATCGTACCAGGAAAGAATACGAAGGAAGGCAAATGCAGACACGGAGGAGAGGGAGAAGATGCAGAGGAAGGTGAACTTCGAAGGTTGGAGGCTGTTGGTGGTTAGAGCGGCGGATAAGGCCGGGTTTTGGTACGCCGAGAACTTCAAGGGCTTCGGAGAAGGAGAGCCCTCGGCTCTTCCTCCATTTCCGACTGCTGCCATTCGTATGGATCAGAATTTGAGATTCAATTTAGGGTTTCCAACACAAACAAGGTTTTGATTACACTATGGCAATGAGGAAGATAACTCAAAGATGTTCATCTTTTCGGCTCGAGTCCCCTGCGCTTGAAAATGCAGTAAAACCCCCCATAGCTTCCCAAGCTTCCTCTCTTTCTCCCGTATTGGTTAACACATACATACATACATACATACATACATACATATATATACTATGAGGGTTGGTGCCAAATGACACAATCACACTTTTGAAGGCAGCGGACTCGCGATTGTGCGGCACTCACTTTCCAACGACAAGTGAGCTAAACCAATTTGTTCTTACGTCGCTACGGCCAAGCGACGTATGATCGAGCCTCTAGCCTCAGTTTTAAAAGAAGGTTTTAGAAAACGAGGAGAGAGAGAGATTTTAGAAAGAGACGTTATATAAGCAAGCAAGAGAGAGATCACAACGGCTTAGCATATATAACCTTGGGTAGGGAGAAGTTGACAACTAGTCATATCCCCCTATAGTACATTCTGAAGCATTTCATGTCTGGCAGGCCTAGACATGATATTTTTGAGGCGTCATACGCCCTAGAACTACAAAAGTAAAAACACTAGAATGAAAAGACATGACAAGGGTTTGGCTTGTCATGGGCATGCGGCCATGGGCAACACGCCCTGAACGAGCATGACCGTGACACCAAACTCATATCGAACCTGGACTTTTAAATTAAGGCACGAGGCTCTACCCGAGTCTTTTGTCTATCTTTTGCCTGTATCTCGTTTGTCTTATCTTGACATTCATGTGTCTGAATGGGTGTCACTTGAAGATTATCACCTTGTCTGTATAGCATGGGCCACAACCTACTCTCGTATGATATGGTTGTGACATTTTCTCCCAATGTTTTTTTTATTTTTCTTGTTAGTCAATGACTAAATTTCTTTACAATTCTATGTAGTTTAGATGACAGGTTTGACATTATTAATTTTATTTGTGGAATAATTGGAGTCTTATTATTGCCTTGAGATATTCGATTAACAATATATTCTAAATCTTAGTTTCCCGTGAGGTGATTCCTTATCAAAATAGTTTAAAATTCATTTATTCCCGAGCCTAATTATATGTATATCAAAGTTCTACATAAAATGACAAAAGATGTAACCAAAATCTATGAAACCCATCTTTGAGTTTGAGTAGTTAAGGTTTTTTCTTCATGAATTTCACCAATTTCACTAATTTCATTAATTTCTCTCATTTTTATTTTTATTGGTTCTTCAACCATCTCACTAGACTCAATAATATCAAGACTGTTGAACTCAGAAAAAGTAGGAGCTCGGTGATGAAAAGAGTTCACCATCTCTTGAGAGCTTAGGGTTCTGCTGCTGCTGCTGCTCTCGAAAACTCTCGACGACTGACGCTCGGTGATCGTGGAATGAGACGATCCTTCCTGGTGCAGACTCGAGTCGAGGTCGTGGTGATGGTGATGGTGATAGTTATGCTTCTTTCTCTTTTGCTTCACATCTTTGTGCCATTGCTTTATGGCTTTGGCTGTGTGTTCTTCTAATGCTGCAGCTTTGAACTGTGACCCCATCTGACGATTACAACAATCACAAGTTCATAATACGAACATGAACGTTCGAATTCCCACTTCACATGTTGTTGAATTAAAGAAAAAAAATACAACAACCACAAGTTCATAATACGAACACGAACGTTCGAATTCCCACTTCACATGTTGTTGAATTAAAGAAAAAAAATACAATTAAAATAATTAAAAATATTTTACCTGTGTGACGAGAGCATAAAGAGGCAGAGTAATGTAGCTGCACAACACTTGGACGGTGACCCTATTAATATGAAAAATAAATTATTACACAATGATTTTAAAGTTTTTTCATAAGAAAAAATTGAAACAAAAAAAAAAAAAAAAAAAAAAAAAACCAAAAACTAAACTAATATTAATTTTATGGATCATATACTCACGCTAAGACGACTCTTATGATGATGACCTCCAAGTGTTCGTGGTAGCAAGATTTTATCCCATATTGTAGCTGAAAATGTAGAGTTTTAACGAAATTAAATTAAATAAATAGTCGTAAAAAAACGTCAAATTACAAGTTTAGTCCTTGAATTCTTATCCATGGACCTTTCGATTTTTCAAAACATGTCTATCGTGATTGTGTCAGGGATACGTATGTAAAGACTAAAGTTATAATTTGACCCAGAAAGAAAAACATGTAAAGGATAATAAAGATTTTTACCGTAACCCAGATGAAAAACGAAAACTCAAAGGCGTTCTGAAAAGAAAAGAAGGTCAATCAGATAAGGACATGTTTCGAATGACTTTCTAAAGATTTTTAAAAAACATGTTTTTAAATCGTTAGAAAGTCGTTCCAAAACATCGATAATTGAGGAAGTATGCTAAAGTTTACCATGAACAAAGTGAAATGAAGAAGGGTGAGAACAAATTTGGGGTGATTGAACCAGAAAAGATCATCACTTGGTTCCACCATTGGAGCTCCTTTGATCACATCGGTCTTGTCTTGAAGCTCAAGGGCAAGCCTTGCTACTATTACTTCAAGTTTTGTTCCAAGAGCTAGCACTATCTACATGTACACCCACAACACATTATAATTAAAATTTTAAAATCTTTCCTAAATTATATATTATTAACTATTCTTAGTTAAAACGCCCTACTTTCGTAATCGTCTAAGCCCACCGCTAGCAAATATTGTCTTCTTTAGACTTCCTCTCAAAGTTTTAAAATGCGTCTGGTTTTCACATCGTTATAAATGATGTTTGTTGGAGAGGAGAACGAAACATTTCTTATAAGAGTGTGAAACCTCACCCTAACAGACGTATTTTAAAAACCTTGATGAAAGCTCGAAAGATAAAACTTAAAGAGAACAATATCTATTGAGACGTAAATTATAAACTTACAATTAGCGGAAGGAAAGACACCCATAGATATGCATTCCAACCTGTACATCGTCATATGTAAAACCTTTTTTTAGCCAAATTTAAACAAAAAAAAAATATATTTATTTTATTATTAAAACAAAATAAAAGGCTAAGCTTTTAAATTAATGGGGTAGAAAAACTCACCATGAACATCTACAAGAATGAAGATGACTACTATAAGCCACATGAAAGGACTGTCATATCAAAGGAAAAAAACAAAGTGAAGAATAAGTTAAAAGGGTAAATTTTTTTTTTAAACTTTTTGAAGACTCAATTGGATAATTTACCTGATACCGACGACGACTTTGAAGTCGTCGTGCAATGATCTCTCGATGTACTTTTGAAAGTTGAAGGAAGTATTTCCGTGTATGTGGGTCTGTTTAAAAAAAAGTAAAAAAAAAATGATGGTAAATATTTTTTTAAGATGATTCTATGATTCAAAATGCTGTAAAATTGAACATGGTAAAGAGATTTTACTAACCGAGATGAAACCATGGCGAAGGGTCAAGTAGTCGACTTTGGCCACCGAACGAAAGAACTGTCTCAAGAAGCATTTCTGCAAATTTTTGTCTTTCTAACAAAAATATACTTTTTAAAAATTTATTAAATATTAAAGATAAATATTTCATTATGAGGTTAATAATTGAAGTATTAGATCCATTTGATAACTACTTAATTTTTTATTTTTGCTATTAAAAAATTGTTCTTGTGTTCTTGTTTTCTCGCCATTTCGTTACCGTGTTAAGGTGTTTCGGGTTTAGGGTTTGTTTGTGTTTTTTTTACTAGAAACTAGAAAAGGACTATAGAAACTCAGCTGTAAGACTGAGAGCACGGGGAAAAGACTATAGAAACTCAACCCTAGGAACGAGTGCACAAGGAAAAGACTCTAAAAACCCAATCCTAAGAACGAGTGCACGAGGTTATAACAACTTTTAAGATTTTGAAATTCAGTCCCAAACATGAATAACATAAATGAGTGAGAAAACTTACTATCCAGAGAAGAAATGGTGGTGTTGCACAAGAACTGATATGCCGACGTCCGAATGTTGTTTGCCTTGTAAATCTAAAGCGATGCGGATCTAATAATTGAAAAGTTAAATCAAAACTAGGCACACAAAACACTTAAGAATCTCATAAAATTTGAAGTCTTATTTTTCGTTAAAAACAACCCTAAAACGTTTATGTTATTAAACTCATGAACGGAAAAGTTTGTATCTAATTATTTGTTAGGATTAAATCTATTTACATACGTGAAGAAAATTGTAAGATTATTTAAAAAAAATTCAAGAGCATTGAAACGAACACGAGGGTATTTTTGATAATTTAACCGAAATAATGGTAGTTTAATGTCTATACCACAATAAAAATGAAATAAAATTGGTTGAATTACCATTGGCCACTTGATAATCCAACGTATGAGTTTCTTCTTCCCAAGCTTTCCAGCGTCTCATCTGTTTAAATTTCATTAAAAAATAAATAAATAAATAATAAAATAAACTATATGAATAAAATTATATTTTGAATTAATATGGGAGAGAAAAGTCAATATATGACATTCAAATCAATAGTACATAAATTAATAAGTATGCATAAAAATTCAAATATTGTCACATCCACACCCAAATTTAATTCAACACTCGGAACCAGATTGACTTGGACCGTGGACCAATAATATTTCATTTACCTCACAAAACGACAATACTTACCTGCCGTTTTGAAGCATTCTACTGCTGAGTACTAAAAAAAAATGTATTTTCTACTCTCTATTATTATTATTTAAATATAATGTATTCTCGACCGTAGAATTTTTTAAATTGTTTTGGAATTAACATTTCTATATTAATAATATCATAGTTTTTTTTTTTTTTTTTTTTTTTTTTTTTTTTTGTCCATGTTTTGCTCATGGAGTTTTATTTGTTATTTAATAGACACATGTTTTGATCATTTACTTAGTCTATACCCTGACTCGTTTAGGAATTAGATTGTGCTTCTTAGCACCTATCTGGCATTCCATGAAATGGATCTAGAAACATTTTGTGATCACGTACAAGAATTTTTTTTTTGAATTTGCCCAAAGAATTTTAAAATTCATTATTTCTCTGAATTTGGTTACTTTGGTTTGGTGCATTTCATGTAACCAAATTTTATGGTTCCGGAATACGATTATCCAATCCTTATGGATTAACCGAAACCATAAAAGCTATAAATCTTGTGTGGGGTTTGGAATGGTATTCTAATATCCATCTAATAAATATATGGGAATATGAAATAGATATATATATATATATAATTAATGTACATTTGCGAAAGAAAATTTTCTCTAATTTGAAACTCGTATTTTTTTTTTTTATTTTTTTTTTTTTTTTGAAGATTTTAGAGAAATTGAAAAGTATTTTTGAAAATTTTTAAAAAAGTTTATTATTAATAAAATTTTTGAAAAATATTTTTAAACCATTTTTAAAGCTAAATGATATTTTTTTCAACATCTTTTAAAATTTAAAAATATTTTTGAAATAAAGAATGAACTCTTTTCGTTTTTTTTTTTTTTTTTTTTTTGAAAATTTTAAGAATAATTTTTAAACACTTTTTTTAAAATTTAAGTTAGAGTAATCCGTTTAAAAATTATTGTTTTTTATTGTTAAAAGATTAAAATAGATATTTTAAAAGCGGAAGGACTAAAATGCAATAAACTCCAAACTTAAGGGAGTGAAATAAATAAATAAATAAATAAATAAGTAAAAAAGATAGATAGAGAGAGAGAGAGAGAGAGAGAGAGAGAGAAAAGACCTTGGCCTTCCCTAACGCCATGGTAAGAACGCTGTAAAGAATCTGCATAGCTGCCAACACGAATATGAAATTGTTCAATTGATTCATTCCTCCTTGCGATATCAGCGACGCCTTCCCCTGCCATCGCAATTCACGATTCACCAATCAATTCCTCACTGAAGAACACCGAACTTGATTTCAAATTTTGATTCGCTCAGTATTTTCCAATCATTACCTTCGCAGTACAGTAATCAGAAGAAGAAGAAGAAGAAGAAGAAGAAGAAGAAGAAGAAGAAGAAGAAGAAGAAGAAGAAGAAGAAGAAGAAGAATCATCGCTACTACTACTACTACTCTCCTCTTCTTCGCCTCCCGCCGCGAGGCTCACGAATTTTCCTGGCAGCCACGAAAACCGCCGATTTGTAGCGGAAGACGATCGCAATTGCTCCATCTCCAAATTCTTATTCGCTTTGATCTGTATTTCTCTCTGGCACGGAAGCATCGTAAACGCTACGCTATTCGGAATGCAAATCTTCGATACTGGCTGTTGCGTTACCGTCAGAGTTAGCGACATGAACCCTAGAAGCATCAAAACTGCGGCATCGACGAACAAATACAGATGCAGAAATCATTAATCCTCCGATTCTCATTCTCTTAACTTCATTATTCGACTTCAGGATTCGGAAATCGTACCTGATTTAAGCTTCTCAACCGCCTCGAACAATGCCGTTTTCCTCTTCCGCTTCAACCACTGCGCAAAATCAAAATCAAAATCAAAATCAAAATCAAAATCAAAATCAAAATCAAAATCGAATCGACCTCTGTAAACTGAATCAGAAACTAGATTTGGACTTACATTGGAGAGGAGATGAAGCAAATGCTCGAGGAAGAGGGAGAGGGAGATGAAGATGAAGCAAACCGCAGCCACGGCCCAAGTCGGCGTGAATTGGAGGGAGGAAGGATCCAAAGCAGCAGCAGCAGCAGCAGCAGCAGAGGCGGCCATTAAAGCAAAGGAAAATCAATCCGAAGAAGAAGGAGAAGAGATGTTGATTCTGTAGAGGCGGGAGAAGGAGATGATTTAATATCCAGAATGAAAGTGTTGAGAGTTATGGGGCCATTGAAGTGGAAGCTTTGGCGCCATTACTTCTGGTGAAGGCTTTGACTGAGGCGCCGTGTGGTTGAGAATTTGGATTTTTAATGCCCTTTCTTGCAAAACTATCTATTTATTTATTTATTTATTTATTTATTTATTTATAGTCCCTATAATTTTATTTTATTTTTAAGAAAAAGACATTTGAGCTAGTTTTTTTTAATTAAAATTTATGAAAAATTGGAAAAATTCTAAACTTATTTTGTGCCAAAACTTTAATTCACTTAATTCATAAGTTATTGAGATTTTTACGTGGAAGCATGAGCATAATTATGCTATAATTGCCCGATTTAATTAAATTTTGAGTCCAATAAAAATATTCATATGATTTGATCTGAACAACCCGAACTACAAATGTTGGGTTTGTAATTATGATTAGTGTAACGGCTCGAGCCCACTAGCAGCAAATATTGTCTTTTATGTGTTTTTTCTTCTAAGCTTCCTCTCATTGTTTAAAAACGCGTAAGCTATGGAGATGTTTTCACACCCTTATAAAGAATGTTTCGTTCTCCTCTCTAACCGATGTAGAATCTCACAGTTAGTGATGCATTATAACTTTGTAAATATTTGATATTTAAATTGTACGAAATTTTAATTATTAATGTAAAATGTACTGTGGATAAGAAGAATTTAAAAAAAAAAAAAACAATTTAAACCCAATTCAACCCAACTGAAATTCCGTTGGTTGTGAACTTTATTGGAATTGTTCGAGCCAATAATCCTAAAAATTAAATGATTTAAATGTTATAAATCTCAACTAAATTAGGTGAAAAAAAAAAATCTCTTACTATTATTTCAAAATTTAAAATGTAATTTTAGTTTCTTTTTTGTTTTTTTCATGCATATCAATGAAGCGACACGTGTGTTAGGTTTCATTACACCTCAACACGCGGTTTTTAAAATCATTAATTTCTTCTATCTACTTTTCACACTTTTTTTTATAATTATAATCTCACATTTAATTCATTTATTTTATATTCACGCTAAATTAATAAAAATATTCATAAATTTAAAATCAACTTTAATATTATAATTTTTATGTAATTGTGATAAATTTGTATCACTCTCATTTTTTTATTCTTTTTTCTAGTACATGAAGATCGGGAAGGACGCACATCTGATGTATCAGTTATCATATCCACGGTAAATGTTGGGTAGCTAAGTGCGAATCAGATAACTGCTAAAAACATGTAAATAATAAGCCTACTCCAAAATGAGTGCTCTCTTATTACGACTTCTTCAGAGCCTCCGATAGCATAGTCGAGACAATGATGGGTTCTCTGCCCTTTGCAGGGAAGGAGCGACAGAAGTTTTGAGAATTCAAAGAAGGTCACGGTTAGATGAGCCGTTTATCATCACGATAAGTGTTAATTTTTTTTTTATTTTTTTATTGTACGATCATGTTAGAGTCTCCATAACTTTTTAAAATGTTTCAAAAATACCCTTAAATTTGAAAAAGTTTGATAAATATTGTGGGGAGATTTATTATTATTATTAAAACAACATATTATTTTCTAATTTAAATTATATATATTTTTTAATTATTGGCATCCTTTTCCTTGGTCAGCTGTTTACACGATCCAATATTATATTCATTTATTTAATTTAATATTATTTTATAAATATTTCTTAAAGAAAAATAAAAACAAATATTATTCATTTTATAATGGACGCATTAGTTTAAATTATTTTATATTTAAATAATAAAGTTAGAAAAAGAAAAAAAAAACATAAAAAAGACAATTATATTTCTAATTATATTCAAACTCATTCTATTTTTAAACATTTAAATTAGTATTTTTTAAAAATAATGTAACGGAGTTGCCAAGAAATGTTTATTTATTTTAATATTTATAAGTTGGGTATATAATATTTGAAGTATTAGATACAGAATCCTTCCTCTCATAATCATTTGTATATAATATGTACCACAGACTTGTCATTCATTCTAAATTTTTTATTTTAATTTTAGGTTAAATTAATAAAAATGTCGTTAAAGTTGATATTTTATCTAAAAAATACGAGTGAAGATTGAAAGTTTGAATAATACTCTTGACATTATATATAAAAAAATTAAAAAAAAAAACTCTTAAACTTACCTTCAAAAATATCTTTAAATTTTTTTTAAAAGTTTAAAAATACTCTTACTATTAGCATAAGTTTAAAAAATGTTCATGAACTTTCAAAAGTATTATTTTAACGTTTTTTTTTTAAAAGAATATTTCTGAAATAAACTACCAGAAGCGATAATCGTTTTACTCCTTAATTTGATAAACTAACATATTAAACTAATTACAGTGGTAAAATAAAAACATTTTCCCGTAGTAAAAATAACTAAACTTGGGGGGAAAGAGTAGGAACATCTGGGGACATTTTTATCATGAATTAAGAAATAGCTAAAGTGAAGAAGTTACATGTGGATGCAAAAGCTGGTTCTAGAGTTTCAAGCCTGAATGGATAGCAACCACTCCTCCGACTAGATTTTCGTACTCGACCTTCTCGAAGCCTGCATCGACGATCATGGAAGCAAATTTCTCCTACATCCCACCAAATCATTAATAAGGTAAACAATAGGGGAAACTAGTATGAACAAACTAATCCTATTGTCAATGTGAACGTAGCTACAATTACTAATTCAATGCTCGGATAACCAAATAATAAGAGGAACATATCCCACCCTTGTGTATTTAGGAAAGTTTATGAAACAAGACTTGAATGATTATAATAACTCTTCATGATCTTTATCATAAAAGGCGATGAAAACTAGTATGAACGAACTAATCCTATCGCCAAAGTGAGCATAGTTACCAGCTACCCGTTACTGGTTAAGTGCTGAGATAACTAAATAATAATAGTAACATATCCCACCCTTTTACCTATGGAAAGTTTACCAAAAACAAAAGACTTGGAATGATTATAATAACTCTTCATGATCGTTATCGTAAAAGCCAGAGGTTGGTCATGAAAACTAGTATGAACAAACTAATTGTATCGCCAAAGTGAGCATAGTTACCGGTTACTGGTTCAGTGCTGAGATAACTAAATAATAATAGTAACATATTCCACCCTTTTACCTATGGGAAAGTTTACCAAAAACAAAAAACTTGGAATGATTATAATAACTCTTCATGATCGTTATCGTAAAAGCCAGAAGTTGGTCATGGAAACTCGTATGAACAAACTAATCCTATTGCTCAAGTGAGTATAGCTACCCGTTAATGATTTAGTGCTCAGATAACCAAATAATAATAGAACATATCCCCACCCTTTTGGGCTTGGGGAATGTTTACCAGAAATAAAAGACATAAAAACCGAGGTTGGTCATGGAAACTAGTATGACCACACTAATCCTATCGCCAAAGTGAGCATAGCTACCAGTTATTGATTCAGTGCTCGGTAACTAAATAATAGTAGTGACATATTCCACCCTTTTTGCCTTTCAAAAAGTTTTTCAGAAACTGAAATGATTATCATAAAAGCTAGAGGTTGGTCATGAAAACTAGTATGAACTAACTCATCCTATCGCCAAAGTGAACATACTTTGCTCAGATAACCAAATAATAAGAGGAACTTATCCTACCTTTTTTCCTTTGGGAAAGTTTATCAGAAACAAAAGAATCGAATGATTATAATAACTCTTCGTAATCTTTACCATAAAAGCCAAAGGTTCGTCATGGAAACTAGTATGAACAAACTAATCCTATCGCCAAAGTGAACGTAGCTACCAGTTACTGATTCAGTTCTTAGATAACTAAATAATAATAATGACATATCCCACCATCTCAAAAAGTTCACTAGAAACAAAACACTGGAATGATTATAATAATTTTTCTTGATCGACTTAGCAAGTCAAATGATGTTCAATCAGAAGCTGACAACCACGTAAAGCTGCAGAGCTTCTCAAGGTTAGAGCCACACTAAAGCACAATAGTCATTTGGAACTCAAGTGCAAGGCGCAAGGAAAATTAAAAAAAAAAACAAAATTTGTGTGTTGGAGTATCAGTGCCTCAAAACAAAATTATAGTAATGCCATGCTTAATTAATAATAATTGAAGGTATTCTTGAAATTGTTAAACAGCGCATACTGATATGATTGTTACTTTTCACAACTTCAAGTATGTTTGTTGTCTGAGAAAAAGAAGAGAAGAGGAAAAGACTATCACCTGTGGGGGAAATCGACGGATGCTTTCAACCAAGTATTGATAGGATTCCTGGTCGCCAGCAACTAGCTCTCCAACGGCTGGAATGATAGAAAACGAATAATAGTCATACCTGCACTAGAAGAGGGCAATTCAAGTTAAAACTTAATCGCTAGAAGATTCTAATGTTAATATCTAGTGTATCCTAGAAAAAAGAAAATGAGTGAAGTCAAAACTTCATGCTACCACGGGCTTGATTAAGAGGATTATTGTAATAGCCTAAGCACACCGCTAGCGGATATTGTCCTCTTTGGGCTGGTTACGTATTGTCGTTAGCCTCACGATTTTAAAATGCGTCTACCATAGAGAGGGTCTAGCCCTACTCCGACAAGTGTCTCGCACCGTCCGGTGACTTATTTTGATACCATTTGTAAGAGTTCAAGCCTACCGCTAGTAGGTATTGTCCACTTTGGCCTGTTACGTATTGTCGTCAGCCTCACGATTTTAAAACGCATCTACTGTGGAGAGGGTATAGCCCTACTTCGACAAGTGTCTCGCACCGTCCGGTGACTGGCACTAATACCATTTGTAACAGCCCAAGCCACCGCTAGTAGATATTGTCCGCTTAGGCCCATTACGTATCGCCGTTAGCCTCACGGTTTTAAAACGCGTCTGCTATGGAGAGGGTCTAGCCCTACTCCGACAAGTGTCTCGCACCATCCGGTGACTGGCTCTGATACCATTTGTAACGGCCCAAGCCCATTGCTAGTAGATATTATCCTCTTTGGGCCGTTACGTATTGTCGTCAGTCTCACGGTTTTCAAACGCATCAACTATGGAGAGAGTCTAGCCCTACTCCAACTAGTGTCTCGCACTATCCGGTGACTGACTTTGATACCATTTGTAACAGCCCAAGCCCACCGCTAGTAGATATTATCCGCTTTGGCCTGTTACGTATCGCCATCAGCCTCACAGTTTTAAAACGCGTCTGTTAGGGAGAGGTTTCCACACCCTTATAAGGAATGCTCTGTTCCCCTCTTCAACCGATGTGGGATCTCACAACCAAAGAAGACACAAAAACAGCATTAAACTAAAGAATTCCACCTAGTACATAAATTAGCAAGAACAGAAAGTGTCCTAGTTCAATATGCTTATGTCAAACAAAGAAAGTAATTTAATCTTAATTCATTAATGTATACATACGTATATGTAATGTGACCTTGGTCGGCAATTAAATGTCTTAAAAAATCAATACATTTTCCAGACATATATTTAATATGCTTAGGAAGAGTGCATCCTTGTGGAAACAAAGCATAGAAAGAGTGTCTTTGAACACGATCAATGATATTAACTCTCCCATGTCAAACCTGCCACACAAACACCTTAACCTTTGAAATTTGAACCTGAGAAAGAAAGGAAAAGAAGAGATACCATTTCCAAAGATTTTTGCCAAGGCCTCTCTGGCCACCACTTGCATCCCACTCAAAAGGATGAGATCGTATCTACTCACAATCACCCCTAGACAACAGCAGATTAAGACTCCATGAAGAAGCCCACAATCACTTAGCTAGAACAATCTCATTATGGTATGTGGACGTTGTACCCTAGCCCATGCATTGGAGATGGGTATATGTAACGGCCCTAAATTTCTACTAACCTAAAGTTGCATCCATCGTCATAACATCATCTCATGTGCGAAAATAAGCATTTAAAACGTCGTAAAACATTGTCATGGACTTACATGTTTGAAAATGGTCTTTCAAACAACATGACGAAATGTTAAATAAAACAAAGTAAATATTAAAATTGAAAAATGCCTTATACTAACCTATCATCTAAAAATTTAAATACAACTATCTTATGCATGTGTCATGGTCTTTACTTGCGATGCTGTATTCAACTATACAGGGATGCTTTGCCTGAAAAATAGAAGTAGCACATGTCTAGAGTATTTTATGAAATACTCCGTAAATGACCTCAAGGAATGCAAGCACATGCAACTCAATGACCTCAAGGAATGCAAGCACATGCAACTCATAATTAGGGACCTATCGTTAAAACTATCATAGAAATGACCTCCAATCTGGACAAAATTGGATGTGTAGTACTTCCCTACACACGACCCACATGTGCGAACGTGAGTTCCCAGGCGGTTCGCACCCCCTTGAACCCATCATAGTCGGACTAGTTGTCAAGCGCAAACCCTCGAATATCATGCAAGACATGATGATGATCATCATCATAGTGTACACGTATTCATCATCATAAATGGAAAAATAACTCGATGTATATGAACACACAATATGCATGAGGTCCTTATAGTTTTCATTTTAAATAGTTCTTATGATACAACTCTATACATCATTCACATATTACTCTAAGTAACATGCGTGCATTGTCTTCATACGTTCATCATCGTTAACATCATTTAGGGTTGAATATTAGAAAACTCTTCATCGTAATGTATCATGACATTTAGTACATGCACATCATCTTAATATAACATATCATCATCATATCTTCATCATCATTTCATCGTCATCACATCATCATATAACATCATTATATAGCATCATCACATCATCATGCATCATCACCATATCATGTCATCATCTCATATCATCATATAACAACATCACACCATCCTATAACATCATCACATCATCATATAACATCGTCATATTATCATGTAACATCATTACATCATCATATAACATAAAGCATAAATGACACGTGAACCCTTGCACGTGTCGTCATACATAAGGCGAGTCTTCTCACCGAGCTGATAGTAAGACCATTTATTTGGTTATTTTAGGTAAAATAATTTAAACTTGCTCCTAATAATTTAAATTAGCCAAGTCTAATTATGCATAAATAATTTATACTTGACTCCAAAAATTTAAACGGCTAAAAAAGAGTCATACTAACCTTAAACACTTCCGAAGAGTTGAAACTAGAAAGAAAGGATCCGAGCGTATCAGACCCAAGTCGGATCAGCTAAAATACCGGCCTTGAGCCATCAAAAAGTGTATTCTCCAACTAGCTTCAAACCGTTCAAGTAAGATGATAAAATGAAGTGAGGAATCTCCCTTTCATAGTAGAGGCTAACTCCCCACTCCTCAACTTAAGCATGAGACAATTTCCATTTCTTTTTAATTTTTGGATTATTACATCATACACATCTAAAAGAAACTTTCGTCCTCGAAAGCGTCTCAATCTTAAAATTACTTGGGATATTTCTCCCTCATCTCTTCCCTCTGTTTTTCCATAGTTTCTTCCGCTTGATGGTTTTGTAAAGACCATTTTCGGTCTTCCCAACACATGTTTATACCATTTTCATAACATCATTAGACCTTACTAACTTTCATATATCATCCAACACATGTTTATACTATGGTTGAGGCCAGCAAATTCCTTGACTTCTGAAAGCTCGACTGATTGTACGGGCGAGTTATGCTTGTATGAATTGACTGAGTCCAACTCGAAACATTTGAACAAACCTTTTACATTTTCAGAGTGAGGGAACTTACAACTTTATGTCTCTGAACAAGTCTAGATCAACTCGAAAGTCCTTTTTAGGGGTAAATAATGTAACGGTTGTAAAAAAAAAAAAAAAAAAATTGTCCCCCATTGCTTAAGTTGAGAAATGGGGAGTTGGCCTCTACTATAAAAGGGAGGTCCCTCATTTCATTTTATCATCCCACTTGAACGGTTCGAAACTAGTCGGAGAATACACTTTCTAATGACTCAAGGCTGGCGACTTGGGTCCGATACGCTCGGACCCATTCCTTTTAGGTTAGTATGACTACTTTTAGCTAGTTTAAATTTTTGGGGTCAAGTTTAAATTATTTAAGCATAATTAGGTTTAGTTAGTTTAAATTGTGACGAGTAAAAATTAGGCTCAGCTAGTTTAAATTATTAGAAGTAAGTTTAAATTATTTTATGCAAAATTAGGTAGACCAATTACACAATAGAATTCTAATTATGATTGTTGGACTCCTTAGGCGTAACTAAATTTCAGAGAGTAGCGTTAAGCAGCATCAACGAGTTGTAGTAGCTTTGGTCTAGGCCAACAAAGTAAGTGGTCTTACTATTGCTCGGTTGGAAGACTCGCCTTATGTATCATGACATGTGTCAAGTGGCCCTTTCATGTGTCATTTATGCTTTACGTTATATGATGATGTGATGACGTTATATGATGATGTGATGACGATGGTATGATGATGTGATGACAATGATATGAGGCTGACAACATGACGATATAATGATGTGATGATATGATGACATGATAATGCATGATAACATGATGATGCAAGTTGCATGATGATGATATGACTTAATATAATGATATTCCATGTTAAGATAATGTGCATGTACTAAATGCTCTGATACATTGTGATAATAAACGTATAAAGGCCAATGCATGCATGTTACCTAGAGTAATATGCGAATGATGTATAAGATTGTGTCATAAGAATGATTTAAGATGATAACTATAGGGACCTCATGCAGATTGTGTGTTCATATACATCGGGTTACTTCCTCATTTATGATGATGAGTACGAACGCGTACACTATGATGATGATCATGTCTTGCGTGATATTCGAGGATTGGACGCCCTACTACGGATAACTAGCCCAACTATGATGGGTCCAAGGGGTGCGAACCGCCTAGGGACTCACACTCACACGTGTGGGTCGTGTCTAGGGAAGTACACATCCAATTTAGTCCGAATTGGAAACCACCTCTATTATGATTTTAACGATAGATACCTCTATTATGATTTTAACGATAGATCCCTAATCATGAGTTGCATGTTTGTATTCTCTGACCCCAATAGTAGAGCCACTTAATGAGTATTTCATAAAATACTCAAACCATGTGCTACTCCTATTTTTCAAGTAAAGGCAAAGGACCCCTGTATGGTTGACGACTGACATCGCAAGTAAAGACCATGACACATGCTTATTATTTACTTTGTTTTATTTAATATTTCGTCATGCTGCTTTCAAGACCCTTTTCAAACATATAAATCCATGACAATCTTTTATGATGTTTTAAACGCTTATTTCCGCACATGAGATGATGTTATGAAGATGGTAGCGACTTTAGGTTAGTAGAAATCTAAGGTCGTTAAAAATTGTATTAGAGCTAGACACCGGGCGGTGTGCCAGCGAGAACGCTGAGCCGTGAAGGGGGGTGGACACTGGGCGGTGTGCCATTGAGGATGCTGGAGCCTGAAGAGGAGTGAATTGTAAGAACCCACATCAATTGGAGAGAGGAACGAATGCCAGCGAGGACGCTGGGTCCCCGAAAGAAGGTGGATTGTGAGATCTTACATCAATTGAAGAGGAGAACGAGTGCCAGCAAGAATACTGGCCCCAAAGATGGGTGGATTATGAGATCCCACATCGGTTGGGGAGGAGAACGAAACATTCTTTATAATGGTGTGGAAACCTCTCCCTAACAGACGCGTTTTAAAAACCTTGATGAGAAACCCAAAAGGAAAAGGTCAAAGAAGACAATATCTGCTAGCGGTGGATTTAGATCGTTACAATATATGCACCCGCTATCCGGTACGGAGTCCGTAAATGATGTGTCATGGACGACACATGGGCACGTTATGAACGACTCATGGGCACATTTTCGATGGGCATGACTGAGCAAGCTATGATGGCCGATGAAATCTCGAGACTTGGGATGACATCATGACATAAAAATCGTGTTAATTGGGAACCAAAATGAGAATATGAGATGCGATGTTGCATATGAGAGACTTGGCCCCGAGTAGAGGCAAGGTCAAGCCAGATGACTTGGCATAGTTAGAGGCAAGTCAGTTGGGTCGCAGAAAATCCGTGGTTGAAAGTGTACGACTGTGACACTTGGTAGGAGTAAGCCTCCTTTAAAGAACCAGACCTTTTTCAAGTTAACAACCTTTTCTAAACCTTTTCCCCCACGAGATCCTAGAAAACCTAGAAAACCCAACTTTTAGTCTTCCCCCAAAGGGCAATCCAAGGTGGGAAGAAGGGAGCTGATACACCTTACAACCCACCAAAGAAGATCTCGAGCTTAATTTGGAGAGGCAACAATCTAAATCAATAATAGATTTCTTATCTTAGTTAATCTCAAGTCATAAAAAAAAATGGTCATTAGCAAACTCAAGATGAGAAAGGTGAACAGGCTCCTTACCCACCTTAACTCCCTCAATCTCTCCCTTTTCCACTCCCGCGATTACTAAAGGAAGAGGAAATGCCCACAACCAATCTCCTTTTCTCTAAGGCCCCTCGTAGAAAAAATCTTACCCCTCAGCCCTCCATTAACAAAAATGGAGAAGTTAACCATCTTAATACTATTCCACATCCAAACTCTCCATTTCAACCCAAATTTTCTTTTCCAAAACTTTAGCCAAGAAGTTTCGGTCAACGTCGTTCTAAGCTTTTGCAGAATGACATTTTCAATGCCAAAATTCATTAAAAAATCAATATAACAGAAAAATTAATGAGAAGTTTTCAAAAAATTCGAAAAGATTAAATCATCGCATCAATGCAAGAGACGTTAAAGTTTGTAGATCACTATTTAAATCACGAAATATTAAACTTTCCCTTATTAAAAAGTGTGAAAGTTACGTACAATTCCTTAAATACGGGAGCTTCAACATGGCTTAGCTCGAGGCAAAGAAATCTTCCTCCTCGTCTTAGAACCCTACAAACAAACACACTTTGTAAGTAAAAACTAATTCCAAAAGAAAGCAAGAGACGAATAGGAGCTTGCTTCTTAGATAGTTCAAGAAATGAAAAATAATCATTATCAAAGGAGAGAGTGAAGACGAGTCATCTCCCCATTAAAGTGCCAAACAAGATTATTACACAGCTATCTAATAGACCTGTATCAGAAAAAGAGAATAAACCAACAAGGAGACAAGCAAAGAAGAACGGACATGGACACGGACACGGACACGGACATGACCACATGTCAATTTCTAAAAAAGTAAGACACAAACCCGTGAGAACACATTTTTTCCCCTATAACGTGTATATGTTGATACATTAATACTTCACTACAGCTAAAACATGTAAATTTAACATAAAAACATAATATACTTCAAAAAAAATATACGAAGTTAAGTCGATTAACGATATTTGAAATCTTAAAAGCTGTAGAAAGATTTAGTTGGTTATGACTAGAGGAACAAGACGTCGTCCTAATACTTTAGGATTGATTAATATACAAGGAACCAATCTATAAGAAAAAATATTTTTCCCCCTTTACTTTAGGTTAAATATTTTCTAGTGCCGTATCCAAGTCTTGTTTAGTTGTGTCCAAAATTAGAAAAAAAAATTAATTCAGACATGTTAAGCATGTCAAACACGTGTCCAATCCATGTCCGTGTTTCCTATGAGACAAGGCTACATTATGTTTCTTCCCTTGGATGTGGCTAAGAGTATTTATATTTTTGTGAAAAATACCAACGGAAAGTTCTTTCATTGTTGGGATCTTGAACTTTCAAGCTTGGGAAAAAATTCAACCTACTCCTCAGGAATCCTTGATTGGATACTAGCCATGGACACCGTTGCCCACTTCACATACTGAAAAGTTCCACTTTGGGTAATGAAAGACTCGACCTCTCCAACCTGAAGGATTCCCCAACGCTTTAACAAACAATCGAACCCCTAGCTAAGGGCAAGCAAAGTAATCTTCCAACGGTCGAGTCAAAATCACTTATAACATTTAAGCAAGAACCTTTAGAGGATGTCCCTTGATCCTTCGACGCGCAAACCTCACTTCGTCTTTCACGCTCACAGCAGACAAATCAAATTCATTCCTCCCTATTTCAATCTACAACCAACAAAAGCTGCTCAAAGAAGGTGTCGAAGAAAAATACAATAAAGAGCATAGAAACTTATAATCAGCTCCTTTACATCTACTTGAACAATCTCAACTTATACAAGCTAGCTTTCAAGCACAAGACAACGTGATCACTCACCTTCCCTTGTAGAAGCCAAGAAAGCCTTGGCCCTCCTAATTTTCACTTAACTCCTAATCCTATAATGAGATTAGGTCGAGTCATAAACCACTTCTTTTTTTATAAGAACCAATGAAAGAATATCCAAGAACATGCAAAATACAGCTCCTCTAATCCAAAAGAATGAAACCTAGCTGATAATTATTACAAACAAAACCTTAGTCACAGAAGCCCACGCCAAGCATTAAACCTAATTAACTCCCAAAACTCTTCAGATCTTTCACCCTCACCTAGAATTCTAGGACTCCTCCCAAGCTAAATCCCCCACGCAGTAGCACAAAATACCAAGCCTATCAAAGGGTTTGTCTTCTCTCTGAAAGGGGGAAACAACAAAATATCCTCAAACATCCCCAACAGTCCCTACCCCATGCCATCAAGATGCCATAAAGATCCCTTCCTATGTTTGTCATACCTAGTGGTTTCTAGCCCAATCTTTCATTAAGGACAATGTTGTTTTGAATTCAAGGTCATGGTTAGCATCTCACATTGTGTAACATTCTCCCACCCCTCCACACGAAGCATTAAAGGAACCCCTTCATGAACTGACATCATGCAGGGTCCCATCAAAATGCTCTACCAATTGGGCATCAGTTGCCCCATAGAAACCCTCAAATGGCTCAATATCACGTAGATGACTTTTAGAAAGGGGTAAATGCAATCTCCACTTGAAGGCAGCCTTATACACATTCTCTACACCAAAATTGGTCTTATTCAACCTACACAATTCATTTTTTCATAGGATTTAATGTAAAAAGAAAAAAAAAAAAAATCATAAGACAATAGAGTTACCTATAGGCCTCATCTAGAACTTTTTCAATGTGAGTAACGTTCCTAATTCCAAATGCAATTGTGTAACCATCCATTGAATTATCTTGAAAACTCAAAGCTTCGGCATCTCCTTCCTTCCATATAAGAGATCTTTCTTCTCCTAGACCTATAAGTTGAAAACATTACGATACTATTTTCCTGACAACAAATTGCATTCAGAAAATGCAGACAATTCCATGTCAATCGTATATTTACCCATTTCAATGGCTCTCTTTTTACCAATGTTTAACATATGTGGGTTGATGTCACAAACATATATTTGAGTTTGTTCCTGAGAATCATCTTCCCGAACATCTTGCCTTTCTCTACGTTTCACATCATTAATACTTTCTAGAATCCTGAAAGCAACATCACCTGCAATATGTGAGAAATTAATATAACAGCTAATAATTGTCACATCTTATAAGCACAAAAGAGACGGAAATTCATGTGGTGAGTAAGTAATTATAGTTTTGAAATTCAAGTTACTTACATCCAAAGAGAACTTCCATCGACAGTTTCAAATAGGTTACAAATGGAAGATAAGGAAAGAAATATTGCACCCACACAAGATTCGAGTAACTAAAAATTTAAGATTTTTTTAATAGAAACACAGAAGATTAGATTGCTCTTTTAATAGAAAACAGGCTTTATCTATCAGAATAAACTAATGAGAAGCGAAAAAGAGATTTATAAGAGAGAAGAAAAAAAAATCTTCTTCATTGACTAGACTGGAAAATCTTGAAGTTATTTGCCCTAACAAGTTTCAGGTTTTTTGCCAAATTTTATCAAAGTTTTTCCTTTTATGGCCTTTGGTTTAAATTGAAGGTTCGAATAATGAGAATTCCAGAAACTTTCAGTTGAGTTTCTTATAGTGCTTCTTTTGAACTCTTTTTGCACAAAAAGTTCATAAAATGATTGCTAATATAAAGTGTAATTTATATTTCTGATTTATACATGAAAAATGAATGTCTTTACTCTTTTACAGAAATTTCAGTGTATTTTCAGATCTGATTTTGGGCAAAACAGTTGTAAATCTTGAATCTTTTAGTGTTAAAATCTTGGAAAATCTTGTTTTATAGAGCAGAGAATTTTTCAGTTTAATGGTCCCTAATTATATATATTTTTGTTGTACATACATACATACATACATATATATACATACATACATATATATATATATATTTGTAGTTTTTAAGGTTTTAAAGGTTCTGTTAGAGAGGAATGTTTGATATTTTTATATTTATTGAAAAGTAGGATTTTGGTGATTTTTAATTTCATTATTGTTGGTCTCTCTCTCTACGCTTTGTGTCATCGGTCTGCTTCTTCCATCATTTCCATACGCTAGGTCTTTCCTATTGGAGTCGACACTTTTTGATTTCAATGGCTTTTATCATTCTCAACTGGTTCCTTGGTGAAAATTGGTTCATTTAGACCGACATTTTCTAGAGTTCATGGTATGTTGCTAAAGGCGATCCTTGCAAGTTTGTGTTACTCTTCATTTTCTAGAGCTCATGGTATGCTGCTAAAGCCGGAAAGATGTAGCTTGGTTCCACATTAATAAATCTTTTGTTAATAATAGTTTTTATAATCATAAAAGTAGATTCCACATTACTCAAACTAACTTCAAATGCAACATCACAATCATCATCATCATGTGAGAGAAGGAGAAGCAGTGGTATTCTTTGAAGAATGAAATACTCCTTTAGTGAAAACAACATCAAAATCTAATACTGTAAATTCTTGTTGACTACAATTATGAGAAACAACTTTCTAGATAGATGTGGCCCAAAAGACTAGAACAATTTCTTCAATACAATCTGGATTTAATGTATTATCCACAATGATTGGAGGAATTGAAGAACGATGCACCTTTCTTTGAGTGTAGTACTGGGGATAAGTTGCAATAAAACAATTCTTCACCTCTTGAACGCTTAAAGACTTAGAAGATTCATGTGCCGAAATGGAATGACCAATATGTATCATTAGAGATCGTAATAGTCATCTCTCAATTTTCCTTTGAAGCATGCAGAAAACCTAGTGATGGAACTAAGAAGTCATCAAAAGATGGTGAACAACTATGCTGAGCAGACTATTCATCTTCAATTACAGAGCTAATTTGAATAATGTCTAACGGATTCAAAAAAATCTTTTAGATCTAAAGTGCTCTTATAAGACATTAAGACAAGGTATATCATGTGAGATTCCACGTTGGTTGGAGAGGAGAACGAAGCATTCTTTATAAGGGTGTGGAAATCTTTTCCTAACGGATGCGTTTTAAAACCTCGAGGGGGAGCCCGGAAGGGAAAGCCTAAAGAGGACAATATCTGCTACCGGTGGGCTTGGGCTATTACATATCAACAAGAGTGATATCCCCAAATCAACGGAAAAACAAATCCCTTTTTGTATCCATAATTTCAATTATAGCACGGATGAAACGATAAAAGCTCTTTTGAACTTCAATATAGGTTGCACTACAATCTAACAAATTCAAGGTCTTAGATAAAACTCGAATCAAACCACCAAAAGTAATGTCCTATTACATGGACAGTGCACATATTCCAATAATGTAGAGGTTTTACCATTATACCAATATGCATGGTATCTTCCTTACGATATATTGATATAAGAAAAAGGAAATTTCCCAAGGCAATACAAAACAACCTCAGCCTATTTTGAGAGGGCTGGTAAACTCTCTCTCTTTTCCATAGATAAAAAGCATGAAAACATAATACTACCGTGCCCTTCACATCATAAAGCCCTGTAATGCACTTCCACACACATTCTATGACCCCCTCAATCCTAACTAACACGTCGACAATGAAATGCCCTTCTTTCCCATTCTCGTGCATTATATCACAATCAGGAGTCTAACAGAACACATTCTCTCCAAGTCTTTTACATTTTTCAGACTTGAATAATCACTGACCACTAGGTCCACAAATGGTGATTGGCTACCTAACCTAAGCAAGCCATCTTACACTACAGAATTTTGAAATTCCAAACAACATAAAGAATTAGTGTCAAAAACAAAGTACAGAGTCTTTACAAATAATGTTGATAAAAATGAATGCCTCTTCTTAATCAAAGTTAGCACATAAACAATTTCAAATTATGACAATCACGAGAATTGATATCTCATGATTAAAATAAAAAATATAAATAGTTTGCGTACCTGTACCACCAGCCACATCAAGATGCTTCATTCCAGGAAAAGGATTTAGCTCGGAAACGAGTCTACAATATTTAGCATAAAACATCAAAACAAACAAAAAAGAATAAAAGAGAGACGAAGAAAGAAGAATTTTTTTTTTTTTTTAATCATAAAACTTGACTTTCTTTGAGAGAAGATAAAAGAATTATGGGCCAAACGACCCACAAAAAGGAGCCAAACAACAGGAATGGGATCCAGTCAAGAGAAATAAGACCAAGCGAATAATTATAAAAAATCCTAGAAGTTGAGGCTAGAGAGAAACTGAGAATCTAACGAGGGACCAAATATTGCTAGAAGAACTCTCACACCCTCTCTAAGACTTTTGTTGTTTTTCTCCCCCCTAAAGCCTCCGCAAAATAGCACACACACCCATCTGCCACAAAAACTATCCTTTATCACCAAAGGGCAGATGAAGGATAAGATACTCAACTGTCACGCCCTGAGGAAAAGAAGAAAATATGTCCTGTGGGCGAGAGAATGAAATTCGAGTTTAAAAAGTCGCACCTGTCTTTCCACAATCTATGCAATCCAGCACTCATCAAATCGTTCATCACATCATAATTTGAAGCAACATTGCTAAAGACATTACCAACCAGTCGGCTTTTTTCCTCTTCAGGCACTTCTTTGAATCCTGCAAAAAGTAGCAATATATCATTGTCTTTTTTCACAAATATATAAAAGAGGATTAACGAAGAGAAATGCAAGTTACTTTAAATTCACACCAAATTACTTGAAGTCTAAAACAAGATTTGTCTATGATCATTTACCAAAATTAATCGTTATTAACTAGATGTTAGCACAATGAGTGTGAAATCACGTTTACGTATACAAGAAACTTTCCTTCAACAGATTTATTTCAGTAATGTCTCGTTTATTACTTTAAATATTTGTAATACAACTTAAAATTTCTGTATTCGGATAAAAATAAGATTTTGTGCAATAAACTACTTAAATTCAATATTAGATAAAATTTTGGCATTTGAGAGTTGATATTTGCTAGCAAAACTGTTCTCCAAATAACTTTCTTCTTTTTGAAAACCGCTTAACCCCACTTGGCTAACAAAGCTATTTCTTTGCCTTGATGTTTCCAGCTCTAATTGCTCCCATTTGGAGATTGGGAGAGACACGATATCCACTTGATGAGTTTTTAGATACCCCTCACCAACGCTCCCTTTCCAAAAGAAATCTCTAAGGACGTTTTCCAGCTCTTAACCATCAGCTCTTAACCATCATGGGCATCTAAAGATGGAAACAGAAGCATAATGATATGCTCGAGAGAACCAAATTTACAAAAGTTAACCAACCACCTCTAGAAAGGGAGACTCTTCCAATTGGCCAACTCTCCAATGATTTTATCTTCGATGGGCTCCCAAAACCTTGTTAACCTTTGCAGGTGCCGTTCCCATATAAGAAATGCCAAGTACCAACTACACAACCATCCCCTGTAGCAAGCACCTTTCAACTGTATTACTCCACCAAATTACAGTATAAAAATGAAAATTCTAACCGTCTTAGCAAACCTTCCAACCAAATGGTCGCCTAAATTTTCTCATTCCTAAACAAGAGTACCAAAAGTTGGGGAGAATGAACTTGAAGAAAACTATACAGAGGAGTCCAATATCCACATTTTCTTTGTTCCCCAACTTGGCACCATGTAGTTATCCCATTAACCTTAAGAGCTCAAATTGTACCGACATTGCGTCCCCGCCCATGTATCGGAGGTTGGTATATGCACCTACTACCAGTACGATATTCGTAAATGACTTAGTATGGACACAGAAGGGTTTTGTCTCGATAGAATCCAAATGAATGAATGTTCGGGATGCCCCGATGATATGAACAACACATGGGTAAGTTCTAAATAGACATGTCCAAGAAAGCTCCAATGGCCAATGACATTCCAGGACCTCAGATGACATCATGATATGAGGGCCATGTTGTTCAGAATCAAGATAACGGAGATGAGAGGCGACGATGCATATGAATGACATTGACCTAGAGTAGTGACGAGGTCGAGCCAGATGACTTGGCCTAGCGTCAAGGTAAGTCAGTTAAGGTCGCACACGATTGAACATGCACACACGGACGGTATCTATGGCCAAACAAGCTTAAATTCCACATGAGTGGTGTTCGGTTAGCGAAGGAGAACATCGCCTAAGGTCCAACAAAGCCACAAAGCCAGACAAAAAATATGAATGGAGCTTGAGTTCCCCTTAAGGCTATAATGTCACAAGGTTGAAAATGTACGACTGTAACACTAGGCACCAACAAAGACCACAAAAGCCAAAAATAAAACCAAGACAACCGTTTCCAAAAATCCTTCCTGTTCTAATGAGAGAGAGGGGGGGGGGGGGGGGGGGGGGGGGGGGGGGAGAGAGCAACCAACCAAAACTTGTAGCATGTGAATGTAAATGATTGGCAGAAGAAAACATTGGAAAAATTTTACTTCCAATCCTTCTAGTCACTGAACGCAAAGCCATGACTGCAATAAAGAAACAAAAAACATCAATCACCCCGAAGCCAACTAACAGATAAACAATGCATTAAAAAACAATCGAATGTATACATAATTTGAAGAACAGAAGACATTAAAACTGAGATAGCAGCTTCTCATCATGCTGTTCTGATTGCCATATAAGCAAACCGGATTGAAAATACTTACGAAAGTTTCAATCAAGTTTAATTCGGCCACATTCCAATTTTGAACGAACGATTAAGAAACAGAAACTTCATTGCAGAAGGAATTGAAGAATTGAATAAAAGTAATTGCTCCATTGCCAGATTTACCTTGTGACTGAAAATCGAGAGGGAGCGATGGAGACAAGGCCGAAGCGTATAGTTAGGGCTGAAACTTAAATTTCAGAGGGAGGGATCAATGGAAACTGGAGAGAGTGGGTATCGGTCGGAGGAGAGCCGCCTGAAACGGGATCACTGTGAGCCGTTTTTCCCTTCCTTAAAAAAATTGATAAAAATACCTAATTTTAGTCTAAAAAAATATTCTTAAATTTAATTTTTTTTAAATTCTGAAAATGGAAATTTACGCTATCAATAATATCTTCATGAACCAAAAAATAATAATTTTTCTAAATTTAATTATTGATTCGTGAAAGTTTCAATTTATTTTATTATTATTATTTATATATAAAAAAAAATTATTGGATTCTAATTAAATAAGTCTTTTAATTATTTAAAAAAACTATCAATATGCATGTAATGATGGTCTTACTCAATTTCTATTAAAAAGTCTGTACGAAATAATGTTTTTGATTAACTATTCTTTTTCCACTATCATTATAATGATTTTAAGTGTAAGAGCTGTGATAGATACTGTTGTTTTGGGTTTTTTATTTCAGACTTTTCTTAAAGTTTTTAAAACGTTTGTGTTAGGGAGAGATTTTCACACTTTTATAGAGAATGTTTTTGTTCTTCTCTCCAATTGAGGTGGGATCTCACGTTCCATCCCCTTTGAGGTCCAGTGTCCTTCCTAACACTCGTTCCTCTCTTCCAACAATGTGAGATCACATAATCCACCCCCCTTCGAGAATGTGAGGCCTTTACGAACCAAACCAATACCAGAAACGAAATTAGGGGGAGAAAGGGACTCGGGAATGGAGGAAAAAAAAGGGAAAAGGACGTCGAAACGACGTTAACGAGGAGAGAGAGAGGTCGCCGGAAAAACGCAAGCAACCGAGTGAAGAAGACGAAGTCTAACCAGAGGGTCGAATCCCGCGACTCGAACTGAGTCCAACCACCGTAAGTCAGTCCAACACCCGACGACTCCCGCGGCCTAGTCGCCTCAATCCAAACCCGTAAGCCCAGTTACGGCCTAACCCACCAGCCACGACCTGAGAGAAAAAACCCAACCTACCCGAGACCCGCAAGCCCAGTCCAACGCCCGACACGCAAAGCCCAGCCCACCTACACGTTTCCTTCAGCCCAGGCCGACCCATTACCCACGAGTGACCCGACAACTCGCGCCTCGGCTTGAGACCGCTGCACACGCGTCGCCCTTTGGTTGTGCCACGTGGCACGTTTGCAGCGGCTTCTCGACTCTGACGGCTTATTCAGCTCGGAAAACCTGTTTCCTTGTTTGGTACAATTTCGACCCTCCCGAACCTAGTTTCGACCCCGTTTAAGATAAAATAGATCATTTTAAGGTCGTATTTCACAAATTCAAGTTGGAAATTAATTATGTTTGTGAAATACTAACGAAGGTGTCGAATGATCCAATAGGAACCAACCACCAACGAAAGCGTAGAACAGTTATGAGGAGCTAGGAGCTGACGTTTATATTTTAGGGAGTACTTCGGTTAAGGCCTACCAAGTAAGTGGCTCACCCGTCGTAGGTTACACGTTATTTGTCGTTTGTTGGCACGTGCCAGTGGATTTGCACATGTCATTAAATCGTGTGATAGGTTGTTGTGCTTAAGAACGTAATCATGTGAACGTGAATGTATGCTATGTATGCTGTTTAGTCTGATGTGTTATGTAATGCATGTGACGTTATGTTGTTCTTGAATGATTATGACATGATTGTATGAAATATTTGAATGTAAACAGCATGAATTGTATGATATGAAATACGGTAAACTGCCTGGAAACATAACCCCGATAGAAATATGTATGATACGTAAATTGAAAATGAGAATGACATATAAGCATGGAACGTGACAGGGGGGTTATGTTCATTAATGTTAAATGTAGAAGTAATGGGGACCTCATGCATTATGTGTGTTCATACATCTGGGGGATACCCCTATCCCATCACGAGGGTATGGACGCGTACGTCCAATGGCAGGACAACGACCGTTATAGGCATAGCGCTGCCGTGACGGTTACTAGTTCTAACGGGTTCCGACATAAGGGGCTCCTAGAGTATGCCCACCGGATGAGGAAAGTGGCCCAGCGGTGTGCGAACTAGCTGGTGAGCCCATACTCGCACGTATGGGCGGTGTGTAGAGTATATGGTACACGTCCAAAGTTTACCCGTTAGGACAGCACTGTAGGGAAAATGAAACGAAAGATAGGTCCCATCTTATCATTGCATGCGTTTGTTGCATAACCCCGATAGGGGGCCACTTACTGAGTATTCTAGAAATACTCAAGCCTCGTGCTACTTTACTTTTTCAGATAAGGGCAAGGCACCCATGTGACATTGACGGCGGCATCGTACACCCTAGGACCGTGGCACAAGCATATGGTAGTTGTTTTCCCATTTCGTAGTCTAGGTTGAATTTGGTTTGCATCATTAGTATAGGTTAGCATAGGTTGAATTGTATTTGCATAATAAACCTTACGTAGAGTAAGACATTCTTTCAGTTTTGTTCCCTTTCCTTTATTTCAATATTGTTCTTTTTCCTTTCCTTACCTAGTATTCGTTTTCTCTTTCACTAGGTACTAAAAGGCTAGTGTAAGTCACATTTATGATCAGGGTTCATTTAATGTAAATTCTGCATTTCAAGACATAGTAATGACCTTAGATTAAATAGGTAAAATTTAGGGTCATTACAATTTTAATGTTTAATTTCGTATAAAAGCATAGGTTATTGAGAATGTTTGCTTAATCCACTACAGCTAAATAATGTGAAAGTTATCTATTTATAATCAAATAAATTTCAAGGATATGAAAATAGTAATAAAATGGAAATATTATAGTATTAAATATTCTTTGACCATTTTTAACGAGTGAATCTAACACCCATTAATAGTTTATATTGAAAAAATGAAAAGTATACGTTTAAAAGTTTATTTAAAATGATTACTTTTTAAATAATAATAAACAAGTAAAAGTTTTTCGCAGAACTTCAGCTCTGATTCTTAAAAAAAAATAAATGAGAAATTTCGTGAAGATAAGAAATGAAATAGGTGGTGGGGATGAAAAGCTTCCACACCTTTATAAAGAATGTTTCATTCCCCTCTCGAACCGATGTAGGATCTCACGTTGATAACTTAGATCGTAATTCGATTGTTTAAAACATTACATATACAATAAATGACTAGAACATACGTGTTATCAGGTCATCTTTAAACTTGTATGTCGTATATTGAAACCGTATTACAACATTCATTTGAATTGATGAACGGGTTTGCATATTTTATTTAAACAAGAAACCTCTTCTAGAGGCCAAAATTGTGAGATTAACACAAAGATAATGTGTAACCGTGCACGTTGGACTTAGCACACTTACAATTCATATTTTGCATCATATCGATTGATCCACCAATCTCGTTCTTGCTTCGAAATTCAAAATATCGATTAATCCACCAGTCTCATTCTTACTTCGAAATTGTTCAACATTGAAATAGGGCTCGTATATCCCCCTAGCAGTTTCCATTCACATATAGTCTACAATCATATCGATTATTTTGTCGCGGTGCGTAACATTCTATGAACTCTCCCGAATCATAACTGATGTAGCTATTCACAGATTCATAGATGGAGAAAGTATTTTCATTATTCATCATGTAAAGGCTATCGTAATGCATGAATAAATGACGCTTTCTACCTTAGAAATTGGAATTGTCACGATGAAAAAAGAGATATCAGTGGGTACCGATAGGAGTTCATTGAATTGGTATGTGTGGCTAGAGCAGTTTTACCGGTTTGCCTGTCCCCAATAATTATTTTTCGCCGACCACATCCGATAGGAATCATCGAATCAATAGCAATAAATCCTGTTTGAGGAGCATATACAGAACGTCTCGAAATAATACCAAGAGCGGGAGATTCAATTAACCGAGAATCAGGGTTTAGCCCGAACATTTGTAACGCCCTTAATGTTCTTCTCTAAATTAGAGACGTCACTACATGCATGCGGATCTTTCCTTTCTGTAGCGCTCGGTGATGCAGAAAAATCGAAAAATTAATCCATCATAGTTTCGGTGTTACGACTATGGAGAATCTTCAATAATTTGGTTGGTTGAAACTTAAAAACAAGTCTCAAAAAACGGAAAGTAATGAGAAAGGAACAAAAGAGGAGATGGAAGAAGAAGACCCCATGAGTCATTGTTCTTGGAAGAGACTACCAAATTCCACTTTTCAAATACGGCGTCGCTTTATATTGTCAACTCTTACAATACCAATGGAACAAAACTTTGTTCTTATTTCCTTTTAGTTTCTCTTTCCCATGATTATTTCATATAAAGTATCAGACATTAGACAAAGTTGTAGTGTTTTCTTGTCTTGTTCTTGCAATTTGAAAATCTTTTTCTACCAACATTCACATTTTATAGCATTTATATAATTTGAATAGCTCGATGAGTTAAGACATAAATGTATTATACTGATTATTACCACAATTAGTTTAACTGCATTTGATTCATTGACCGTGAGAACAGAGGATCTGTAATAGCGCAATAGCAGATACTGTTCTTTTTGGGTTTTCCGTCAAGATTTTCAAAACCCGATTGCTAGGAAGAGATTTTAACACTCTTATAAAAATGTTTCGTTCTCCTCCCCAACCGATGTGGGATGTCACAGGATCAAGCCATATATTTAAAATAATAATAATAATAAGAATAATAATAATAAAATTATTATCGGTGAATTCTTTACCTAAATGATATAAATTTTAAATTATGCTCCAGTAAATTCTGGATTTACCTTTATAATCAATACCAAGAGTAAAAAAACTTATTTTTAAACTCAAGATTCAAATTACTATACAAGATAACTTGATCAATATTACTTGAATGACTCTAACATGCCAATTTCAACACAAAAAATGCAAGGGAACAAGTTCGTGGCGTAAGAAGCATAATATGCAACTTTAATTTTAATTTCCAAAATTTTCACGTAACATAACAACCATGACTATTTCTAATATTTCAAAATACCTCGGTAAAAACATCATTTCTCGAGCTCTCAGGGGATATTAAGATGAGACGGTTAGTGGTATCGAAACTTTGTCCAATATGCCCTACCGTACCACCCGACTAGTAAGTGAAAAACCCTTACAAAAATAGTTAGGGATGCAGCTAAAAAAAAACACGTCATAGAACAAGAAAAAGTTTCTACATGACGACATCGACAAACAATCCCAACTAGAATAGAAACGAGTAGCTTTTCAATCTATTTGCTTCAGGTTTTTACCGTACGAACAAGAAAGTGTTCCCTAATGGAGACGAAACCGACCTACATACGATCGGAAGGGTATAACTGGAATTCTTATTTAAGAATTCCAAAATCAATTCCTTAAAAAATATTTTCATTAATTTTTTTTTCTTATTAAAAAACAATTTGTAAAAACAACTTTCCAACATTTTTACCTCGATCAATTTTTTAATTAATACTTATCCAAATATTTTACGACAAGACACAATTTACGATACAATAATATAATATTAATGATCTGTCATGTGTGTCCGTTTGAACTTATTATTCAAACCTAATGGAATAAAATATCACATTATTTTTCAAAATAATAATAATAATAATAAATAATAATTTATCATCATATTTAATTTAATATTTGGGTCTTATTAATTTTATATTAATATAATTTGGTTACATCAAAGCTACAGTTTTGACTTCATTATTGCTATTACTATATTTGTCTATCATTTTTCATATTTATTTCGTTTTTTTTTATTTATTGAATTTTCAAATAAAATTTTAATTTCTAATTTTTTTTTAATTTATTCTCAATTAACTTCTAAATACTTGTCGTTATTAGCAAAAACAAATATAATCGAGATAAGTGTTATGATGTGACCGAGGATGAAAGTGCATCATTCAAGACACCTAGAAAAGACGATTTTTAAACTAAGGTATAAGTAAGAGAAGAAACAAAGATGTCAAGAAAATATCATGACATGACCTTAGACAACTTTAGAATCCGGACAAAGTTGGATGTGTAGTACTTCTCTACACACGACCTACGCGTTTGAGCATGAGCCCACCAAGCGGGCTCGCACACCCCGTGGGTATTGACTCGTCGGGCTAGCGCTCGCAAACGTACTATACTGAATAATATGGAGGGAAAAGGCTCGCATAACATCATGACAAACATAAATGTCGTAATTCATAATGTATGTGTCCGTACTCATCATAATGGAAAAGTATCCAAATTTAACTTAGGTGGGTTCAAGACATTGAGTTAATACATAATACATGATCCAACTCATCTAATGGTATTAATTAAATCCACTTATGTATCCAGCAACAACTTAAATTGACGAACAAGTGGCCATACTTACCTCAAATGTCTCTAAAAATGTCAAAAGAAGCTCTAAAATGGTCCAAATTGGTAGGGAAGGTCTCGAGAACTCAAGCCGAGTCATTTAAGCTGAAGGGCAGCTGCCAAATTTGTGTCAGTCGAGCCACCAAGTTGAAATCGATACTAGTCAGCTAGATAGCACTGGAATTGAGCCACACACAAAGGGAATGACGTGGGGTGAGTCAGGAGTGCTCGAATTGTAGTAAGATCAGTTGGCGATGTGGATTAGCTGAAGGCTCATGGGTTGGATGCAGGTCATTGGTCGCGAGTCGTATGGGCTACGGAGTTGTGTTGACGTTAGGTCATGGGTATCATGGGCCAAAATCGAGATTGGGTGAAGGGTGTGTACGCGCATCTAATGAATTAAAGTTGAACTTAATGCCGTATACGAATAAATTCTTACCATTTACATAATGTTCAACTCGATTCCATATCGTATACAAGTAAATTCTTACCAGTTACATAATATTCAACCTGATCCGCTCCACCAATCACTTATAAAAAAAAGTCTTTTGACATTTTGCACGACAGTCAATCAAAGATAATATACAAATCTTGACTCGAACATGTCTTCAATTGTCAAAATATCTTACCTATCGAAGTTCTTAAATTTCACAACTTACCATTTTCTCTTGATCAAGGTAACATTAAAATGACTAAACAAAGTTATAAATTCAACCATGGTAAAATTCGCATGGTAAATATTTTTTTACGCGACTAATTAACATAATAAATAATTATTATATTAAAGCACTAATAATTTTACATTGTTTGACTAATTATATCCATATTTAAATATTATTATTTTAATTCAGTCTTTTTCCAATATATTTTTAAATAATTATTTTTTTGTTTATTTTCTTCTTTTTATAATAATATTTTCCCTCTAAAGTCACAAAAAGGATACGATATTTGAAAAACAACGGGATGACTAAGTGAAGAAAATGTTTTTTTTTTTAATCTATTTTTACATATATTAAAATTAATATATATATATATATATATTATTTAATTATGTTCTTGGTCTTTGGTCAGAGAGAATATTTCCCCTAATATGAACAAAAACAGCTTATAATTATTATGGGTTTTAGATATTAAGACATGATTAGAGGAAGGTAATTTACGTAAATATTTATTTTATTAATTTAATTAAAGGTTTGACTTAGACTGTGATGGACGGTCCAGATTTTACCACCTAACTTTTAATTATTTGAGATTCGTGATAAGAATTAGTCAAAGAAAACCGAAATATTGTTATTTTAAATTTTACTTGATCAAGTCAACGTTTCTCTCCAAGAAATTGAAATAAATTATTTTATTTTTATATATCCGTTAAATTTTTTTTTTTTAAAAAAATAATTGCTTATTATTATTTTTATTATTTTATAATTTATTTAGCCGACTTTGAAGGAGTCAACATCTAGATTAAACTAATACAACACAGAGATTTGAGTCATTGACCTCCCAACATAGAGATTGGTCCGAGCTAACGAACTAAGAGATTATTATCGGCTCTCGGAGTAGTCACTAGAGTAGATAACAATCCATTGACCTCGGTTTGTATATGCGTATTCGCGTAGTAAAACTCCATACATATATATAACCCTTCGGTTTGTGTATATATATATACATGCAAAGTGTAACTCTTTACTCGACCTTATAATTAATGAACCTAAATTGTTAGGATATATTTTGACTTTGCCGGTTAATTTTAAAATAAATTAATTTAAAAATACTTTTTTTTTTTACCAAAACTAACCATTTTGTTGCTGAATTTTATGAACTTTAACATTAATAATGAAAATTTATTTCGAAGCTACGCATCAGCGCTTATATGTGTATGAACTTGGTCTGCAAACTTGTAATAACATGGTTATCTGGTGTGGATTCTCTCTTTTCTGGTGGATGTCGAACCTACTGCCCCATTGAATAAGAAGGGAGAGGGCGTAGTGTTGAACCTACAGCAGAGGGACAACGATTGTACGATACTTGTTCTAATTTAGCAAATAAGTTAGCCGTGTGAAATTCGAACTTTGTGGACAATATTGACATATACTTGAGCCTCAGGTCACGTTTGAGAGAAATGTTTTAGAAAACGTGAACGAAGAAATACATTGAAAACAATTTTAAAGGAGACAATGTTATAAGCTAAAAGCAAATAAACAACAACAACGACTTTGATAGCATATAACTCGGGTAGGAAAAATTGACAACCAATCACATCTCCCAATAGTACATTTTGGGGCATTTTAGACCTGACGAGTGTAGACATGATTTTGGTGACTGATCATACACCCCTGACACAACAAGAATAGGAAAAGTCTATCCAACATAAAAGCAAGTAAAAAGGGTTTGGAACGAGCATGCAGCCATGAACAACACGTCCTGGACAATCATGATTGGGACATCCAACATGCAGCCACAGACAACACGTCTTGGATAAGTATGATCGTGAAAGCAAGTAAAAATGATTTGGAACGAGCATGCAGCCATGAACAACACGTCCTGGACAACATGTCTATCTAACATGAAAGCAAGTAAAAAGGGTTTGGAACGAGCATGCATCCATGAACAACACGTCCTGGACAATCATGACCGGAACATCCGACATGCAGCCACAGACATCATGTCTTGGACAAGTATGACAATGACACGCAACAGCTACACAATCCAAGTCGAAATTCTCTACGAAAAAGGGCAGACAAGGCCCAAAGACAACTATTCTATCTAATAGGTTATCAAACACGACGAGGACAGAGCTCAACAACCATACCACTACGATCCACAAATCATGTTCCCTTCAAATAACCTAAAAGTTACCAAAGTTCAAGAGAGAAAAAAAAAAAACAAAACAAAACATTACATTAACCTTTTTTAAACAAAATCAAAGTCTAAATGAAATGAAAAAAAAAAAAAAAATTACAAAGAAATACAATAAAACAAAACAAAATTTTAAAACACTATAGAGAATTACTTAAAGTCAAAGTCTTCCTTTTTCTCTCTCTTATCTTTCTCTCTCTAAAAACCATATATATATCTTCATTCCCATCATATCATATGATTATCGTCCATACTCAACACAACAATATCCTCATCAACAACAACTTCATACTTCATACCATCTTCCCAAATTTTCCCGGAAAATTCTCCACCATTTTCCTTCAAACTTTCTCGAGAAAATTCAAACATCGGAAGTAGCTCGATAGTCCATCCATGGCGGCCGCAGGTGGTGGCAAGTCGCTCGAGCAAACGCCGACGTGGGCCGTGGCCGTCGTCTGCTTCATCTTACTCTTCATCTCCATCATCATCGAATATATAATCCACCTTATCGGACAGGTAAGCTTAAACGCTAAATCTTTTAGAAATTTCGCTTAAAATCTAATGATTTTTTTTTTTTTTTTTGAAGTGGCTGAAGAAGAGACACAAACGAGCTTTATTTGAAGCTCTTGAGAAGATCAAATCAGGTTTAATAAAAAAAAAAAAATTAATAAAAATTAACGCTTTTTAATGAAAATTAATTAAATTTAATGAAAATTAATGTTTTTTTATTTTTTTGTAGAGCTTATGTTATTGGGATTCATATCGCTGCTTTTAACGGTCGGGCAAGGTCCGATCTCTGACATATGTATTCCTGAACACGTGGCTGCCACGTGGCATCCTTGTACGAAGGAGAAAGAAGCGAAGATGAATGAAGATATGGAGAAATCCGTGGAACATTTGGCTAATAATGGCCGGAGACTTCTCCATCTGAACGGAACTGGTGGAAGTTTCCGGCGGGTTTTGGCCGCGCCTGGTGGAGCCGACAAGTGTGCTGCTAAGGTACGACCAAAACCTAACACATAACCGGTTTTTGAAAAATAAAACCCGGTTTTTTTAAAAACCCCATTATTTAAAATTTTAAATTTTGGTTTAGAGATTTTAAAAATATTTGTAAAATACAATAAATTTTTAATTAAATATTTGATGTATAAATTTGGAGGTTTATATAATTGAATTTTATTTATTATTATTTTTTTAAAAAAGACATAAATTAATTATCGGTCCGACACCATTAAATGTTTGTAAGATAAGATAGAGAGGTGAAGACTTTTTAAAAAAAGAAAACACACTTGTCGAGCATGTAGTAGTATCACGAATTCGATAGTAATTTAATGCAGTATAAAAATAAAAAATCTCAACTCGTATTCATATCACTAGCACGAGATTAATTTTAGGTTAAAAACGTTGATTTACGATGACGATGACGATAACAACATCGTTCGGTTTTACAGGGTTTAGTGTCGTTTATTTCAGCGGAAGGAATTCATCAACTTCATATCTTCATATTCGTGTTGGCTGTTTGCCATGTTTTGTATTGTGTTCTAACTTATGCTTTGGCTAGAGCAAAGGTAAGATTTTTAATGTTTTTAAATTTTTATATAGTGTGAAATTACCTTATTACCCCTCTCTCTTTCTCTCTCTTACTATTATAATTAACACGTCTAGATGAGGAGTTGGAAAACATGGGAAAAAGAAACCAAAACGGCGGAATATCAGTTCTCACACGGTACCGTTTTCAATTCAGTATATAATAGATCTCTGATATATTCAAAACTGGGTTTGTAGATTTTAACAAATTGTCGAAAGTTTAGGGACTTATTTGATATTGTTAGTAAAGTTTAGAGATTTATTAAACATAACAAAATTATGGCAGATCCCGAGAGATTTAGGTTTGCAAGAGACACCTCGTTCGGGAGAAGACATTTAAACTTCTGGACGAAGAATTCTGCCCTAATGTGGATAGTAAGATTCTTTTCGTGTTTCTAATTTTATATTAATTGCACGAAAGTGATCCTCTTTTTTATATATATTTATTATTTGGTCCTCGACAGATTTATTTATTTAATCCACATTTAATATGTAATTATAAATTAATTTTCATTTTAGTCCTTAAATTATTATATTAAAAAAATAATTCAATTATTGGAAAATCATGTGGATGCAATTTTATGGAAATGAAAACGGTCAGAATAAGCCACTTTGGGATAATGACTTTAGCCGCCCAAATATTCCATTATTGGTGACATTACCAGTTTGACCTTTTTAAAATTAAATAAATGCAATATATATATATATATATATATATATATATATATATATATATATATAGATTAATTTATAAAGTATTTTTTTAATTTTCGTGACAGCTATTAAATAAAATTTATTTGACGAGAAATAAAAAAAAAATTAATTATACCCCCATGATTTTGGAGGTCGTATTAATTAAAACTTTAAATTAATAATTTTATTATATTGAAATTTCGCTTTAAAACATGGAGGGAAAATAGCTCTAAATTACTGACAAAATATTTAAATTGATTTATTTTATGAAAATTTATTATTTAAATTTTCACAGTTGGAACGTTTACAATGGTATGGTAATGTTAATTTTGAGCATAAATTCTCGTGATTTTGTTGCTGATTTTCTTAAAAAGTTTTGTACTAATGGAAATTTGTTTGTTTGGCTTGAACAGGTTTGTTTCTTCCGGCAGTTTGTAAGATCGGTTCCAAAAGTTGATTACTTGACGTTACGACATGGATTTATAATGGTTAGTTGCTTTTATTGAAGTTCGATTTTTATATGAGTCAAAGTGTGTGTTACCCGTCGTTGAAAATTGGACTCTTTTTATCTTAATTACAGGCACATTTAGCTCCTCAAAGTCATACACAATTCGATTTCCAAAAGTACATTAATCGTTCTCTTGAAGAAGACTTCAAAGTAGTCGTGGGAATCAGGTTAGTTTTATTAATTAATTCATTACAAATTCTCTGTGGAGAATCTCTATCTCGATTCGTGTAAAAATAAATAGAGAATTTCATGGGAATAGAGATTGAAATAGGAGGTGGGGATAGAGATGGAACCGAAGAAAACTTTTCCGTCTAGTTTCCGTTTAACTTGCTCGGTGAACATCTTAATTAGGTATTTTGCGAGAATAGAGATTGAAATAGGAGGTCGAGATAGAGACGGAAACGGATAAAACTTTTTCGTTTAGTTTATGTCTAGCCCACTCGGTGAACATCTTAATTAGATATTTTGCGAGAATAGAGATCGAAATAAGAGGTGGGGACAGAGACGGAAATGGAGAAGACCTTTTCGTTTAGTTTCCATGTAACCCATTTAGTGAACATCTTAATTAGGTATTTCGCAAGAATGGAAATTGAAATAGGAGGTCGGGACAAAGACAGAAACGAAGAAGGCTTTTCTGTTTAGTTTCCGTCTAACCCGCTCGGTGAGCATCTTTAATTAGGTATTTCACTAGAATGGAGATTGAAATAGGAGATCGGGACAAAGACAGAAACGCGGAGAAGACTTTTCCATTTAGTTTCCGTCTAACTCCAGTTGATGAACATCTTTAATTAGGTATTTTGCGAGGATAGAGATTAAAATAGGAGCCGGGGACAGAGACAAAAACGAAGAAAACTTTTCCGTCTAGTTTCCATCTAACTCGCTCGGTGAACATCTTAATTAGGTATTTCACGAGAATAGAGATTGAAATAGGAGACCAAGACAGAGACGTTAACGGAGAAAGCTTTTCCGTTTAGTTTCCGTCTAACCCGCTCAATGAACATCTCTAATTACGTCTTTATTGATCATATATCGGAGTGAATAACTCTTTTGTTGGGTTAATTTTGCAGCCCACCAATCTGGTTCTTCGCTGTGCTATTCCTCCTCTCAAACACCCACGGTAAGATTCAACAACAAAACATCAATATCATCAAATTAATAGAACCAAAATATTTGACAAAATTTTCATTGGGGCATTTCGTCGAACAGGTTGGAGGGCATATCTATGGCTGCCATTCATCCCATTAATCGTAAGAACTTAGCCAAGAATCTGTGTTTTCGATGTGGGAAAATGACGAAGAAGATGATTTTGACTAAAAAGTTACCGATTATTTGCAGATTCTGCTGCTGATCGGGACGAAGTTGCAGGTGATCATAACGAAGATGGCGCTGAGAATACAAGAGCGAGGCGAAGTGGTGAAGGGCGTGCCGGTGGTGGAGCCTGGCGATGACCTGTTCTGGTTCAATCGCCCTCGCCTCATTCTTTATCTTATTAACTTCGTTCTCTTCCAAAACGCCTTCCAAGTTGGCTTCTTTGCTTGGACTTGGGTACGTCCTTCTTTTAATTTAATCGGTTCAAATCCACCGTTAGCAGATATTGTTTATTTTGGCCCGTTACGTATTATCGTCAGCCTCATGAATTTAAAACGCGTATTCTATGGAGAGGTAGGCACCAAGCAGTGTGCCAAAAAGAACACTGGCCCCCAAGGACGGTGGATTGTGAGATCCCACATTCACACCTCTCCCCAATAGATGCGTTTTAAAACCTTGCGTCTTCTATGGAGAGGTAGGCACCAAACAGTGTGCCAAAAAGGACACTGGGCCCCAAGGACGGTGGATTATGAGATCCCACATTCACACCTCTTCCTAATAAACGCGTTGTAAAGCCTTGCATCTTCTATGGAGAAGTAGGCACCAAATAGTGTGCCCAAAAAGGACACTGGGCTCCAAGGACGGTGGATTGTGAGATCCCACATTCACACCTCTCCCTAATAGACGCGTTTTAAAGCCTTGCGTCTTCTATGGAGAGGTAGGCACCAAACAGTGTGCCAAAGAGGACACTGGACTCCAAGGACGGTGGATTGTGAGAACCCACGTTCACACCTCTCCCTAATAGACGTGTTTTAAAGCCTTGAGTGGAAGCACTGGAGTAAAAGTCCAAAAAAGACAATGTCGGCTAGCGGTGGACGTAGGCCATTGCAAGAACATCGATTATCATTCCAAAAGGTTGATGTTATCTTAATTGACGTTTCTTTTTCTTTCAGTATGAGTTCGGGCTGAATTCTTGTTTCCACGAGCATGTAGAGGATGTGGTGATCAGAATCTCGATGGGGTAAGTTTGCTATACTAATACTAAAAAAGTTATTTGATCAGTCGGTCAGTTCTTAATTTTGTATCTAATAAATTTTTTAATTTTAAATTATTCATCGTCATATTAAACATAATTTATTAATTTTTTTAAAATTATTATAAAAAATCATACATTGTTTTATTTATTTATTTATTATTGTTATTTTATAAGAAGATATTAACATATTTGATATTATATAATTATGAATGTCAGGGTGATTGTACAAATCCTTTGCAGTTATGTAACTCTACCTCTTTATGCATTGGTAACTCAGGTAAAAATTGAATTTTTACTGGAAATATTAACATATTTTCTTTGGTAAAATTTAAAAGCATTGATTTAAATTTGTGTATCTATATAGATGGGTTCAACAATGAAGCCAACTATATTCAATGAGAGAGTGGCAGCTGCCCTTAGAAATTGGTACCACACGGCTCGAAAGCACATCAAACACAACCGTGGTTCGATCACCCCAATGTCGAGTCGACCCACCACTCCGACTCACCACATGTCACCCGTTCACCTTCTTCGACATTACAAGAGTGAGGTCGATAGCTTCCATAACTCGCCGAGAAGGTCACCGTTTGAACCAGATCGTTGGGACAATGATTCACCGTCCCCTTCTCGTCATGCTGATGGTTCGTCCTCGTCACAACCCCACGTTGAGATGGGAAGCTATGATAAAGATCCAATTGAATCAGGTTTGACTGAAGTTAACCCTGTTCGACCGTCTCGAACGCGCACTCAACATGAGATTGATATTGGTCATAAAGACTTTTCGTTTGATAGAATTGAATGAAACGGTTTCGTTTAGAAGTTCGTGGATGTTAAAAGGAGTAGATTAATCTAGACCGTTCATCTCGAACTTTTTTAACATGTACCATATTCTGCTTATGATTTTTTCAATCTTATTTTTCTTTACAAATTTAGAAGGAATGAGTCTAGTATATGCATATGTAATAAGGATGATATCGAGAGTATTTTCAATATTAGTTATAGTTTCATTCTTTTAAATCGATACGAAAATATTTTTCAATTTAAACATAAATAGTTTTAAAATTATTAATATGATTTCTATAGTTTCAGTTTTAGCGTAAATTTTGTTATATTGTTACCTGACAGAGATACGACAATCTCTCGAGGTTGCACAGTCTGAAAAATTCTCTCTTTCGTGACTAATTCAGATAACATCATAGATAATGTCACTATTTCCAAACCAGCTATCCCCGATCAACTAATGTGGTTATGATGTGATTCAATAATGTCACTATTTCCAAACCAGCTGTCCCCGATCAACTAATGTGGTTATGATGTGATAAGAATCACGATGTTCCAAATGGACATGTCGCATTAGCCACTCAAACACATTAACATTTGTTAGAAAAAATTATTTTTAATTTCATAAATTATGTAAAAGTCAAATGGTCAATCTAACTTATTCTTTTGCAGAGATTAAAGGGGGATCGAGAATAAATCCCGTCCACAAATGTCTTTTGTCGGGAGACTATAAATACCCACAATATGTTATGTAAAATTCAGATTCGTGGATGAATGTAATTCAGATCTCAAATTGAGATGTTTCCCTTAGAAATCCGAGCATTATATTTGCCATTTCTAATTTTTAAGCCATTCTTGTGGTAGAATTGCACCCGAGCCATTCAATCAAGCCTTGATCAAGTTCGATTGTGGAGTGACTCAATTTAGAACAAAGTTTCCAAATCTTGCTCCTAGATCTTCGATCATAAGAGGTAATCTAATTCTAGCCTTATCTCTTGGTTGATCCAAATTTCATATAAGGAGGTGTTAATTACTTTGATTCAAGGGTTCTTGCTAAAACAAAAGCTTGAATCGTTGGGCGAGGATTAGGGTTGCCTTATCACGATGGTATACTCTTTTGGATTATGCTGATGGATCCATAATGTGTCCGCCACTCACTGACAAACACTATGTTGTAGCCACTCACTGACAAACACTATGTTGTATGGATTTAGGGGTGTACACGAGTTGAGTTGAAATTTTTTTTTACCAACTTGAAATTTTGGGTTGGTTGGGTTGGTGAATCGAGCAACCCGAATATAATTCACAACTCAACACATTTTTGGGTTGTGTTGTATTAGGTTGTCAGATTATTTTTTTTTAATTATTTAAGAAAACTCTACTGACTCGACTCATTCAAATATTCACAAATCACAACGCATCATTAACATCCGTTACAAATGTCAAATATTCTTAATTTTCATAATAATATTAAAAGTAGGGTAGGACAGGATTGAAACTCTATTCTTGGGTTTGTTCGAGATTATGATTATCTAGCTCGACCGTTACGGTTTTTAAGTTGAAACCATACATAAAACATAACCCAGTTAGTGGACCTAACTGCAGCCCAACTCACCAAGTTAGCCTAAGCCTAGACATGTGAGCCCGATCTGGTTTCCCCCTTGCCCACCTGGTTCATGCTCAATTTTGTTAGCCCCAAATCAACTGGTTCAACTCATTGTTTGAATGGTTCTTTGCCATTTCAACCGCTTCAGGTTAGCTTCTCCTCAAATTAGGACGTTTTAGGGTATATTCTATAGAACTATGTTGATTTAAGGGCACTTTTAAGTAGATTTAAATGAGACGTAAAATGAATGTCTTCAAATTATGTGACTTCGTGCATACGTGTGATTCATGGAAGCATAAAAACGTCATATTCATGTTTCCGTCCTTGCCATGACTCCTTCTAGATCCTTACAGGTCAATGCGTAAGGTGATACTACTTACATATGAAAGTTATGTGTACCCGACGAGACCTAGGTATTACAAAAGTGGTATGAGTCTAGTGGGTTATGTGTGTGTGAAAGTGGTGCATATTGGAATATGAAAATGACGAATAGAACATCGAAGAATTAGATATGTTTGAAAACACTTGATTTCAGTATGACCATGAACTATTTTTTACTGTTTTCCTCTGGATCCCGAGCTTAAATCAACTACGTTTTCACTTAAATTCATGAATTTCACGTGTTTATGATTTTGAGAGCATAAAGAGGATTTCTTAGTAGATCAAGTATTCTCGGGTAGAATACTAAGTATAACTGTATTACTCTTAGAAAATAGATAGTCAAAGTCATCAAAAACTGAATGGATCGATGAGTTTATGGTTATGGGCTCTTGTCCAAGTAGAAAAGGTCACATGTGATGAAGTAAAGAACATGTTATGATGTCTAAATCAAGATGTCTCTTCGATGGACCTGACTAAATCAAAACCATATGTTGTTGAACGGTTAGATGATGCCAAAGTTCAATCACACCTCTTTAATTACGTCGATACTTCCACCTATTAGGAATAAGTAGGAGACATATTTATTTTTTCCTCGAGAATCTTTAGAACTATCATTGTAGAGCTTTCAATTTGTTAGAACTAAACCGATTGAAATGTATTACTTCAAAAATTGCGAAAATAGGAATCAAACCATCAAATTGCTTTTAGTAATTTTTCAAAAGTTGAAATATTACCTTAAAAAATTACTTTTAGAGTAGAAATATGCGACACACGAGTAAAGGAGGGGTACATGAATGAACAGAGACCACATTCGAATGACAGAAATCCTGAGAATAGGATGACTAAGAAATGTTTAAAAGAATTGAAAGTCACTATCTATTACTAACAAGGTGCACCTTCCTTTTCGATGACTCAGTTATAAGAGTTCATGGTTAAGCGTGCTCTACTTTGAGCAACTCTATCTTTGGTGACCTCTTAGGAATTTTCCTGAGATGCATGTGAGGGAGAACAAAGCATGTTGGAAGAACTCGTGTTGATTTGTGGGAATAGTTTTCACTCTTAAAAAACAAAAAGTAGGGAACATGATTATGTCGTATGAGACGCAAGAGAATGTCAGGATCATCAGGTGCCGAACACTGAGAAAGACTCATGTTGGTCTGTGAGAATAATCTTAGTGTAGGTATCGTGACCATGTCGAATGAGATGTAAGAGAATGTCGAGGCCATCAGGTACCGAATTCAGATTCTGAATCATGGATATAGGTCGTTACAAATTATATCAAAGCCAATACATCGCTACACACCATTTCTAATCTCAATATTTATCCGATATTCGAATCGATGTCATTTTTTTATTCAATCGGGGAAAAACGATCACGAGTGATAAAAAGGACACCTAAACTCTCTTTCTTACTCAAAAAGCACACATCACACCCAACTCTTTTCCACCCATTTTTTAAATTGTACGAAAATGATGAATAGACATTTCACGTGATTTGGCTTATTCCAAATTCGATCTTTCATATATATATATATATATATATATATATATATAATGTATATGTGTATGATCACAATGGCCAATAAGCCAAAAAGAGATTTGTGGGATTGTTTTTTAAAAAGCAACTTTTGGTTGATTGGAAAGAGAGGGAAGGGTGTGACATGAATCTTAATTTTATGTTCAAAATATACAAATATCATTTTTATTATATAGTTTTAGTTCATGTTTGGTAACCCTTCTAGATTCTATTTTATTTTTCAAAAATTATGAAAATTCTAATATGTTTCACGTTTGAATCAACCCGTGCAAGAAACTGTATTGAATCTTCATAATATTTGATTATAGGTGTAACGCCCCTAATTTTCTTGCCTAAATCAGAGACGTCACTGCATGCATGTCTTTAATAACATATGCAAAAATTTAAATAAAACGTTTGAAACGAAGTCATTTCAATAAAATGTTTCAAATGAAGTCATGGACTTGTACGTTTAGTTTAAAACAATAAATAGAAATAATGTTGTCAAAGGCTATGGAACTTCTGTGAGACTCGTTTATGACCTTAAAAAAATATATTTATGTGAGATCTCGAGGGGATTAGAATATTTTTGGGTATAAATCAAGAGGAAATTGACGAAACTACCCCTAAATACCCTTTATAAAGAAACAAGGTTTTTATGAATATCAAGTAAGATGTTTATGAAAGATTTGTGCATATGGAAAAAAAAATTATGAAAGGATATACGATGATATGATCGATCATCGGTGAACTCACCAAATTTGGATAATCCTTACTACGAAAGGATACCTAGACGGTAGACAATGGGCACAATTATATAGCAAATATATTGTTGATTGCATGTAATGTTTGTGTTGATTGAGTCGGATCAGAACCCACGCTTTACATCTAAATTCTAATGCAGGCTTTAGAAACGTGGGGCTCCCAGTTGAATTTTAACATTGTTTTTCATCAAACAGGTCGAACTTTTGAGTCAAACATCGAAAAAAAATGTTATGTTTCTGTGTGTTCAATTTCTCAAGTGGTTGAAATTCTAATATGTACCTTGTGGAATTCACCTATAGTTATTTTAGCAACCATTGACATAGTATAATTCAATGGAGCATATTCTTAGAATACTGAAATGAACGGGATGAATGCAAGCTGTTAGAAACAAGTTGGTCCAAGCCCCCAACGACGGTGTACAAAAGATCCAGGTAAGGATACGCCACCTCAAGTAAAAAGAGGAACTATGCCGACAAGAGGCATAGGGGATTGGAGTTTGAGGTAGGCGAAAGGGCATTCTTGAAGGTGGCCTCGATGAAAGACATACCAAGGTTCGGATGAAAGGCAAGCTAAGTCCATATTTCATCAGACCATTCAATATATTAGATCAGATTGGACCAGTAACATATAAATCACCCTATCACAACCTCTATTTACATTATATAACATATGTCACATATCCATGTTTTATAAGTACTTGATTGACTTAACGCACATTCTAGACAAGGATCCTCTCCTGGTAGACAAGAACCAGAGTTATTCTGAGTTTAAAACACTTTTGGGGACAAAAGTTCTTTTTAGAGATATATGATCTAAAGTTAAATTGGACCTTGATGAGTAGATTGAGGCCGGTACAAAGGATACTTAGTAACTCTGGCCTAGGTCAACCATGTAAGTGGTCTTACCGTTGACGTTGAAAAAATTGTATAATATATGATGGCGCATGCCTCATGGCTCCTACCTGCACCATAATATTATGTTATGTGATGACGTATGATGTCATGTTATGTATGTATGTGAACCTTATTATCTCATGATATGAACGAAATGAAAAGTTATGTATGTCATGGTATTTGTGAAGCCATATTATGGATTATATAATGATGTAAGATGAAAGTCTTGATGACTACTATGTATACATGACGCATATGTGTGCTCTGACACCGATGAAAGTAAGAAGGAAATGATTTTGATTTTATGCTATGATTTTTAAACTATGGGGACCTCATGGATTATTGTATGTCATGTGCATGGGATACTTCCCCATTATATTATGTTAGTACAGATGCATACCTTTAATATTTATGTTCGACATGTTATCATGCTAGTCTTTTCCTTCTGTGGTGTTTGACGATGCGATAGTGCGTTTCGCCCGACCAAGCCAAACTCAAGGTATGTAGAAGAGCCTGCCTGGAGGGTCGATGTTCACGTGTGTGGACCATGTGTGAGGAAGTACCACACATAATGTCAGTATGAATATGAAAGCCACTTATGCGAATGGGGACAAAACATGTTAAACGTGCTTCCCTTGAAGCAATTCTATGTCAGTGACCTCTCGAAAATTTCCTAAAATGCATGCAAGTGAGGACAAAATATATTGAAATGACTCGTGTTGGTTTAGAGGAATAGTGTTCACTCTTAGAAGCGAGAAGTAAGTAATCTAATCCTGTCGCACGAAAATGCTGGAGCATCACATGCTGAAACCGGATTCTGACAAAGCATGCTAAAAGGACTCATGTTGGTTTGTAGGGATAATATTCACTTTTAGAAGCGAGAAGTAAGCAACCTAACCATGTCACATCAGGTGCCGAATCCAGATTCTAAATTTTGGGCACGACCCGTTCTCAAAATCTCCAAAAAAGAATTTATTTAAAAAAAAAAAAAAAAACAAAGTAGAAAAATTTGTCCAAACCTAAGGTTGCGACATGTTTTTTTTTTGAGAAAAGTATGCATGGGCCAAAGAGGAAAGGGAAAGGACGCCACATCTATGCCTTCTAGAGGAAGCAATGGAAAATTAAGACACGTAATTGAAACAAACAAGACAAAAATTAAAGTATTTATGTATGTATGTATATATATGTGTACATCTATCTATACATGTATATGTGTGTTTTGACACTGTCTCGGAAAGAGGCTCGGTGAAATAGACATGTCTATGAAGATGCAGACTACCTGCACCTGGACAGAAAGACCCTATGAAGCTTCACTGTTCTTTGGGATTAGTTTTCGGCCTTTCCTGCACAATTTAGGTGGAGGGCGAAGAAGGCCCCCTCCCGGGAGGGCCCGAGCCATTAGTGAGATACCACTCTAGAAGAGCTAGAATTCTAACCTTGTGTCAGGACCTATGGGCAAAGGGACAAGTCCTTACTCGCATGTATTATCACATTCATCTTAGGAAGATTTCTAGAAGGTCACTGAATATATAATTGCTATAAGCCAAGCACGCTTAACCATGATGTTCTTATAATTAAGCTACAAAAAACGAAGGGGCACCTTGTTGGCGTAGGTACTAACTCTCATTTTTTTTAAGCCCTTCTTATCCTTAATTATCCTATTCTTAGTATCGCTCTCATTTGAACCAAGTCTCCGTTCATTCATACACCCTACTTTCCTCGAGAGTCACAAAGTGTTATAATATTAAATTCTAAATTTTTAGAAACTATTTTAAATATTATATTATATTTTTGCTTATAAACTACCATTGAATTTATTATGATGATTTACAAATTCTTTAAAAATTCTTTTTGAAATGAAATTTTTTTTATCCACGGAACTCGATTCCCCTGAATTTCGGCGTAGACGAGGATGGAAAAGACTTCCATGTCCCTCTCAACCTTATAGACATTTAAAATATTAGATTTTTAAATAATATGATAATATAATTTTTTAATTAAGATTTTTATTTTATTTAATATTGAAAAACAATAACGTATTGAAATAAAATTAGATAAAGATATAAGTATTAATATAATGGAGCAACAATAATACATGTACGATAAGATTGCACTATATTATTAAATTTTATTTGTTATAATATTTAATATTGATAAATTTTATTTAATATTAACAAATAATTCCTCTCCAAAATAAAAGGCTACATCAACTTAAAAAAGATTGAAATAAATAATATGAGAAGAATATTGACTAATCTTTTCAAAATTTTAAAATAATAATCAAATTTATAAAATATATATTAGTGAAAAATAAAATATTTCAAAAGACACGTTCAAATCATGTTATCTAATAGGCAAATCAATCATAATTAGCAACGAAAACAAACCCGAACATGTTGGTCGAGAAAAACAAGACTTAAACCCTATAATACTCTCCTCGGTGAATTCATACACTACAACAGATGCCTAAGTCAGCGTATACATCAATATACACATTCAAAATCCTGTTATCTAATAGGTAAGTCAAACTCGAATGTCGAACGTTTGGGACGAGAAGGACAAGACTTAAACCCTATAATACTCTCCTCAAGGAACCTATACATTACAACAAATGTCGAAGTCAACGTATACATCAATACGAACATTCAAAATCATGTTATCTATCAGATAAACCAATAATAATCAACAACAAAAACAAATCCCCGAACATGTTGGACAAGAAAAACAAGACTTAAACCCTATAATACTCTCCTCGATGAATCCATACACTACAACAAATTCCTAGGTCAGCGTATACATCAATACCCACATTTAAAATCCTGTTATCTAACAGGTAAATCAATAATAATCAACAACGACAACAAATCCCCGAACATGTTGTTCGAGAAAGACAAGACTTAAACCCTATAATACTCTCCTCAAGGAATCTATACACACTACAACAAATGTCGAAGTCAACGTATACATCAATACGAACATTCAAAATCATGTTATCTATAAGATAAATCAATAATAATCAACAACGAAAACAAACCCGAAAAATATTGGACAAGAAAAACGAGACTTAAACTCATAATACTCTCCTCAGTGAATCCATACACTACAACAAATGTCGAACGTATACATCAATAGGAACATTCAAAATCATGCTACCTATCAGATAAAACAATAATAATCAACCACGAAAATAAACCCGAACATTTGGGACGAGAAAGACAAGACTTAAACTCTATAATACTCTCCTCAAGGAGCCGATACACTACAACAAATGTCGAAGTCAACGTATACATCAATATGAACATTCAAAATCATGTTACCTATCATATAAAAGAATAGTAATCAAGCACGAAAACAAACCCGAACATTTGGGACGAGAAAGACAAGACTTAAACCCTATAATACTCTCAGTGAATCCATACACTACAATAAATTTCGAAGTCAACGTATACATCAATACGAACATTCAAAATCATGTTACTTGTCAGATAAAACAATAATAATCGACCACGAAAACAAACCCGAACATTTGGGATGAGAAAGATAAGACTTAAACCCTATAGTTACTCTCCCTCAAGGTATCTATAAGATACACTACAACAAATGTCAAAGTCAACGTATACATCAATACGAACATTCAAAATCAGGCTACCTATCAGATAAAACAATAATAATCGACCACGAAAACAAACCCGAACATTTGGGACGAGAAAGACAAGACTTAAACCCTATAATACTCTCAGTGAATTCATACAACATATACATTAATACGAACCTTCAAAATCATGCCACCTATTAGATAAAACAATAATAATCGACCACGAAAACAAACCCGAACATTTGGGACGAGAAAGATAAGACTTAAACCCTATAGTTACTCTCCCTCAAGGTATCTATACACTACAACAAATGTCGAAGTCAACGTATACATCAATACGAACATTCAAAATCAGGCTACCTATCAGATAAAACAATAATAATTGACCACGAAAACGAACCCGAACATCTCGAACAAAACTTAAACCCTAGAGAAGAAATGACACAAGAAGTAACACACATCCAAGGTACAAAATGGGTGAGGTAATATAAAAGTAAGTGAAAAAAGAGAAACAAATAGTTGAAAGGGAAAGGGATAGAGAATTTGAGGGAGTCTCGTGAAGTTTAGTAGGCATATAGAGAGCAGTACGAAAGGGATATGATATGCCAATGCCACACAGACTGGCCAGTCTTTGTTGATTAGGGCCCTACTTCTCTCTTGCCCTTCACGGACCATGTATATCATCTCTCTCTCTCTCTTTGACCCTACTGCAATTATGGTCCAATTAAGTTTACCTCATCTTAAAACATATGCCTCTTTTTACCCTCTCTTACTTTTTACCATCCTCTCGCGGTTTAAATTTCTCTAACTTACGCTCGGTTATGTTGTCAGTGTAGTTCATCAATGTTTACGATGGGCGTCTCTCTCTAACGTTCATGTGTGATTTGAAATGTTTTAATGGGTCTCTAAGTTTATACGAATGTGTGATACATGAATGAACCGAGAACACATCTGAGAACATGAGGATAATATATCAATAAAGTTCACCTTCCTTTTCGGTGGGATTAATAATAGGAACATCATGGTTCAGTGTGTTTTGTTTGGAACAATTTTATGTTGAGTGACCTCATGAGAATTTTCCTAGGATGCATGCAAGTGAGGACAAAATATGTCGGAAGGACTCGTGTTAGTCTGTGGGGAACATTCACTCTTAGAAACGAGGAGTAAATAATGTGTGATATCCCACCTTGGTTGGGGAGGAGAACGAAACATCCTTTATAAGATGTGGAAACTTTTCCCTAGCAGTGTTTTAAAAATCGTGAGGGAAAACTTGAAAAATTCCTCCAAGGGAAAGCCCAAAGAGCCGAAAGAGGACAATATCTGCTAGCGGTCGGTCTGGACCGTTACATAACGTGACTATATCGTCCTGAAATACTAGGGTCATCAAGTATCGAATTCGGAATCTAAATCCTGATCTAAAGGGTTGATTTGTTTTAAAATGTAATTATTTTTTGCACATATATCACATGGAATTAATTTTTCTTGTTTTTTATACCTTTAATCTCTTCATTTTACATGTCTCTACTTCAAATAAAAATAAAAACAAATTTTTTTTTCTTAGTTTTATGAATTTACTTAACAAATTATGTGTGTGGATAAGGTTGAATTTTGTATCTATTAAAAATGCATGTCTCACCTACTATTCATAAAGTCATTACACATCAAAATAAAAAATATGATGTGAATATATATATATATATATATATATATATATATATATATATATATATATATATATATATATATATATATATATATATATATATATATGGATGTGTAGTACTTCCCTACAAACGACCTACAGGTGCTAGTGTGAGTCCTCAGGTGGCTCGCACACCCCCTGGACCCTCTCGGGTAAAGCTAGCTGTTTGTACGACTTCTGGAGGTTAACGCAACCCCTGATGTCATGCTCCCCATGAACACCCTCATCATCATATCGTGCGTGTCCGCACTCATCATCATAAATGGGAAGTATCCCTATGTTTATGTACATACAACATGCATGAGGTTCCTCTAGTTTTTATCTCAACATCTCTTCTGACACAGCCGTAGTCTCATCTCTTTGTTACCCTTAATAACACATGCTCATTAGATATTTATATTAATATCATTTTCATACTCTTAGGATTGTGTCTTAGTCGATCTATCGACATGATACAATATGACGTTCATCATCATACAACATGTTTAATATGAAAAACATCATCATATTAGGGTAGACGTTATGCAAGACAACATAGTCATCATAAAGCCATCAAGTGCATCGAGTACATCAAGTACATCATACATCATCATATAACACCCATACTTTATCGTACATCATCATAGCTCATACATCATCATATAACTAGTGTGCGACATCATACGATACAACTCATACATCGTAAACATAAATATCACATGCATCATTGTACGTCATCTCAAACAATCATAAATTGAACTCATACAATTTCTAATTTATCCTATAGTAAGGCCACTTACATGGTTGACCTTAGCCAAATTTCTGCTTAGCTTCAAATTTGGTTTCTTTCCTCCTTCAAATTCATTCTCACTTATATCAAACCTTATTTTGGATATAAACTTAATTGACTCAATAAAAAATCGAATTCCATGTTTTTCTATATTGTGTTTGGTAATAAAACTTAAATTAAAAAAAAAAAATGATGATTGGATCATATTCTTTTTTTTTTTTTTTAATTCTGTTTACAGTACTTTTAGCCATTTTTAATGGATTCTGTCTTTTCGACTTTTCAATCCATTCTGATTTTCTTTTCTTTTTTAAAAATCAGTATGTATCAATTTTTTTTAATTACCTTTACCGTACTTTTGGCCATTTTCATTGGATTATGATTTTCTTATAAAAAATGGCTATGTATCAGGAACCATTATGTTATTTGATTTCTAACTAAAATCTAAACAAGGTAACAAAATCCGAAATAAAAAGAAAAGGAAAGATTTAACTAACCTGACAAATTATTCCAACACATAAATCTGAGTAAAACTATTTTTGTTTTATGTTTTTTTTTCTTTTTCTTGCAAGAGAGAATTATTGATAAGAGATGGGACCATGAAAGAATCAATTTCGTATTGTTATACATCCTCAATAAGTATTGTAGGAAGTCTTGTAATGAGATGCTTTTGATTCCTTACCTCTAACTGAAATTAAGATTCGAGCACAAATCGTGAGATACCACATTAATTGGAGAAGGGAACGAAGTATACCTTATAAGAGTATGGAAACCTCTCCCGAACAGACGCGTAATAGGGAGGCCCAGAAGAAAAAGCCCAAACAGGGTTTCATTGTATAACTCTGAAAGACACGTTTTAAAACCGTGAGACTGACGATGATATGTAATGGGTCAAAAGAGACATATCCAACATATAAATACAAACTTTGAGCTCTTCAATGTACAAAATAATTATTAACATGCACAAAGAAAAAAGTCACTCATACTCCTTATTAGTCACACTCATAAAAGGCTTTTCTACACCCTCTTCCATTTTCAATGATTTTTATTTTTATTTTAATTTTATTTTAAATAATATTCCACATAAAGATAAATAATTTTTATTTTTTTTATTAAAAAAAAAAAAAAAAAAAAAAGTGGTCCATTTGAGTCCAAAGCTGACCGACTTTGGATAGCAGCCGTGTTAGATAAGGAGACAACAAATATAGAGAGAGAGAGATAAATAATCAAAATATTCTCTTAAGATTTCATCTCTCCCTCTCTCTCTCTCCCTATCTCTCTCTCAACTTAAGAGGGTTTTCGTGTTCTTGAGGGAGGTGTTTGAAAAGGTTGAGGAAAATTTATGAGTTTTCGAGGAATCCTATGATTGATTCATATTATGTTGGATTTTTTTTGGGGGAAAATATGTTATTTATTGTGTGCATGTGGCTTTTTAATTTGATTCCTCACTCTCTTCTCTTATGAATTTAATTACTTAATTTTTTTTTTTTTTTTTTTTTTTTTGTTGTTCTTCTGTTCTTGTTGTTGTTGTTTCATGTTAATTAATTGTTGTTTTGTTTTTCAGTTCCGACAAAGAGTGGATATGATGTCTGAATTTGATGCTCTTTCTGGTCTCTCCACAATCAGCAATCTTATTGGTCAACACCATCCTAATCCCAACCCTAATCCAGTACTTGTTCCTCTTAAGAAGAAGAGGAATTTACCAGGAACTCCAGGCAAACCTAACACACTCTTCCTCCTGTGTTTTCTTCTTTGTTCTTGTTTTGGTTTGGTTTTTCTCTCTCTAAATGGGTTTTTTTTTTCTTACCATAATTGGGTTTGGAGAGTTCGAGGTAACCAATGGTATTCCGTTATTGAATCATTTAATTATCGTTTGATATTCTTAATGATCGTCAGATGTTAGAGTTTCTTGGTTGTGAATATCTGAATGAGGCGAGTTGGTGAGTTCGTCTTTCTGGATTTTCTTGGTCGTGAATATCTGAATAGGACGAGTTGGTGGGTTCGCCTTTCTGGATTTTCTTGGTTGGAAATATCTTAATAGGACGAGTTGCTAGGTTTTTTTGGTCGTGAATATTTGAATAGGACGAGTTGCTGGGTTCGCCTTTCTGAGTTTTCGTGGTTGTGAATATCTTAATAGGACGAGTTGCTGAGTTTGTCTTTTTGGGTTTTCTTGGTCGTGAATATCTGAATAGGATGAGTTGATCAGTTTGCCTTTCTGGGTTTTCTTGGTCGTGAATATCTGAATAGGACGAGTTGCTGGGTTTTCTTGGTCGTGAATATCTGAATAGGACGAGTTGCTGGGTTTGTCCTCCTGGGTTTTCGTGGTCGTGAATATTTGAATAGGACGAGTTGCTGAGTTTGCCTCTCTGGATTAGCTGCTTGAGGGCCCGCCTTCTCTCATATTAGTAGTCTTCTACTTCTAATTATCGTCGAGAGAGAATTCAAAGATAGACATGTTCTTATGGCTTAGTTAATTCGTTTTGTTGACAGAGATTTGTACCTTAGTTTTATAAATCATAAAATTTTATTAATTTTTTTTTATATAAACAATAAAATCATTAAAAGTAAGGTTATTTTTAATGAAAATTAAACAGATCCCGATGCAGAAGTAATAGCAATGTCACCAAAGTCTCTAATGGCGAAGAATAGATTCATTTGTGAGATATGCAAAAAGGGATTTCAAAGAGACCAGAATTTGCAGCTCCACCGGCGAGGGCACAACCTGCCATGGAAGCTCCGGCAGAGGACGAGCAACGAGGTGAGGAAGAAGGTGTACGTGTGCCCGGAGAAGAGTTGTGTTCACCACGACCCGTCGAGAGCGCTCGGCGACCTCACCGGAATCAAGAAACACTACAGCCGGAAGCACGGTGAGAAGAAGTGGAAGTGTGAGAAATGCTCTAAGAAGTATGCTGTTCAGTCGGATTGGAAGGCTCATTCCAAAATTTGTGGGACAAAGGAATACAAATGTGACTGTGGGACTCTCTTCTCCAGGTTCCTATCTTCCTCTTTTGCTTCTTCATTTTCTTATTAATCCATGCATTCTTTCACATTCTTCCGCTATTTTTTTTACCCGTCCCACATCGGTTTGGAAGGAGAATGAAACAACCTTTATAAGGGTGTAGAAATCTCTCCCTACCATATGCGTTATAAAAATCTTGAGAGAAAACCCGAAAGAAAAAACCTAAAGAGAACAATATCTACTAACGGTGGGTTTGAGCCGTTATAAATGGTATCAGGGCTAGACACTGAGTGATGTGCCGACGAGGAGGCTGAGCCCCGAAAATGGTGGATTGGGGGGGGGGGGGGGACCCACATCGATTGGAGAAGGGAACGAGTGTCAGCGAGGACACTGGGTCCTGAAGAGGGTGGATTGTGAGATCCCACATTGATCGAGAAGGAGAACAAAACACCCTTTATAAGTGTGTGGAAACCTCTCCCTAGCATACACGTTTTAAAAACCTTGAGAGAAAACCCGAAAAGAAAAATCCAAAAAGGACAATATTCTTGAGTCATTATAAATGGTATTAGAGCTAGACACCGAGTGATGTGCCAGCGAGGAGGTTGAGCCCCGAGGGAGGTGGATTGGGGGGACCCACATTGATTGGAGAAGGGAACGACGGCCAATGAGGACGCTAGGCCCTGAAGGCGGTGAATTGTGAGATCCCACATCGGTCGGGGAGGAGAACAAAACACCATTTATAAGAGTGTAGAAACCTCTCCTTCCTGGACTCCGTTTTAAAAATCTTGAGACAAAGACGAAAAAGGACAATATCTACTAGAAATTTATATTCAATACCTTCGAAAACTATAACTTTAGGAACGAAATTGAAACAACGATAAAGTTGAACGATTCGTAAATGCATGAAATAATGATCGAATTTGTAGTGATAAAAAATTTTAATTTGGGGGTAACTAATTTGTTTTTATGAGCTTTGAACACAGGAAGGATAGCTTCATCACTCACAGAGCATTTTGTGATGCATTAGCAGAAGAAAATTCAAGAATCTCCACAGTTTCAACTCTAAATCATCATCCAACCTTCATCAACAACTTTTCTCCTTCTCCTTCTTCTTCTTCACTAATTTTCCGGCCAAACTTCCCCACCACCACCGTGAATCACTCCAATGTTATCTCTGACCATGGCGGCGACGACCACAAGCCCCGGCAACTGCCACTGTCGCCGCCGCAGATCCCTCTCTGGCTCGACCCTCCACAAAATCCCAACCCCTTTTTCTCCACCGCCTTCTCCGACCACCCTCCATTATTCTTGCCGGAAAATCAGCAATCTTTCTTTTCCGAGCCACTAACGACGACCTCCTCGTACCCGCCGCCACCCCACATGTCCGCCACCGCGCTCCTCCAGAAAGCATCTCAAATGGGGCCCACCAGAACGCCCCCCACGCCGCCAATTCTCTTCAACAACACCACCGCCGTCACAGCATATGGAATGAACAACTCCGCCGCCCCTACCGCCGTCATGTCGGATGGCCGTCCGATGATGAAGCCGATAATGGGTGGCGCAAAAGAAGAAATTGGAGGGCAGAATTTAACCAGAGACTTCCTCGGCGTCGGAAATCAGCCGGTGCATCTCACGCCGGCGGGATCCAATCAATACAGTGATCAAAGCCGCCGCCATTAGAGCGAAAAGCTTCAATTTCAGCTCAAACACACAAGCCTTAAGAAAATTCCATCATAATGGATAATAGAAATAAATTAAATTCGTGTAATATTCCTTTTTTTTTTCTTTTCTTTATTACCGTTTAAATGTGACACAGAATGGAACAAGATCCTAACAAATTAGGGTTGGAAAATTTTCTTCTATAAGCAATGGAATTTAGTTTTTTTTAAGTGAAAAAAAAAAAAAAAAATTCGTGTGTGATTTATTTCATTAAAATTTTTTATGTATCGCGGTCAGCTTCATGATTGTAAAACACGCTTGGTAAGGAGAGGTTTCTACGTCCTTATAAACAATCAATGTGGGATCCCACAATCTACTCCCTTAAGGACCCATCGACGACAGGCACACTCCGGGTGACTAGCTTACACCACTGTAACAACTCAAGTCCATCATTAACAGATATTATTTACTTATCGTTGTCAACTTCAATCTTAAAAAAAAAAAAAAAAAATTTAATATCTATTCTTTAAAAGGATAAATAATTAAAAGGATTAGACATAATTTTCTCAATATCTCGATATTTTAATTTAGAGAATCAGCTAAAAGATAGAATTCAAACTTTTAACGTGAACTAGAGTTATCAGAGTTATCAATACAGGTCATCGTACAATCTGATCATTAGTTCAACTTTCTTCAAACGGATCGAGTTTCAAAAGAAGATTATTACTGAATACGAGCATAGAGTCGGGTCGGCTAGAAAAAGATGAATTTTTTTATTTAATTGTTTAAAAATATTTAAAATGAGAAGAGAGAGAGAGAGAGAGAATGGTCAAAGGAAGGGGCCAATGCATGTTGGAAGAGAGTGAAGGGCATGGAGACATGACTATCAGAAAAGGAAGGGGAATCTGGGCCCTCCAAACCCAATGCATGTGAAACATTTTCATTATTTTATTTTATTTTTTTTAATTAATAAATGGTAACCATTTTGTACATCCTATCATATTTAAATCCCCACACTCTTCTCCTTTCACTTCAATCATTAATTCTCCTTGGTCCCACTTTCTTTTATTTTAAAATACTCGTGACCGTTCAAGCCCACCGCTAGCAAATATTGTCCGCCTTGACTCTTTACGTATAGCCGTCAGCCTCACAATTTTAAAACGCGTATGCTAGGAAGTGGTTTCCACACCCTTATAATATATGTTTCGTTCCCCTCTCCAACTGGTATAAGATCTCACAATTCGTTTACATTTGTATGCCACGTTCTAATATCTGACGTTGATAATTGTCAGATCTTCACTCAAACAAGCAAGATTAGGCTTTTCAGTCGTCTCGAGTAGGAGAAATCAAACGACCTATTTTACTAGTAGTAAGAATGGAGCGAAAAAAGTCGAGCATGGGTTTTGAGAATGATGAGAAGGTGGGATCGGGTGAAAGATTTAGATCTTGACTTATTGTGTATAGACTCCATTTAAGAATAGGTGGGCTCAAGTTTAGACATGGTAGAGATCACTTGCTTGGTTTGTCAAACATGTGACAGGCTCAATCAAAGGCTTCTATTAATTATGCCTATGTGCTAAGTGTAGAGTTTTTGTTGCCACTCCCTCGAAAAATGTTGGGACCTCCCATTTATTTTTTGTTACATAGGTATGTTACGATTGTCAAAATGAGTATAGCTCAATAGTAGTCGGTATGTTGTCTTGTTAGTAAAAAATTTAATATTCTGGTTGTCCTAATAATATAACGAATAGAAATATGACAGTTCTTTTGACGTATAGTAACGGTTACAACAATTGAGAGACTCTTAATGTGAAATTCACATCGGTTGGAAGAGGGGAACAAAACATTCCTTATAAAAGTATGGAAACTTCTCCGTAGCATACACGTTTTAAAGCAATAAGACTAACGGCGATACGTAACGGCCTGAAGCGGACAATATCTACTAGCGGTGGGTTTTGACTGTTACTAATGGTATTAGAACTAGACATCAAGCGGTGTGCTAACGAGAGCGCTAGGCTCCCAAGGGGGTGGATGAGAGATCCCACATCAGTTGGAGGGGAGAATAAATGAAATATTCCTTATAAGGATGTGGAAACTTCTCCCGAATAGATGCGTCTTAAAATCGTGAGGCTGACGACGATACGGGCCAAAACAGACAATATCTACTAGTGGTACATACTCGATTATTATTATTGGGAATGCCTTAATGTTGTAGGGGAGCCCTAGAACAAGAGGGCTATTGAAAAAAATGCCCCACTAATGAAAAGTTGCCTTCATTGAAAATCATGTACTGTATTGTGCCCCCAATTCTATCTAGCATGCCTTGTTTCCTTACCAACAAGAAGCTTGAAAACCACCGGCCATGGCTGCTGGAAAATTCAATTTCTATCTCTATTCAAAAGTCTAAGTTATTCAAAGCATTTCATAATACATTAAAAGACTAATTGAAGATAACTACATTTAGATACAACTTGGCCACCTAGTTACATAAAAGGGAAAGCCATAATTATAATAATTCCATTCAAATGAGTTCGAAATTAACGTGTTTAAATGACTAAAGAGTCCGACCAACTTGAACTACCGAACCCAAGCTGAAATTGAGTTAGGTTAGATTTTTTTTTCGGGTTTGGGTTGGACGATTGAGTCAGTTTCGGAGTTGACATTTTTTAGTCAATGCAACCTAGTCAACCCGTAAATAGGGTTACAACTCTATTCTACCCTACCCTACTCGACTTTTAAGATTATTATGAAATTTTAGATTATTTGATGTTTATAAACCACGCTAGTGATGCGTTGTGACTTGTGAATATTTGATATTTGAGTTTTATGAGATTTTAGTTATTAATGTAATAAATATTGTGGATAAGTATCTGACTCAGTTGGGTTGAGTTCATAACGAACCCGAAAACAGATGAACGAGTTGGGTTAGATTATGAACTCTATTTCCAACTAACAAAAAATTTTAGGTTGGTCCAAAAGATTTTCTCAATCCAACCTATATGTACACTCTTGCCCGAAAAACGTAAGAACTGAAAAACATACCACCGTAAACATCATTTACTAGATAAATTATATACGTAAATTAACACGAGAAATAAGATTTATAAATGATGTTGGATAATCTTTTTTAAGAAATAACATTTGGTTAATTTTTGTTGTTGAAAAAAATAGTAGGGCCAAGTAAAAAAAGATAAAAAAAAAAACAACAAAGAAGAAGACAGCTTTGGAAGAGACAAGAAAACGGCTCATGGTTTTGCGAGCAAGTAGGGAAGAATTCAAGTCCAAAGAGACAAGGTTGTAATGATTCATGGGCATATACAAATAAAACAAGACAAGGCTGTAATGATTCATAGGCGTATACAAATAAAACAAGACAAGGTTCCAAGAATGCACCAAAAAGAATACACAAAGAGCCACATATTCATTAAGTGTTGTTGCAGCAGCCACCCTCAACTACAATACATGGCTATCCATTTCAAACAACAGTGGGTTAGGGTAAAAGTTTGGTCTTTATTGGACCTTTGTCTTGTAGCCCTAACTGGCTTAGAAGGATTTTGATTTGGTGGAGAGGGGTCTTATAAGGGGTTGATAAGAGAACGTTCATAGAAAAATGCCTAGCTCAGCTAGTGTCGGGTTAAGTTTTTATATAGTTCTCGTAAGTGCTACAAAATGAAACTTAACGATAGCTAGAGCAAATGAGTACATCAGTGGGAAACATGTGTTGAGGAGTCGATTTCACCAATTGGATTCACAACTTAATTCACTTGAACACCGTAAAACTATGATATCTCACATTGGTTGGAGAGAGGAACGAAACATTCCTTATATGGGTGTAAAAACCTCTCCCTAATAGACGCATTTTAAAAATTGTGAGGCGGACGACGATACTTAACGGGTCAAAATGGACAACGTCTATTAGTGATGAGTTTGAGCTGTTACAAATGGTTTAAAGCCAGACACTGGGTATTGTGCCAGCGAGAATGCTGACCCCAAAGGGGGTCGATTGTGAGATCCCATATCGGTTGAAAAGAGGAACAAAACATTCCTTATAAGTTTGTAGCAATCTTTTTCTAGTAGACGCGTTTTAAAAACCTTTGGACTCGAAGGGGTGAATTGTGAAATTCCACGTTAATTGGAGAAGAGAATGAAATATTTCTTATAAGAACGTAGATACTTTCCTCCATTTAGTTCCATTTAGTTGAGACCTTTGCCCAGAAGCTATTCACCAAGGCTATTTGGGCCTTAGTTGAGGCTTATTTTGGACTTGCTTGGCCATATGGCCCCAGGCGAAATAACCTATTATCGGCCACCTTGGAGTAGGACAAGGCCAACGCAATTCAGGCAATCCTTCAAGGAAATCAAGTGAGGCTTATAGATGAAGGAGTCAAAAGGGAATGAACGAGAAGTAGAAGCTTCAATGACACTACCGTTTGGGGCTAGGGTCGTTTCAGCAAAAGGAGAAGGAAGGACATGCAATGAAAGAGACTACTAACCTTCTTCTGGTTCCTAGTTACGAGTTCGGGAAGCAAGGAATCCTAAATATAAGAGATCCCGCAAAATAAAGTAGGGTGGGCAGGGCTTCCACAAGGGTCTCCCCTCTTTATATATGTACATACACCTTTGTTTCACTCAATTCTGTTAAGAATCGAAGAAGAAGAGAAGGTAAATTTTGCACAAGTTTTATTATGGAAGTCGGATTTCATTTGAACCCAAAAGTTTAATCCCGATGAACATTAAGAAACTCAATTTTTCCGTAAGTTTTAGTTTTTGATGATATTTGGAATCGATTAGTTTTTTTTTTATTGTGATTGACTAAAAATTGTGAGAAAAATACCCTAGTAAAAATGAATTAAAAGTCCACAGTTGTGAAGAAACTAAGTTAATTCTAGTTGTTGATAGCAGGTTATGAAAATTTAAAGAAAATAGAAAAAAATAGAAAACTGGTTTAGAAATCTGAAAATTTTGACGAAAGAGTCGAATGCGCACGTGATAGAACGTGAGAGAGATTTCAAAATTTTGGAGCTTTGAACACATGGAAATCTAGCTTGGAAGGCACATGTAATCCAAGTAATACTTGTAGGGATCGCTAGGACGTACTAGCATGTGACCATTCCTTGCCTTAGGTAGTTAGATAATACACGTTAAGGACTTCAAGAGGGCATTTTTGGATGAGCATGTAGTATGTCATGGTAAAATTACCGTTATGCCCCTAAGTTAAAATTTTCGATAACCATGTTGTTTTATGTATTGGACTAGGCAAGAAAGAAAATGATGTATATGTGAGCTATTGTGATCTGTTCTCTGGGTGATTGATGGATGTTATCTTCCTGTATAGTGTATTTGTCTTCATAGAGCTAGAGCATTTGAGTTAGGTTGGCTAGACAATGACCTAGGTCAGAACATCTCCAGTAGACTGAGCACCTTAGGATCATAAGCAATGGTTAGAGGGTCTAAACCCTAGTGCTTCTAGACTAAGAAAGACTTCAGGAGTCAGAACAAAGTAGCATAGACTCAGAAGTCTGTATTAAGCCACCTAACCTCCCTAGGAATCCAATCGACCTCCTTAGACCCTCGATACTACTAAGGTGAATTTTAAATCATGGATTACGTGCTTAGGCGATCGATAAGAATATCTCCCTAGCAAAGTATGCATGAGAGAACTTAGTTGAGATTAGGACGCTACAGCTAGTGCGGTTTACATGTTGACCCAGGTCAATACATTTCTAGTAGACCTTGCACCCTAGGATCGTGAGCGATCAAAAGTTTAGATATGTGTGCATCTAGAGATTGGTTAGGCTCGAGGAGCTAACCTCGAACATCTTGGACACGAGAGATGGGATTTAAACTGCTTAGACGCCCTAAGGCAAACATCCACGACATCCAAAAATGACAAAGGTAGTCTCCTAGGCTGATAGTAGTCGGTATAGTGTCTGAGGACCCCCACTTCCCTTTCCATTTCGATACGGTACCATTGATCTATACGTGAGACTAGTTAGGTATGTGTGACTCACTAGTTTGATATATTACCCTACATGATAAATTCATCCTTATGGTAGGGCGTTGATTATGCGGGTAGTCAATGGATTACCCTAAATGGTGGATCTGTCCTGTGGTAGGGTATTGATCATGTGGGCAGTCAGTGGTTACCGTGCATGGAGGATTCATCCTTATGGTAGGGCGTTGATCATGCGGGTAGTCAATGGATTACCCTAAATGGTGGATCTGTCCTATGGTAGGGTATTGATCATGTGGGCAGTCAGTGGTTACCGTGCATGGAGGATTCATCCTATGGGAGGGTGTTAATCATGCGTGTAACCAGTAGAGCTGGCACATATTGGGGGGTAGCACCCACCAACCTTAGGAGACTTCATGGCATGTGGGATGGGTTGACCAGCTAACCTCCCATGGATGACGAGCAATCTAGCACTCACCATGTTGTCTCCACCAGGTACGAAGTCTATTGAAAGTAGCGCCTCAATTTCGAATACCGGTAATCGTTGTGTAGGCTAAGGTAGCTACCCAGGACTATGCACAACAAGAGTAATACACTTAGAGCATAGAGTAAAGCTCTTGTCACTTGCTAGGTCATGGAGTAGCGTTCGAGAGCTGTGTGGTCACGGAGAGGATCGTTCCAGAGTGTCAGTCCATTTTTGCTATAACGACCCTAAATTTCCACATACTCAGAGTCGCTACTAACGTCTCATGCTCATCTATAATGCGGAAATATAACTCTTACATGAACATAATTTATAACGTAAACTTCAAAAACTTTTAAAACAACTTTTTTCTCTAGAAAACACAGCCATGGTCTTACGTGTTTAAATATGAAATACTAAAATTTAGAGAAAACAAAAACAAATACAAAATAAAATTTAAAACAATGAAATGCAAAACCACCTATTCTAACTTAAGACTAGAAATTTAAATATGAATCTACCCTATGCACGTGCTACAGTCTCTGCTAGCAATGCCGCCGTCCTGCGTACAAGTGCACATTGCCTTTTAGGGACCTATCTCTAATCATCTTAGGCGTAGCCTCCAGTCTCGGACAAATTGGATGTGTAGTACTTCCCTACACACGACTCACACGTGCGAGTGTGAATCCCCAGGGTGCTCGCACACCCCCTCGACCCTCTGGTCAAGCTAATCTGTAGCGACGTCTGGAGGTCAGCGGAACCCCATAGTGTCATGCATCTCATGAACACCCTCATCTGTGTGCTTTCGCACCTGTGTGCATTCGCGCTCATCGTACGGTGCGCATCCACACTCATCATCTCTAGGGGAAGTAGCCCTATGCTTATGAGTATACAATATGCATGAGGTCCCTCTAAATCCATCATAATGTCTCTTCTGACACAACCCTCTAGTCTCATCTCTTTGTTACTCTAGGTAACACATACTCGTGGATATTTACATTAACATCATTTTCACGCTCTTAGGGTTGTGTCCTATGTCGATCTAACGACATGATACAATATGACACTCATCATCATATAGCATGCTCAATATGGAAAACATCATCATATTAAGGTAAACGTCACGCAATCATCATACTCATCATATTGCCACAAAGTGCATCAAACATATCAAGTACGACATTCATCAATATATATATATATATACTGAGCACATCATCAGGTATCATAACCCACACATCATCATAACTCATACATCATCATAAGTCATACATGATCATAACTCATATACCGCATCGTACGACACAATTCATACAATTTTTAGCCTATCCTATAGTAAGGCCACTTACTTATACGGGTGTCACCAATTTATCCTTAATGAAAGTTCGATTTTTCCCTTTGTATCCAAGTCAACCTATACGAATCTATGACATCAATTTCATGTTCAATTCTCTAACTCTTACCATTCTTCATTTGCTAAACTTCATGCGACTCTTACCATTCTTCATTTGCTAAACTTCATGCGAGCATTAAAGACTTTGCATGAATAAAGTCTTGGAACGTTATAATATACATTTAAATATATATATATATATATATATATATATATATATATTATTTATATTAAGATTTCATTTTGTATTTTTATTTCGAGTGACTACTTTCTTGTCTTATGATATTCTTTTGTACTCTCCTTTTTCTTTCCATTTTTGTTCAAGACATATTCTTGACCAATTTTTAATCGATTCTTACTCAATCATATTATTGGTCAATTCTGTTCGATTCTTACTCCCAAATCTATTCTTACCCAATCATATTATTGATCAATTACATTGATTCTTGCTCCCAACTCTTCCCTTTTATTTCTCTCTCAGTATTTTTTTTTTTCTTTTGATTTTGTATTTGGACCTTCCCTGTATTTTCTAGTTTTTGACTGCTCTCTTTATCATTTTTTCCTGTGTATGCCTGTATTTTCTAGTTTAGTTTTTCGGGCTCTCTATTTATTTATTTTTTCTTTTCTGCATTTCTTCTTTTCTTTCTTTTCTTCTGATTTTGTCTCCTTATTTATTTCTTTTATTCTGATTTTGTCTCTTTATTTATTTTATTTTTGCATTTCTTCTTTTCTTTCTTCCCTTTTGATTTTGATTACAGTATTTGGCCTCCTATCTATATATATATATATATATATATTTGGCCTCCTATCTATATATATATATATATATTTTGATTTGGTTAACAATATTCTGTCTCCTCTCTAGTCTTCTCTTTATATTTTTCTTGCATTCTCATTAATTGTCTCCTCTCTAGTCTTCTCTGTATATTTTTCTTGCCTTCTCATTAATCCAGATATTTTCTTTCTCTTGTTTTTTTTCTTAAATTTTTTTCTCATTAATCCAGATATTTTCTTTCTCTTGTTTTTTTTCTTAAATTTTTTGTCCTGTATTTACTTCTATCTTCCATTTTTTTGTCTCTGTCCTCTATTTACTTCTCTCTTCCATTTTTTCTCTCTGTTCTCTATTTTTTATATGGACAGATATTAGTCTCAATCATAGTTAATTTTCTATAACCTCATAACCAAAATCTAAATAAATGGGCTAGGACTTATTCTTATTAATTAGACAAAAGGAGAAGAAAATCTGATTTGGATAAATGAAAAAAAATCTGATACACTATCTTTCTCTCCAATAATTAAATTTCCAGCTCTCCTTGTAAATCTGTTTGTTGGTATTTTTTTTTCATTGTAGGAACATCAATGCATCCGATTTGGGATTTTGACTTATGAGTTTGTTGGGGAGAGAGAATTGGGAGAGAAAGGAGGGGTGAGTGGAATTATTATTTTAATTATTTAATTATTTAATTATTATTATTATTATTATTTTTTGGTACTTACATTTGCATTTTAGAGTTTTTGTATTTTGTTTTATAATTGTATTCCAAACTTGTTCCCCATTTGTAATATTGTGAACAACATCCTCTTATAATTGGATTTAATTTTGGTCTTGTTGACTTCTTTCTCTTTTTTAAATTCATTTACAATGTGAACAATTGAAATGAGTCTAAAAAAATATCCAAATCTTAACCCAACCTAAGAACGCCTCTACCTCTAATAGCAACAATGGTGATATTTCTCTAGCTGTCGTTCATATCAATGATTCTTCTATTATCACTCAAAATGATCATCCCATGCAAACAAGGAGCAAGTCTAAAATTGATTGGGCACCAGTTGATTCCTCGATTTTTACATTGGTACGTGTAGTAACCTAAACCCATAATTAACAAATATTGTTCATTTCACTCATTACATATCGTTATCAGTCTCACAATTTTAAAATGCATATGCTACAGAGATTTTCGTACCCTTATAAATAAAATGTTTTGTTCCCTTCTCCAACCGATGTACAATTTTGTAGTACGTTGGCCCAGCCTAAGCGTCTTGCTTATTGTCCATGTCATCCTCTAGCTATGCATCCACTTTTTGGGCAACAAAATGGTTGATTATGGTCAGGTTGGGGACATTGTGTCCCATTTTGGTGCATCTCATGATTTCATAGGCATTGGATGAATTGATTGTAGCTTGGAACACAAACGCCCACTTTGAACACCACATGTACTAATAAGAACTGTTCATTTCCTTTTTGGTTGGTAGGTAGCTTTTAGCATGGTAAGCATTCAAATCATTTTACTTCCATCGCACGAGACTCCCACGTTTTAATGCTTCCCGTTAAATGTATCGTTATAGTAACACCGAGTAAGAATCAAATTATCGACTTTTAAGCTAATAATTATTGTCTTTATTCGCTTCATTTACGTCTCAACCTCCAAAGAGCCTAATTACTTGTTAAACCATAACCAAGAGCCTATCACGTATCTCATTAGTTTCATGAATTTAAAATACATCTACTAGTGAGAGGTTTCTACACCCTTATAAGGAATGTTTCGTTTCCCTCTCCAATCGATGTGGGGTCTCATAATCCACCCTCCTTGAGGCCTAGCGTCCTCGCTGGCACACTGCCCAGTGTCTGACTTTGATACCATTTGTAACAGCTCAAGCTCACCGCTAGTAGATATTGTCCACTTTGGCCCGTTACGTATAGTCATCAACCTCACGGTTTTAAAACGCATCTACTAGGGAGAAATTTCCATACACTTATAAGAAATGTTTCGTTTCTCTCTCCAACCCATGTGTGATCCTACAAATTCAATCCAATTGAATGAAAGAATCTAATCTAATTGAACCTGACTGATTGATCTAAACAAACTGAACGATTCAACTAATTCATAACCCTCTAAAATGACCGTTGAACCAAACACTTTGAACAGACTAGCTTCTCCTTTGTGCGATATGGGTTCTCATAGTGACAACGCACTTCTTCTAGGCGATCTATGGAAGTCAAGGCACGATCAAGGTGCCTAGAAGTGAAGGCTATCGACTTAGAAGACATTCAAGCTAGTGGCGATTTTGCTACCACGAAGATGTCTCATCAAGTCGAGAAACGACTAAGCCAACGTTTGTAGGTGCATGATCAGAGATTTGCAATGGGTGTTCACGAGGGACAACAACATTGTAATTGAAGAGATCAAAATGGATAACCACGAGCGATGGGTAAGCAAAAAATCTCACGCGACACAAAAGAGGTCGTAACAAAACTGACATCAAGCCAAAATCAAGAGCAACAATTCTCGTTACATAATTCAATTATCATTTTAAATTTATGTAATTAAATTAATTTCAATATAAAAAACTTTTTAATTCAACAAATGGTATAAATGGATTGAATCACTGAATTAAATTTTTAGGGTTTCTGGTTCAAGTCCAGGATGGCCCAGCTATGCTAAAGAAAAGAATAAAGGAATAGAAAGAAGCATCTCACTCCTCCATGCAGGCCCCACTTGGTTCGAGGGGATATAACTCAGTTGGTAGAGCTCCGCTCTTGCAATTGGGTCGTTGCGATTACGGGTTGGATGTCTAATTGTCTAGGCGGTAATGATAGTATCTTGTAACTGACCGGTGGCTCACTTTTTCTTCACCATCGTGCTAACAAAATCTTTTAATATAAAAAATATTATACAATTTTTCTCATAAAGATTCTTAAAATAAATTTAACACAAACTTTAAAAGAGAAAAAACAAATAAAAAAACAAAATCAACAATAAAACCCTAAAACAAAACAACACAATCGAACATCAATTTATAATACAGAAATAAAACCAATTTCAAAAGCAATAGATGAAACTTCTCCCACAATACACCTTGAAAATTAGATCAGGTATTTATCCACACCAGCATTATTCCGGCGACGGCGGCAGCTCCGGTGAAGAAGGCCGACATTCCGGCAAGCGGAACGGCGGAGGAGTTGTCATCGGTCGAATCCTTGGGATCCTCAGAAATGGCCTTGGCCTTCTTCTTAGACTTCTCCGGCGCGGGAGCCGGGGGTGGTGGGCGGGGCTGGAAGATGCCAATTGGCTTGAGAACTGAGTCGATCTGGTAGACGGCGAGCTGGTTGTCGGAGTAGACGGTGCCCGAGATGGAGGTGTTGGTGAGGCCGGAGGAGACGTTGACGGAGTTGCCGGAGGTGCTGACGTTGAGAGGGAACTCATAGGCGTCGCCGGCCTGAGTTCTGACCGGATTGCTGACTGTTTGGAAGTTTGAGAGAGAGAGGAAAGTTGGGATCATGTGGAATTGGAGAAGCTCTACTTTTTCTTGGTCGTTGAGGGAGTTGAGTGTGCCTGTTTTGTATTCATCAATCATTCAATTATTTCAACTATTTAAAAGTTAATGGCATATAAAAATTTTAGGTTAAAAAGGTCGGGATAGAGATTATATTTCTAGTGTAACAGCACAAGCTTAGTTGATATTGTGCTCTCGGATTTTCCGTTGAAATTTTTAAAATGAGTCTGGTAAGGAGAGGTTTCACATCTTTATAAAAAAATGTTTCATTTTTTCTCCCCAACAGTTGTGGGATCTCATAATCCACCCTTCTTCGGGACCCAACAAAGAATGTTCATTCTCCTCCCCAACGGATGTGGGATCTCACAATCTACCCCATTCGGGGCCCAGCGAATAATGTTTAGTTCTCCTCCCCAACGGATGTGGGAGCTCACGATCCACCCCCCCTTCGGGACCTAGTGAAAAATGTTTCGTTCTTCTCCTCAACAGATGTGCAATCTCACATTTCACCCCCCTCGGGGCCCAGCGAAAAATGTTACGTTCTCCTCCCCAACTGATGTGGGACCTCACAATCCACCCCGTTCAGGGCCGCGCGTCCTCTTGCTATCACTCATTCTCTTTTCCAATCGATGTGGGATTCCCCAATCCACCCTCTTCGAGTCCCAACATCCTTATTGGCACACCGCCTTGTGTCCACCCCCCTTCAGGGCTCAACCTCCTCACTGGCACATCACCCCATGTCTTACTCTGATACCATTTGTAACGGTTCAAGCCCATTGCTAGCAAATATTATTTCTTTGGGCTTTCTCTTCCAGACTTTCCTTCAAGGTTTTTAAAACACGTCCGCTACTAAAAGTTTTCACACCTATATAAAAGACGCTACGTTCTCTTTTCCCGCGCCAAGGTCAGATCTCACATCTTGATCCCTACCCCAAACCCAACTGATCTCATTTAAATTTTTCTTTATAAAAATTATTAAATTTATTAAATTTTTTTTTTTTTTTTTATTATAGAAACTTTATAAGAAAATAGAAATTATCAATTAAAAATTATTGAAATGAATATTTTAATATATATATATATAAAGGTGAAAAAAAAAAAGCTGTTCTTTAAAAAAAAATGTAGAATTTCATAGAGATAGAAAATGAATTAGGAGGTGGTAATAAAGACCCGAAAAGCTTCCACATTCCCGACTCATTCCATGAACATCTCTAAAATCAAATATTAAAATAATCTATTATCAACAGAAGAAATAACTAATACTAATTAAATTCAATAATTATATATATGGGGAAATAAATAAATAAAATAAATAATAAATAAATAAAAAAAAAGGTACCGGATTGGAGGTTGGAGAAAGCATTATCAGTGGGGGCAAAAATGGTGAGTTCAGAATTGGAGTCATTAAGCTGAGTGTTGATTTGGTTGGCCACTTGAGTGCTCTTCAAAAGCCTTATCAGAATACTGAACTGCCCACCCTTTTCCAGTATTCTTGATATATTCATCGGCGGCGGCGGTCCCGGAGCCTCCGCCGGCGACTGCCCATAACTGCCACCAACGAAGAGGTAGAGAAAGAAGATTACGAGAGAGAAGAGGCTGTTCATGATCCTTCCCTCTCGATTGCCAAAAACACCAAAAAAAAAAAAAGAAGATTATTTTGGTGGCCAAGAGGAAAGGACCCAAAGGGCCTTTTTATACAAAGCTGAGATAAAGGATGGGAAAGTTAGGTGTCTACGTCAAGCTTCTAAGAGGGTGCGTTAGGACATAGCTCAGAGAAGCTCAGCTCTTTTCATGAACGATTGTGAGATTCCACGTCGGTTGGAGGGGAGAATTAAGTATTCCTTTTAATAAATGCGTTTTAAAATTAGTAAGTTGACAATATTTAATAGGATTTGGCTGTTACAAATGGTATCAAGGCCAAATAGGGCAGTGTGCGAGCAAGGATGGGTGGATTTGAGATCTGAGGTTTGTTGGGAGGGGAATAAAGTAATTATTATAAAGGTTTGAGAACCTCTCCCGTAGGCCAGTTTTAGAATTGTGAGGCTGACAGTAATTAGCCAAACTGTAAGGCTGAAGATAAATAAAAAATGCTTGTAAGAATAAATTGTTTTGATTATTATTATTATTTGTTTAAGTATCATTTTGGTCTCTAAACTTTTGTGTTAGATTTTGGTTAAAAATGTCTCAAACAAATTAAAAGACGAATTAGATGGGGAGGTTGGGTCGAAACTGTGAGATCCCACGTCAGTTAGAGAAGAAAACGAAACATTCTTTATAAAATGTGGAAACATTTTCATAGCATACGCTTCTTGAAAACTAAGAGGGAAAGACCAAATATGACAATATCGACTAGCGATGGACTTGGGTTGTTACAAATGGTAACAGAGGCAGACATCAGGCCATGTGCCTCGAGGACGCTGGGGAGTGGACACTAGACAGGGTGCCAGCAAGGACAATGGACCCGTTCAAGAATTTTAAACTTTTAGTAACCATTAATAATTAATAATTTATTTAAACAAATAAAAAAGTTAAATTAGAAATGAAACTTTATGTAAAATTATAACTTTATATTGTATTTGAAATCATTATTTTTGGATCTTTTCAAAACAAGAAAAGCTTTCATTACTCTTACTTCATTTTATACCTTGCGACAATAAAAAAACAAGCTTTTTTCTTCATTTTCTTAAAATAAAATGGTTTGTTTTCCCATCGTTTTCAAAATAATTAATGAAAAGATCGTTTAATTAGGATAAATCGTGTTTTTAATGAGTCGTTTCGAATATATATAAATCTAGATTAGACAAGTTTAAAAAGCAAACAAATGGATAAAAATTAGGCCAAAACTAGCAAGTTGAGGGCGATCGGAGGTTTGGTCTGAATTTCATCATACCCTCGAGCTGTGAGACAAAGGGAAGATTTAACTCGAGGCAAAACCCAGGATACAGGGTCGTCCCAAGGCCAACCCTAGCTTTGTCATGATCGACCATCTCAAGAGCGACCTAAATGGATGTGGTCAAACTTGTCATATAAATATATCATCATGACCGATAGAAAGTAAGTCTATATTTTCTCTCGAAGACTATCATCTTCTTCCTAAATCTAGTTATTCACTATTGAAGGTACGTAAAGGTTAGGTGTGTTACCCTATCTGAATTTTGCCATCAACTATTTGTATCGTCTGTGAGGAAGGAAATAAAATATTGAGACCTATACATAATTTTTGAAGGACGAGCAATAGATTGGTTGACATAAACTTGGACGAAGACAACGTCTAGATCAAACTGATATATAAATAATATTCTAGTAAATAATTAAGTTATTAGCCGACAACGATTTTTTTATTATTATTATTAAAGGAGGAGATGAATTCATAAGTACTTTTATTATTTTTTTATATCCTCGACTATTCCCGAAAACGACGTACTAAGATAAATAATCTGGCACGCTCCTTAGATTTATTTATGGCCCTCGAGAAGTCAAGGTGAAAATCTCATGTACGGTTCCATAACAGCGATAAGAATAGAAATGTTGTTACCGACTATTATGATCTAACAGTTTAAGTACAATTGACATATTTGAGGCTCTAATCAAAGAAAAGTAAGGTCATTGTTCCTCTTAAAAGCTTAAGTTTTCATATGCTTTCACTCTCCGAATCAAAACATTGAAGTGGGTGCGGCAAATTCCGCATCGATATGTAGTCTTTACCTCTATGTAGGTCATCATTTTTCTCGTAAATCTACAAATTCACAGATAAAAAGACATGAAAGTCAATGTGTTATAGAGTCAGCTGCTTATTTATAACTTGATCAACGGTTATACATACTAAAGCTCTATATGATAAATGACATATAAAGTAAATTGTCATAAATAATAAATAGCTATATAAAAATTTATTTATATGATAGATAGTAATATATAATAGATGGTTATTACGCAGAGGTTTGAAAATGTACTTTTTGTATTCTGTTTCACTGTATGTACGTGAAGTCATCAATACAAATCTTTTAGCGAAAGCTCTTCTTGCATTTTCTCTTCTCTATTCTTTGCGTTCATCTAGATCGAGTGTGTGCATTGTTGTGCGATCCTAACATTAACCTGTTTGAAATTTCTGATCAACCATTCTCGTTAAAATTATTTATTGGATTCTTTTTTAAAAAATATTATATATTATTATTTAAAAATTTTGAAGATGAACTTGTTTTACCTTTGTTGAAAACAATAGAGAAATGATTAGAGAGATAAAGGAGATGAGATGTAAGAGCAGATAGATTGCTTGTGAAAGCAGAAATTTGAAAGATGATCATCATTGCTTAACTTTCACTTATATAAATATTAATATATAAATTATTTGTAAAGAAATTTATATGGTTTGCCACAAACTTAAGCAATAAGCTATCAGATTTTAAATGTTTCATGAATTGTAATGATTTTGAATTGGGACCAACCCTCTTGGGAATGTTTGCTCACAATGCTTTTTCATTTGGATCTTGAGCTCACTATGTAAACCAAGCTTAAAATACATCTCCATTTTTATGTGCTCTATATAGCTTGTGGTGAAGAATAAATTTTAAAATGATGATTCTCGAGTTCTCGAGCTTGGTCGTTAAACAGGCTCGATTCAAGCTCAAGAAAGAAAAAACCTAGAAGCAAAGTCTAGTAAGAAGGTTTAAAGTGTTATGGATGCAACATGCATTTCTTTTCTTTAAGTAGAGTTCTGTTGTGAGATCCTAAGTTGGTTGGGGAGCGGAACGAAACGTTTCTTATAAGAGTATGGAAATCTCTCCCTAGCATATGCGTTTTAAAATCGTGAGGCTGTAAGCGATATGTAACTGACTAAAACGGACAATATCGGCTAACAGTAGGCTTGGGCTATTTCATATGGTATTAGAGTTAGACACAAGATAGTGTGTTAGTGAGGATGTTGAGAGATCACACATCGGTTGGAGAAAGGAATAAAGAATTTTTTTATAAAGGTGTGGAAACTTTTCCCTAACAGACTATTTTAAAATCATGAAGTTGACGGTGATATGTAACGGGTTAAATCGGACAATATCTGTTAGCGGTGGGCTTGGGATATTACATGTGGTATCAGAGTCAGACACCAGGCGGTATGCTAGCAAAGACGTTGAGCTCCCAAGGGGGTTGGATTGTGAGATCCCACACCGGTTGGAGAGGGGAACAAAGCATTCTTTATAAGGGTGTGGAAATCTCTCCTTATCAGATGGCAACGTAACGGCCCAAAGCAAACAATATTTGCTAGCAATGGGCTTAGGCTATTATAAAGGTGTGTCAGTGGACGCTAGGCTCCCAGAGGGGGTGAATTGTGAGATCCCACCTTGATTAGAGAGGGAAACAAAACATTCATTATAATGGTGTGGAAATCTTTCTCTAGTAGACGCGTTTTAAAACCATGAGGCTGACCACGATACATAACGGGCCAAAACAAACAATATTTGTTAGTGGTGGGCTTGAGCCATTACATCTATTATGCAAATTATTCGGATATTATGACCAACATTTTGAACGGAGAAACTTATACTAGGTCGAATGCAAGATTGTGTACGAGGTTAAGTTGTGTGTTCATCCAAATTCTTGTTTTTATAAGATTTGTGGTATTATTCTATAGTTTCTTCTCGTGTCCATTGCCAATTCATAGTCATTGAGATTCATAGGCAATTTGGATCTCATAGTACCCTCTCTTTCTCGATCCAACTCTTCCACGTATTCGATATATATTCTCAAGCTTCGGGAGGATCTTACTACTACATCATTATTTATTACATTTTACAAAACATATTAAAATCAGAATAACGGATGACTCGATCTTAAATCAACGTTGATTGGTAAAGCTAAAATTTGTTCTTGAATCAATCTTTTCAACATTTATTGCACAAAGGTTTCAGAGCAGGTAATTTCGCAAAAAAATTTCTTACTATGATTCATAACGCTAAGCTGAACTAAAACTTATAAGAATCTCGAAAGAAAATCTATATGTTGCACCATTTTATTGTTAAAAAAATATATATTTAATTTTTTTTTGTCTCCTCTTTCATCAATCGTCATCGTTATTGTCTATCCCTTCATTTTTTCTTTCTTTGATTCTTAGACAGTAACGATGACGATTGATGAAAAAGTCATCCTATCATAATGACGAGATGGTAATGACGAGCCATCCTATCGATTGGTAGCAACTTTCAATTTTGGTTGGTCTCGATTCATTTATGTACTACTCATTTACTTGTGTATCACTAGAAATTCAAATTTCAATAGTTGAAATTCAGAAACCAAACTCGTTAATGGAAGCAATAAAATTGCCATTTTAGTACATCATAAATTGCTACAACACTCTTCTTCCACACATCTTATCCTCATCGATATAAGGGCAAAAAGATAATTTAAAGACATGATTTTCCAAACAAAAAAAAAAAAAAAACAATCTAAGACAAAACAAAAAGACAGAACAAGAACAAGAACAACAGCAAAGAAATGTTGGTTTATGGTTTCAACATTTGGGAAGATCAGCTGGTGGAGGCAACAGCTTCTGATTAGGGAGCTTTCCATCCAACACCAACCAAGCCATTTTTAAGCCCCAACTTGTGTGTACCTCTAAGTGACAATGCATGAACCATACTCCTATATATCCACACACAAACAAAATTAAATTAGCTTTTATAGAAAGCAAATGTTTAATGAATACGTTGTGTACGTTAATTCTAGACTCAATTTTGCGCGTTAATTCTTAATAGAAGCGTTTATGGGTGAGGACAATTTTTTAGATGCAACCCAATTGTTCGGGTTGTCAACTTTTTAATCTCAAACAACCTTTGTTAAATAATAAGTCCAACTCAACTCAACCTGACCATCAAATCTTTGAATTAGATTAGTTGCGTAAAACATCTATTAATTTATTTTTAAATATACGTGTGTATATACGCGTGTGTGTATATGTGTACGTATATATGTACAATTATATGTGTACTTATGTACACATATATTACAAAGAAAAATATTTTTTAAAATCTGCAATAAATTCGGGTTAGTTTCGTTCATCCTAAAATAATTATAAGAAAATTTATGAACCAACCCAGTTGGTAACCGAACCTAAATCATATGAATTAGGTTGAGTTGAGTTGATCGAGTTCATCAAAGTCTTTTGAACACCTTTAACTCTTAGTCAAAGTTCAAAATAAAAACTTTGTAAAACGACTTTGATAACTATATGAACTTTAGTTATATATACCCTAAACCCTAAACCCTAAACCTTATTTAATTACGAGAAACAAACACAAATTTTTAAAATTCAAAAATAAAAATGAAATGGGTGTCGAGAAAAAGAAACTCGTGGATAAAAAAAAACATTTAAAAGCTTAATTTTGAAAAGAATAAATGATTATGATAAACATGATGGTAAAGTTGAAATCTTTCATGTTCGTAATGTATCAGTTTAAGCTTTTAGACCGAGTTGATTTTACCAACCTGGATTATCAGCGAGAAACCGAATAGCGACCCATCCTCCCGATGGCACACCGACCGTGTTCCTTTCAACGGGATCAACAAGGTTGAAATTTGGAGGGTCTTTATTAGGATCAAAGTTCCCAAATCCTTGTCCAACCACAAAGAAATTAAAGCCATGCAAATGAAGAGGGTGACTTTCAGCTCCAAGAATACTTGTGTCTTGCATTATCAACTCCACGCTTGTATTAAAAGGCAACACGACCAACTTTGTCCCATTACTAACCATAGTATTGTTTGGAGGGCTACCAGTGTAATTAAAAGGAATCAAAGGATCATTTGGAAAAAATGGGACATAAACCCCATTAGATTGCCCTTTGTAATGAGCTTGAAGAAGGGCTGTATTTGGCATTACAAAAGAAACATTGTTTATTGAGGCTGCAAACATTGTTCCATTTGGTCCTTGACATGTTTGGTTCTTTTGGTTACAAGGGTTTGTCCCGAGCCCGACCGTGAAGAAAAATTTCTTGTCGATTTTTTGAGGAACATTGGCGGGAAACTTGGAGTTGGCTAAGCTTCTAAGTTTTTTGGTGTAATTTGTAGCGAAAGAAGTGTCGTTTAGAGCGGGAAGATTTGGTTTGAAAAGTGGTAGGTTTTTTGGGTGTTTTAAGGTTTCGTATTCTAGGATTCCTGCAACGGTGGAGTTGTCGAATGTTCCTTGACCTGTTACGTAGGGTCGTGCTAGCATTAGAAATGAGGCGTTTGGGAAGTGGGATTTGGTGTGGAGGAGGAGGTTTGTGGTCTGTCCTGGTGCTATTAAAAGAGTGTTGGTTTTGAAGGGTTTGATGTAAATGGCATCCACATCAACTATTGTGAGGGTGTGGTTTGCTATGCTGAAGAAGAGTTCGTCGTTTAATGCTGCGTTGATTAGACGTAGAAGATATGTTTTTCCTGGCTTCACTTTTAGCTTTAATGTATCTGCATGGACCAATCATTGAGAACAAAAGGTTAGAAATTTGTACGAACATCCCTCGGTTTTGGATTCCGAGTCGAAACTAACAGATATTGTTTTTTTTGTACTTTTCCTTTCAGTCTTTCTCTCAAAAAATTTTAAACGTGTCTAGAGAGGTTTCTACACTTTTGTACAGAAAGTTTTGTTGTGGGATCTCACAATCTATTCCCCTTTGGAGCCCAACGTTCTTGCTGGCACACCGCCTCATGTCCATCCCCTTCGGGGCTCATCTTCCCCGCTGACACATCGCTCAGTGTCTAGCTGTGATACCATTTGTAACAGCTTTAGCCCACCACTCGCAGATATTGTCCTATTTTGGTTTTCCCTTTCGATTCTCATCAAGGTTTTTAAAACGCGTCTACTAGGGAGAGGTTTCCACACCCTTATAAAGAATGTTTCGTTCTCCTCCCCAATCGATGTGGAATCTCACGGACACTGACACACCACCTCGTGTCCACCCCCTTCGGGGCTCCGCCTCCTCACTGGCACATCGTCTGATGTCTGGCTCTGATATCATTCGTAACAGCCCAAGCTCACCACTAGTAAATATTTTCCTTTTTAGGCTTTCCCTTTCGAGTTTCCTCTCAAGGTTTTAAAACGCGTATGCTAGGGAGAAGTTTCCACACCTTTATAAAGAATGTTTCGTTCTCCTCCCCAACCTATGTGGAATCTCACGGACACTGGCACACTGGCACACTGCCTTGAGTCCAGAGGCTCAGCCTCTTTGTTAGTACATCGCCCAACGCCTGGCTCTGATACCATTTGTAACAACTCTAGCCCACTGCTAGTAAATATTATCCTCTTTGGACTTTCTCTCTCGGGCTTCCCCTCAACATTCTTAAAACGCGTCTGCTAGGGAGAGATTTCCACACCCTTATAAAGAATGTTTCGATCTCCTCCTCAACCGATGTAGAATCTCACAAAAACAAGATACGAGAAACAAAACCATCACCAAAACAACTCGAAACACATCATTTTCCAATACCTTTAGCGGAGCAATTATACAAAGGTCCGGGAAGACCATTCATTGTATAGGCATCAGATACATTCGGACCTCCACCCGTTTGCAGAGCTTGGCTAATAACCGCTTCAGTATCCGCATTCCACCACTCCCCTTTTCAAACAAAACCATATCGAAACAAGTCGAGGTCATTAGAAAGCGTTTAATCGCAACAATACACAAAATTTATAGGGTTTGAGAGATTAATTAAGAGATAATGAAGGTTAATTACCAAAGATGATTGGGAACTCTTTGTGGGGTTTGGGAAATGGATAAGGAACTCCATGTTTAGGAAGAATGATAATAGGTCCATAGAGTGTTGATCTTAGCCAAGAAATGTGAGCATGCCAAAATAGAGTTCCTCTTTGCCCAACAATGGTGTAATTATATACATAACTTTGACCACTTTGAATTGGACATTGGGTTATGTATGCTGGTCCATCAGCCCAACCTGATCTTAGTTGTCGTATTCCATGCCTAAACTCAAACAAAACAGCTCATAATGTTATTAGGTTGATGTTTTCTCGTACAAAAAATACTCATTTAGGCTCGAGATTTTGAGTCTAGTTTCTGTTTGGTCTTTAAATTTTAAACTGACTCCTTAATTTTGAGTTTAATTTCCATTTGATCCCCTAAACTCGCGGGTCAAGAAGTTTTTGTTTCAATTTGGTCCCTAGTTTTTAAGGTTTTAACTTTGACCTTTGACTTCCACTAAATACTCACTTTCTTTGGTGTTAATGTCTATTAATGAGAGAGATCAAATGAAAACTAAACTTAAAACTTGTAATAGCTCAAGTCCACTACTAGCTGATATTGTCTTCTTTGGACTTTCTCTTTCGAGCTTCCCTCAAAGCTTTAAAACTCGTTCATTAGGGAGAGGTTTTCACGTCTTTATAAGGAATGTTTTGTTCTCGAGGTGAGATCTCACAATCCACCTCCTTAGGAGCCAACATCCTCGCTGGCACACCGTTCGATGACTGGCTTTGATACCATTTGTAACAGCCCAAGCCCACGCTGACAGATATTGTCCTTCCTGGGTTTTCCCTTTCGGGCTTCCCCTTAAAGTTTTAAAATGCGTCTACTAGTGAGAGGTTTCCACACCCTTATAAAGAATGTTTTGTTCTCCTTTCGAGCTTCCCCTTAAAGTTACACCCTTATAAAGAATGTTTTGTTCTCCTTTCGAGCTTCCCCTTAAAGTTTTAAAATGCGTCTACTAGGGAGAGGTTTCCACACCCTTATAAAAAGAATGTTTTGTTCTCCTTTCGAGCTTCCCCTTAAAGTTTTAAAATGCATCTACTAAGGAGAGGTTTTCACACCCTTAAGGAATGTTTTGTTCCCCTCTCAAACCGAGATGGGATCTCACAAAACTCGAAAGTAAAAATTGAAACCACAAGAAAAATAAACTCAAAACTCGACATTTTTTTAAACTTAATGACCAAACGAAAACCCGACTCAAAACTCCGACATTTTTGTTTGGTGAATTTCATCATGAATGTCAATGAGAATGAATATCAAAAACAAAATTATACCAATGAATAGATATGTTGTTGGAGACATGGTTAACCACTTTGATAAGTAAACGGTCACCCTCTCTAGCAAAAATACGAGGTCCAGGAAACTTCCCATTCACTGTCACCATACTCTTTGTATGGCACAAACGTGTCACATTTTGCAATTTAATCTGAAAAACATCCAAACATACAAAAACATTCCCATTTCATTAAACTCTTCAAAAAAACAGACAAAAATCAAACAATAAAAACACATACTTCAAAGTTGTAATGTCTGGTTACGCCTGCAAATACCAGCTCAGGAATCACAAATGAACTCAAAATGAAGCAAAACAAGAAGACAAGGCTGTGATTTGAAACACCCATTTCTTGGAAGAACAAGATCTTTGGAGATTGGTGGGTGATTTTGTGAAAGGATTTATGAATATGTTTATATATATAGTGGAAAAAAGTGATGTTTTTGGTTGGTAATAGGGTTAAGATCATCAAGAACACACTTAATTTTGATATTGACATGTGCATTCTAAGAGGGAGAGGGCCAGCTAGGGTTGTTAGAACAACTTAGAGTAGTGTCCAAGATAATCAATGATATTACATTTTTATGTTCTTGTTCTTGTTCTTCAATTAATCTCTTTCAATTTTTCTTCTATCTTGTAAATAATCATGTCTTTGTTGATCTAATGTGTAATCCCCATCATGTTTTTATTAGGTAAACAAATTATTTACTTCAAATCAAATTAGCAGGCAATACGTATTTAACGACCGCCTACCGCTACCAGATATTGTCTTATTTAGGCTTTTCCTTTCAGGTTTCCCCTTAAGGCTTTAAAGCGTCTGCTATGAGAAGGTTTCCACCCCTATGATGGGTGTTTTATTCTCCTCCCCAACCAATGTGGGACATCACAATCCACCCCCTTTCTCCAATCGATGTGGGACTGCCATCAAATCCACCCCTTTAGGGCCCAGCGTTCTTACTGACACACCACCTCATGTCTATCCCCATTCGGGGAACAACGAGAAGGCTAGCACATCGTCCGATGTCTGGCTCTAATACCATTTGTAACGACCCAAACCCACCGCTAGCAGATATTGTCCTCTTTAGCCTTTCCCTTTTGGGCTTCCCCTCAAGGCTTTCAAACTCGTCGGCTAGGAAAAGGTTTCCACACCCGTATAAAGAGTGTTTTGTTCTCCTCCCCAATCAAGGTGGGACATCACAACGTATCAGGCCAAAACGGACAATATTTATTAGCGGTGGGCTTGGACCATGACAAATAGTATCAGATCTAAATACCGGGCAGTGTGCCAGCGAGGACGTTGGGCTTCTGGTCTCAAAGCATTCTTTATAAGGTTAAAACTTAATTTTTATTTGAATATTTGAAATTAATTTCATAAATGTTAAATAATTATGATACATTAATTAATGAAATCATAAGTTAGTAAAAGGATACTAAATAGTTTATCATTAATTGATAACGAATAATAATATATAATTTTAATTGAAGCTTAAGTTGTAAAAATTAAAAATTTATACTAAATTATTTGAATTAATTAAATATATTTAATAAAATTCTAATTTATTACAAGTCTTCGTAAATACCCAATTACATTAATTTATATGGATTAATTTTTATATAATCTGATTGAAACCTAACTTTTATAGAAATAAATTTACTAAAATAACCCCGACTTTTCTATATATTTAATTTTCTCCACTTTCAATAAATCTTAAATTTAAAAAGCCCCGAGTAGTTCATCGGATAAATTGATAAGTCGGGCATTCTCGGCCCACCAAGCGAAACCGGTGCTTTCTTGGTCACAACCAGCTAAAGCTAAAGTTCCATTAAAGAGTGTTTCCACGGAGTAGAACCTCCTCAGGGAATATAAGGTTTTCATGAGGCTGATCTTGAGCCACCATCCAAACACGAATACGTTCGTTTAAGAGAATATTTTTGGTACAGAAAGTCTCAAATTCAGGATCTTCACAAGTTTCATCAAAATTAATTAAATAATAATGGTAATTTTTAGAGGAAATATAACATTAGAAAATATTATTAATAATGGCTATGTTTTTAATCCATATAATTGAAATTGTGTCTTTTTTCAATTTTATTTCTAAATCTTTTAACCACTTTAATTCTATGTTTTATTCCTTTTATATATAGCCCATTTCAGGTTCACTTGGAGCTTTGGCAACTACGGTAGGATCCAAGAATAACGTATGCCATATATATCTGGAAATGTTAATCGATTTATGGGTTTTCTTTCTCGCAGAGTGGCATACCGAAAAAAAAGGCTCTTCTCCCCTCGGTAAAGCAGCTTCGCTCCTCCTTCGGTTAGCACGTTGCAATAATGAATAAAAAAGAATGAGATTAATTCAGTCTTCAATTTTTAGGTGAATGAATTTGGATATCGAGATCCGACAGTGGTTGCCAGGCTATATATATATATAAAAGGAATAAAACATAGAATTAAAGTGGTTAAAAGATTTAGAATTAAATTGAAAAAAGGACACAAAACACGACCAACAAAAGGAAAAGGTCAAAAGTTGACCTTTCATGCAAAGAAATAGTTGTTGGGATGGTTTGTCATATGAGTTGGTTCGGTTTTTGGTGATTAAAAAAATATAATAAAATAAAAGGAAAAGGGTTTCATATCAGTTCATAAGTCATTTTAGGGTTTGAAATAAGGAAGAAATAGTTATATATATATATATATATATATATATATATATATATATATATATATATATATATATATATATATATATATATATATTATTGCATGGAGTTTGGGGGAAGAGACGTGTAATAAATAATAATAAATAATTAAGATATGATATGATATGAACAGTTGGTTGGATAACCTCTTTTGAAGCTATTTTGTTTGAAGCAATAAAAACCAGAGACCAACGACCAGACATTATTCCTTTTTGTAAGTTACTATGTTTGTGTGTGTTTCTTGTTGGATATCTCTTGTTTTTCAATTTATTATTTATTCAAATGGCTGTGGAGCCACCATGTTTGGCTTGTACAATGGAGCTTGTTGGACCATGCAACCTCCATGGATACAACTAGGGATCAATGGATGGGTGATTCAACGTGGTATCGAGTTAGAGGTTTGGAGTGCGGGATTGGAAAACGTGAGAATACAAAAAACCTTTTTGTTTGGGAAGTCGGTCGAGCTTGCATGTGCAGGGTGTAGTGCCCTTGACCTTGAGCGACTCCATGGCTTGTGTGATGGGTTCAGCTGCTACTTGACTGTAACGACTCTAATTGTGATGTCCCACATTTTGGATGGGGAGGAGAACAAACCACCATTTATAAAAGGTGTGGAAACCTTCCCCTAGTAGACGCGTTTTAAAGCCTTGAGGGGAAGCCCGAAAGGGAAAGTTCAAAGAGGACAATATTTGCTAGCGGTGGATCTGGATCGTTACAAATGGTATCAGAGCCAGACACCAGACGATATGCTAGCCTTCTCGTTGTTCCCCGAAGAGGGGTAGACACGAGGCGGTATGCCAGTAAGAACGCTGGGCCCCAAAAGGGGGTGGATTTGGGGGCGGTCCCACATCGATTGGAGGAAGGGAAGAGTGCCAGCGAGAACGCTGGGCCTTGAAGGGGGGTGGATTGTGGTGTCCCACATTGGTCAGGGAGGAGAACAAGCCACCATTTATAAATGGTGTGGAAAAACCTTCCCCTAGCAGCATTTTAAAGCCTTGAGAGGAAGCCCGAAAGGGAAAGTCCAAAGAAGACAATATCTGCTAGTGGTAGATCTGGGTCGTTACATTGATAGCGGTGCATCTGGGTGTGCACAACGAGAACAACATACCTAGGTTCTAGAGATCAGTTTGTGGTCTTCTACTAGGCCAAAGATGCGATGAGAGCTTACAACTAGATTGCTTACTAAGAATATTTGTATTTCATTACTTTCTACATTTTCTTTTCCAGGTGCATGACGATGTTGGTCGAGGCGAGGGGGTGTTCGAGAGGACCTGGTATCCTTAAGACAAGGTGTTTTTGGAAAACGGTCATAAAATGGTAAAATTGGAAATTTAACCCACATGAAGTTTAATTTGCAAGGGCAACCCTAGTAATAAACTAAATTTATAAGGATAACCCTAAAAAGTGGCAATTTGTAAAAATGGCCCTAAAGGTTATAAATTTAGCAAAACAGCCCCATAATTAGCCCAATTGAAAATTAAGCCCACTCAATACTTAGCTAATTTGGAAGCTAGTTCATAAGATGACAAATTGATATATTTTGGGGTATAAAATGATTTATTTTCGGAGATAATTATCAAGTTATTAATTAATAATTGAAGAAATTTTTTGAGATAATTACAAAATCATCAACCATGGGATTGCCAAGTGGAAGATTCTTATTGGTGGAATTCAAATTTGAAAAAGCTTAATTGACCACGAAAATTGCTCAATTTTTATACTCACCTCGGGATGAAGAAGAGGATGACGTGGCCCATTCAACTGAACCGGCTAAGTCAACCCAAAATCTGACATTCCCTCGATATTTTCTCAATTTTAACCTCTTTCGAGACCGGCTAAGTCAACTCAAAGTTTAAACCATGTGTACTTCCACCATACTTGAAACTAAAAATTCAGATCGATCCACATATCCAACTATATCACTACTTTGACTAATTATGAAAAGAAGTAAAGAAACGAGATTAATCGAAGGATAGATTATAGGTATGCTTACTCAGTTTTTCTCAAAGTTCGTCCTCTATAGACCACGTAAAAGTTTGATTTTGGTCTCTTTATGTTCATAAGAACGAGATCTACAAGTCTTGTGAAGAGAATAAAACTTGAAAACGCAAGAAACACAAAGTGTGAATCGAGCCCGTCAATAAAAAATCTAGAATTTGGGCGTTTTTTATTGAGAGAATTAGCGTGTCTAATCTAACCCAAAAGTTTCTTGAGCTCAAGTAAGAAGTTTTTCGTGAAGAGATCGAAGAAAAACAACAAAAAGACAGCCCCATATTTCTTGTTGGAAGTTTCGGTCTAGAATTTTGAACTTTGAGAAATTTCTCGTCTACAACGAATCTCATCTTTAAAAACCAATTTGTACACTTTCGTGGCAAGAAGAGAAACAACTTTGGTGAAGAAACCAAAGGCTAAAAGTTGCTAGAACGTTGGAACCCATTGGTTGACTTTCGGTACGCTGTTCAAGTTTGAAATTCAGAACTTTGACTCAAAATTTTGTCATATATATAGATTGATTCGTCTTATGGGTCTTATACCATTAAATTAAGGGCAAGATAAGGAACAAATTTGTTGAAGAAGTCGAGAGGAGATGAGCTCTAAATCGTTCGAATCAAAAGCAATTTGAAATTAATTTTCTTGGTAAGTTCATTATCGAGTAGCCTACTTTAACACAATGTATCTTTCTGGTTTCTAAATCAAATAAACAGAAATTTGTCTCAAATGGTCAACAGTGTGTAGGACTACAAGATTCATGAAGAAATCGAGTGGAAATAATCATTGCATCGACACAAAAATACGAGTTTTAGAGGGGTCAAGAACTGTTTTTCGTGCATCAGTTGCTGGCCTGAGGTTTATGATGATGATGTGGCATCTCCCGAGGTGACCACGTCATCCCCTTTAGATTTTTTGGACACTTCTGAACTGGTTCACTTAGGCTTAAATCGGTTCCGCAATAAGTTTTGATGTTCCAATAAATAGACTCAGTTTGAGACCTACTAATTTTTTTATAGGAAAAATCAGCTTCGGGAAGGTCATAAAAAGTGAACTTGAACATGATTGAACACGTAAACAGCTATATAGAATGCCCTTTGCTCACTCTTTGGGTCAGTTCACCAAATTAAAAACTGATTTTCACGAAAATGTTTATTGTTCCCGAAACTACACTCAATTTGGCACCTACTCATGGAACTTGAAGAAATTTTAATTATGGGAAGGCCATGAATAGTAATCCCGAACACACCCGAATAAGTAAGTAGTCATATAAAGCAAGTTTCAAGAAATACTTATAGGGGTCAATTAGGATCACGGAAAAATGATTAGAAATCATGTTTAGGAGTCTAACCGACCTAGTATCATGATAGCAAGTCCCATAGAAATTGTATTGACTAGGTATCTCGTAGGGATGTTTAGGGCGCAACCCCTATTCATGAACTAGCAAAAAAGGGGTTAGAGTCTACTTGATACATGAAGTTTAATTGTCACCCACAAGGAGTCCCAGAAGTCGTATAGTGTTCTACTCGTGAAGGAGGAACAGAAGGTATACTGTTGCAATATATAGTTGACTATTCTAACTTGAGGAGAGTATAAGAACACGTAGTTTACTATTTCCGCCTAAAAAAACGAGGCAATAGGTAGTTTACTAATATTAAGAACAACAGTTGTTGCCCTACACCTCGTGGGAGAACCTTTCGATTATAACTCAACATGCAGACACATGTGGAGTTCGGTCACCATCTTAATAGCGAAGGACTCCTCCATACTAAACGGTACTAAACCGTAATTTAGAGCATGTTTGTGAGTGATTTTCAAATTATTAAAATAAAGTTTATAATTAATACAAACTTAAAAAAAAAAAAAAATAAAAACATTTTAATTTCTTTTTAATTTCAAAAGTATCTCTAATTTTTTTTAATTTTTTTTTAAAAATACCTTTTATTATTATTATTATTATTATTATAAGGTACCATATTTCAAAAATATTTAAAAAATTTTTAATGTAATATTAATACTCATATTTAGAAATATTTTTTAAAAAAATTGTAGATAATTTATGAGATATAAATAGATAGTTTTTGTCACTCTATTGAGAATAAAAGCATTATTAAACAGTGTTTTAATAAATGTTCAGGTATTAATGCTATTTTCTAATTTTAATGAGTATTTTTTAAACATGATACTAATTGCAAAAATATTTTTAATTTTTTATAAGTTCGAGATATTATTTAAAATTTTGAAAATTAACCGCATATATTTTTATTAATTTAACAAAATATATATATATATATATATATATATATATATATATATATATATATATATATATATATATATATATATATATATATATATATTATTTTATTTTTTTAAAAAAATTATTTTATTATTATTAATTTTTGTTATTGGTGAAAATCCAAATTTCGAGATTAAGCTTGTAAACCAGCTGAAACCTGGATCCTCGCAAAATCAGAAAGAGCCAAAGGGAGTCAACAAGTAGAAGAAGTCTACCCATCAAACGGCCAGAAAAACTTCCCCCAAAATCAACGGCCAAAGATCTCCGCCATCTCAGATGACAGTTCTGACAATGAATCAGCCACATCACAGCCGTCCATTATGCTGACTCTTTTTCTTATACCCCAAAAAGTCCACCTTCTCCCCATTACCCAAAATAACTAAAACCATTGCCATTACGTTCCACTCCCCTCCTCCTCCGTAGATCGAGAACCGCCCAAACCCCACCGCCCTTTCTCAATCCCACCGCCGCAACGCCGCCGCGTAACCCCGCCTCAATTTTTGCCCTACAACTGACAATCGACGGTTGTGGGTTTGTGTTTTGTTCATATCTGATTTTGTGCTCCGCTCCCCCCTTTTTGTTCTTTTTGATGATTGAGTTTTGTTGGATGAAATTTCGGCGATGAAGATGATGAACAACGGCTATAACAGTAGCTTCAACAGCAATAGTGTTGGATTGATGTCGAACGCGGCGGCGACGACGGCGTCTTCGTCGTCGTTGGCTTCGACTACGAACGCGAATTCACAATCGCAAGGCCTCAAAACCTATTTTAAAACCCCTGAAGGACGGTACAAGCTTTATTATGAGAAGACTCATCCTCCTGGCTTTCTCCCATTTTCCCATGGAAAATCATTCTCTCAGGTGCTTCTCTTTTTTTCTTCACTTTGCAATTTGATGTTGAAATTGTTGAATCCATCGTAATGTTCTTTGAATTTCTGCGTTGTCGATTGTTTTTTTGTTCTGTTTGGTTCGAATTCTAGGTGACTCTGGCGCAGCTTAAGGACAAGCCGGCGCAGGCTGGTCCAACTCCGAGCTCGAATTCTAGTGCGAGTGCGAGTAGTGGAGTGAGATATGCCGCTGCAAAGTTCCTTGGGGTTGGGGGTGGAAATGGGGTTCGAGCGATTGGCTTTGCAGGTGGTAACGGCACTGGTAAAGCTGTTAATGGAGCTAGTAGAAGTGGCTCACTGGTTGGCTCAAATGGCAGCCACTCCATTCTTAACCCCAACTACGATGGGAAAGGAACCTACCTGATTTTTAATGTCGGAGATACCATCTTCATTGGCGACCTTAATTCACCAGATAAGGTAACCAACTTCTTTGAATTTGTGCTATTCAGATTGATTAGTGTGTGTATTCCGATTATGAGTTTTCTGTTAGGAATCATGAATCTCCACAATGGTATGATATTGTCCACATTGAGCATAAGCTCTCATGACTTTGCTTTGGACTTTCCCAAAAGGCCTCATACCAATGAAGATGTATTCCTTACTTATAAACCCATGATTAACTCCTTAATTAGCCGATGTGGGATTCCTCTTCCAACAATCCTCAACATTTTCCTAGTGGTTTTTCAGGATCCTATAAAGTCCTTGCACTTTAGCAATTCAAATCCTATCTGTCATGCCTTTGATCCTGAAGCTAAGGATGGTCATGACCTACTTATTGGATTGAATTCTGGAGATGGTAAATATACTTTTTCTATGAATGATTTGTGTTTGTTGTTTCTGGAGTAAACTGTGTTTGAATTGCTCAATCGCTTTGCAAACTGTAGTGTACTCCGTATCTTTAAGGCAGCAATTACAAGATGTTGGGAAGAAGCTTGTTGGAGCCCAACATTATAACAAAGAGGGCAGTGTCAATAACAGGTAAGGGTATTAGCCATACTATTTTTTTAATCGTCCAGCTTCTTCGGCTATGTTTTCTGTTTCCTCATTGTGTGAAATGAGCATTTTCTGAACATTCTTGCCCATTCTACCTTGAGTATGAGTTACACTTCTTCTATGTGAGCTATGTCACAATCGCACTCTTGCGATAGTGATTGTGCGGCACTTGTTCTAACCAAGCGAACAAGTCAGCCGTGAGAAGTTCGGACACCGTGGACAACGTCGGTGTATGTCCAGGCCTCGAGTCACGTTGTGAGAAAAGGTTTAGATAACGTGAGCAAGGAAATACATTTGAAAACGATTTGAAGAAGTAAAGAAGGCAATGTTATATGACTATAAGCAAATAAAGAAATACCACGGCATAAATAGCATATAACTCAAGGTAGACATCCAGTTTCTAAAGATTAAATTAGTTGTGTGAAACTTTTCACATCGATTGTCTAGTGCGTTTATTCTTATTTTTTCTGTCATTTCAGGAAAGAGTAGGTGATTACATTCTCTTTTTTATTTGTTATTTATTAAAAACTGAGATTCTTTGTGATGATTCAATTAGAAAACTTTAATGCTTGCATCTCACTATAGTAACTGGGTTAGGAATTTGATACACAATGTTGTTCAAAATATTGTTGAGCATTCCCCATCCTCCTCCACCCTCATTGAGCATTATCAGTATGGGGATGTGGCATTTCTAATCATGATCATGGGTTGCAGTTTCTCTGCCTGAATTTGTTTTTGATGATGCAAAGACCAGTTTTCATTCAGAAACATGAAAGAATAAACTATGGTAATACTGAAAAAAAAAAAAAAAAAGGAATCTAACTAGTTAAATGTATCATAAGTTAGAAAAATGTTGGCCAGATATTGATCGACTTGAAATTCTACCTCTTCTCTGTGTTTGTCTTTGATGATTCTTTGTTATGTATGTATGATTATTGATATTGATTTGATGCTTTTGGCAGTCGATGTACCAGCGTTGCATGGATTCCAGAAAGTGATGCTGCTTTTGTTGTTGCTCATGCTGATGGAAATTTGTATGTCTATGAAAAGGCAAGCTTGTTTTGATAAATGTGGCTGTGTCTTTCTGCCCTTGTTGACTTATCCGTTCCACAGGATGAGTTGCTAAATTACTTATTTTTCAGGGCAAGGACAGTACAGTTGACACTTCTTTCCCAGTCATAAAGGATCAAACTCAATTTTCAGTCGCACATGCACGGTCCAGTAAGGTATTTAAACAGAATTATTCGACATTAATATTCATGCATTTCCTATAGTATATTATGCTGCAATGAACTTGTTTTTTTTTAAAAAAAATCTCATGGCTTGCTTGTGAATTACTGGAATCAAATTTGTATCAGGACATCAAAATTAACTTACAGATATCTTACAAATGTATTTATGTCCCATTTGGTTTAGATCATAAAATTGATGTTTATCCCACTCCATATACATTAATGAAAGTCACTGTTGTTTGATTGTAGCCAGGTTAAACAGTGTCATTCCTGTATCTTTGTTGTTTGGATTGTGGGTTCTTTCTTTTGAGGGTAACTTGCTTATAATTTGAATGGAATGACTAACATTCCCTCCTACACTCGCACAATAGAATTTAATAGAAGAAATTTGTAGATTGAATCCTATGTTTTTCTGTGAATAACACTGAAGTTTTCCTAAATAATTTGAGCAATGTGCTCACCAGTGACGCCTATTGAGGCGATCGTTCATGTTTGTCCAGAACCAGTTTCATTGATGTCTGGATATGGCTAGCTGTGAAGTGTACCCTGAAAAACACTTTAGAAACTACATTAAAAAACAGCCGGATTGGTTGTAGTGGCTTTATTATGTCTGGACAGAAAGAACTTTATGAATTGTGTGCTTCAGAAATCATTTAAGTTTTAATTGTCAGATGGGGATTCTTTTTTTTTTTTTTTTTTTTCAAGGGAAGTACTGAGAAATATTTTAAGAAAATATCCTTTGTTTAATTGTAAATGGGAGTCACTTAGCTGCTATACACTTAAGTGTTTTTTCTTGGTAATCTAGACGATACAATGATAGTTTCAGCGGATGCAATTTCATTTAAGATTTTTTTTTCCTGAAGAGTTTTGCAACCTACGTCTCATTTACTATGGTCTATGGTCACATGTCGAATTTTCTTACTGTATAACACAAGGCTCTCGAAGGCTTAAAGAAGTAATGTAACGTCACCTGCAAAAGGAAAAAAAAAGTGTTGAACATCTTAAATTTTTATAGTAGTGATGAACTTCAATGTATTTCATCCCAATTCTTTTACCTATTTTTTGCCAACTTATTCTCATTCTTAGCTATGAACTTAACCGACCCTGCCATACAACTCTCGGTAATTGCCATTATGTCTCTTGCTTTTTCTTTTCCTTGCGAATTATCAGAACAACTCCATCAAAAGTTTCTGTGATTAGATGCATCCAATGGCCTCTTCTATGTGTTTATTAATTTGTTTTTTAGCAGAGCAATCCAATTGCTAGGTGGCATATTTGCCAAGGGCCAATCAACAATGTTGCTTTCTCGACCGATGGAATATATTTGGCAACCGTTGGTAGAGATGGTACCCTCTTAATTACTGCCCCTAATGATCTGTTTAAGAATTTTCTGTAGACTAATTTTTAATCCTGATTGTAGGATATTTACGGGTGTTTGACTATTTGAAAGAACAGTTGATATGTGGTGGCAAAAGTTATTATGGTGCTCTTCTTTGTTGTACATGGAGGTATGTGGATACATGGTACTTCTGGAAACAGTCTTTTTCCATTTGCTATATCTTTGCTCATTATTGATGAAATTAGACATTTACTGATGGATCAAAAAGGTTTTTAATAACCCTTTAATTTTATTTCTCAGCGGCGATGGAAAATATATTTTAACTGGCGGTGAAGATGATCTTGTCACAGTATGGAGCATGGAAGATAGGAAGGTGGTGGCATGGGGGGAGGGACATAATTCATGGGTAAAATGTTCTTCAAGAAATTGAATGTCTGCAAATACACTTTATAAAGCAAGTGTTGTACTTCCCTTTGCCACTAGCAAGCTGTGAAATCCCAACAAAGCATTCCTTACAAGGGTGTGGAAACCTCTCCCAAGCAGACGCGTTATAAGAACCTTGAGGAAAAGCCCGTAAGGGAAAACCTAAAGAGGACAATATCTGTTAGCGGTGGACTTGGGCTGTTACAAATGGTATTAGAGCCAGACACCGGGCGGTGTGCTAGCTAGGACGTTGGGCCCCAAAGGGGGGTGGATTATGAGATCCCACATCGATTGGGGAGGAGAACGAAGCATTCTTTATAAGGGTGTGGAAACCGCTCTCTAGCAGACGCATTTTAAAAACCTTAAGGGGAAGCCCGAAAGGGAAAACCCAAAGTGAACAATATCTGTTAGTGGTGGGCTTAGGCTGTTACATAAGCCTCCTCCTATGATTACTGGAAGGGTCTATTCACCATGAGTAGATGCCTGCATTGATCACTTTCTGTTACTTTGGTGAATATAAGTTTAGATATTATTTATGCTTTTGATGAAAATTCTCTCTTCTTGGACATGATCTCCTTGGAAAAAGTAGGACAGGATAGCAATTTATCTAATATTATATTTTCTTTTTCTGTGTTGTTTCTTAAATTATATTTTTATGGTCAATGACTTTTACTTTATGGTTTAATATTTTCCTGTTTGATAACTAGAAATCAAACAAGAACGCTTGTCATCTCATAATGTTTCATTACATTGTCACTCTAGAATCTTATTCTGTTATTGGTAGTCTCAAGCTTTGGCATATTGTGAACTTCTCACTTCAGGTCAGTGGTGTGGCTTTTGATTCATATTGGTCATCACCAACTTCAGACGACACGGAGGAAAATGTCGTTTACCGGTTTGGTTCAGTTGGTCAGGTAATTGCTCTACCTTCGGTATGCCCCTTGGGTCATCGTGTGATTTCTCTTTTTCATCAGATAATTCTTCAGTGTAAAATATAATTTGGAAGCTGTGTATTTCCACAGGACACACAATTGCTCTTGTGGGACTTGTCAATGGATGAAATTGTGGTTCCCCTTCGACGATGCCCTCCCGGTGGATCCCCGACATTTAGCACCGGAAGCCAGTCAGCTCACTGGGATAGCATTACCCCATTAGGCACACTTCAGCCTGCTCCAAGCATGAGGGACGTTCCAAAGCTTTCTCCAGTAGTAGCTCATCGTGTCCATACTGAACCCTTGTCTGGTTTAGTATTCACCCAAGAGTCTATTCTCACAGCATGCCGAGAAGGACATGTGAAGATTTGGATGAGACCGTCCTCTGAAACACAGTCGAGCAACCCAGAATCTCTCGTCGGTTCTAGCACGTTGGCTAGTACCAGAGTTGGTTCCTCTACTTTGAAGTAGTGTTGCAAAATTCAGTTTCGACATACCGGGATCTCGCTTGTACATGATTAAGCCGTTCCACCCACTTGGGTCCTCTGCTATTTGGCAAATGGTACGGACAGTTTTTTGGGGTCTTCCTTATTCTAGAGATTAGGAAAGAGTATTACGTTTGCTCCACATTAACTCACTGCAAATTTGCAGTGGGATTAACCAATGGCTCTGCTTATAAACTCTTGTTTGACATATACTATGCCATAGAAAATGCACAGGCTATTGTTAACAGCGGGTTCGTAACGTTACTTCGATACATCGCTTCAGTACATCATCTAATAGGCGAGGAGACGATGAAAATAAGTTATCGAGGGAAAACTAAAGGTATATCATTGCCTAGTAATAATCATTTTATACCATGGAATTGCCTCCGACTAATGTGTATTTGGTTGCCATTGTAGTTGTTGATCTTGTCTATATCATTTCAGATTTCAGTTTTTGTTATACTGATTACAAAATGATTGATATTAAAATGGTTGAACTGCATTCTGGAATCTCTGGGTTCGTATCTGAGCTTCATAATTTGTTGCTTATTTTTCAGCATGTCGTGTTCTATGGTTGAAATTTAAACATTTTAAATTGTGGGTATTATCAAAAATACTTCATTTGTAGCCGTATAAGTCCACCGCTAAGCAGATCTTGTCCTCTTTTGGCTTTCCCTTTCAGGCTTCCTCTCAAAGTTTTTAAAATGTGTTTGCTAGGGAGAGGTTTTCACACCTTTATAAAGAATATTTCGTTCTCCTCTCCAACCGATGTGGAAATCACGTTATTGATGTTCTTTCTTGTATGATTATTGTGGAGTTTGTTCGGTGGATTCATTTTGCAGGGCATTGGCTGAAACCAATAAGTTTTGTTTAAATTAACACAATCTTGATAACATTGATAACATTGAGCACATCTCGATGGAAGGAATTACCAGGTTTAAGAATCTCTGTTGTGCTCTCAACCATTCTCCTACTATCAATTGAATCATGATAAGGTGACCCATGGCCTCCACCATTATCCGACTTTAGAACATATATGACTCGTGTCTCTAGTTGATCTACTACTTGGGAACTAGCATTCTCTAATAGTTTCCATATAGTCATAACAGACAGGGAGCGACTCTTGTGCATGTCAAATATCGATATCATGGAGAGTTTTTTTTTCTGGGAACAAATTTATTGTTAAAGTAATCTTTAATATAATATTGTGTCTGTCAAATACTGATATTATAGGAATTTTTATGTATATTAACACAGATATCGAAGGTATATCGAGTAATCTATAATATTGTTGTCGAACCTTTTAATTTACAAATATATCGACCAGGCATTTAATGTGCATAACAAAATCAAACACATGAATGCAATATAGTGGGTGGGTTGAGGTGGGAGAAGCACTAGATCATTGTTGCAAAAATGAGCACAAATGTCAAAAGCTGTAGTGGAGAATACCTAACCCTTTGAAGACTTTGGAATTGAAAGACTTTGCTTTGTTGGCCACCAATACCTCTTTCTTGGATAACTGATACCATACTTTGTGGCTTCTTCATCTATTTTCTATCAACTTTAGGTAAATTAATACAATATTTTTTCGAGTAATCTAAACTCTGTTGGATTCGTTCGATCCATAACACAAAATGGAATCATACTGTATAAAAAATAAGATAAATAACGAGTTTGGCTCCTCTCACAAAATTAGTGCACGCGGTAGAGAAAAAGCTAATTGTGTCATTGTCATTTCTCTGGTTGTGTTAGCGACTCACAAACTTGGTGATTGTTCGAGGATTTCTTGACTAGATTGCAAACGATAGCTCGTTGTGTTGCCACCTCCATATTGTTAGTTTCTGCTTTGCTATGGCAAAACGCTCTTCTCTAGTGTTCCTCCCTCGTAATCACACCATTGAAGGTATGTGTTTCTCTTTCGTAGGTACGTCATTTCAGATGGTTGATTTTTCTTACGTAGTGTGTTTTTTCCATACCACCTTCGTAACACCACCGAATACTCCATCGTCTTCTCTATTGCTAGTTTTTGCACATCACTGTCCTAATCGGGTCTCACCGATATAAATCCCCGTGAATGGAGAGGAGGAACGCCTACAAAGACGCAGGTTGTGCGAAGAGGAAGAAACGGTCTAGTTCATAGTTGGTTCAAGGATTCAATATCTTCGTACAATGTACATTGGTGCAAGTTTTAGTATTTTGAGTTAGGAGATAATTTCTTGTTTAGAACGAGATACTTGCTCTTCGTTAATAATAGATTAAGGTAAGCATTCTAATCCTTGATTATACTTTATGTTTATACAATAAAGTTTGTTTCTCAAAGACGTGACATTAATTGTAAGGCTTAAAACTAGATTCATCTCGTGAAAGACATAATATTTTTTACACGAAATTTGTAATAATTACCTATCAAGGGTATGAGTTAATTGCACTGCTAGGACATAGATTGGTTGTCTCATGTTTTGGTTCTAGTCATAGGCTGGTAGGTTAGGGTTTTGGTTTTACTAACTACAAGCTAGTTGGTCATATTTTGGGCCTAATCACTGTTGGATGAAAGTCTTATCTCGGCTAATTTAGGGAATGATCATGGGTTTATAATCAAAGAATACTATCTCCATTGGTTTTAGACCTTTTCGAGAAGCCCAAAGCAAAGTCATGAGAGCTTATACTCAAAGTGGACAGTATCATACCATTGTGGAGAGTCATGTTCGTCTAACAATCACAAGGTGGTCGATCAGTGCTTGTCGGTTTGGATAGAGGCATATGCTAGTTGTTCTATCTCGAGCAAGCTAATAGGTCGATTGGTCCCTTTTGAAGGGTAAGGACGTGCAAGGGTCATGGCAAGGAAGGAATGCTAGCTACTATGAGAGATTGTTCTCATGCTCGATCACACTTTCACTATCACATTATTAAGTATATTTACTTTGAAGGGTCCTAAACCGAGATATTTATTTTTTAATTTCAGGTTTATTCGTTTTAAAAATGACGTCAATATACATTTAATAACTAACTTAAGTGGAACCGTTACACGGAAAAATCTCACAAATAACTCAACCAAATTAAGAAGTTTGTTGGAAAATATAACTCATGAGATTAATTATATACTTCTGTATTTTTTAAAATAAAATAAATTAATAAAGGTGGGGGAATTGTGTGGTATCGAGTGCATGATATTTACAGAATACACCTCATGCTGATTGGACCACCGTCTGTGGGGCCCACCGTAGAATCTTTACCGACAAAAATAAAAGAAAAAGAAAAAAGAAAATTACACATAATTTTTTATTTTGTACGGACACGACCGAAAATCAAGACCCGCATATGTGAACTGGTCTCTCAATTCCCATTCAGATACGACAGGATTTTTTTTTTTCTAAAAAAAAAAAAAAATCACCAATATAAACATAGCTCGATTGAAATTATTAGAAGTGTTCGTGAGTTGAATTTGATTAATTTAGTCCTTTTTTTTAGATCTAATCAAATTGTTCGAATCATAAATTTTTTTAACTTTAATCGTACTTGTTAAATAATAAACTCAATTTACATAAATTTTTATTTATTTGAACCAAACTCAATCAAAACCGTACAGATTGGATTAGATTGATCGAATTTTTCGAGTCGCATGCGATTTTGTTTGCACCTAACAACCCTCTTCTGAGCCTCCTGTAATCTGTCCACTCTCGACTGTTTGTGAGAGTTTACTCTTATGAAAGTCGAGGGCAAACTCAGATAAAACACAACTACGTAATTTTCATCACTTATGTACAAATCTCTTCCTTCGATAACGAGTGTGAGATTTTGTTTGCACCTAACAATCCTTTTCTGGGTCTCCCATGATGTATCCACTCTCGATTGCTTGTGAGAGTTTTATTTTACGAAGGTCAAGAGCAAAGCCAAATAGAGAACAACTACATAATTTTCATCACGTATATACAAATCTCTTCCTTCTATAACGAATAGGGGATTTTTTTTTCATCTAACAATTCTCTTTTGGACCTCCCGTGATCTGTCCACTTTTGACTGCTTGAAGAGTTCCGTGTTATGAAGATCCAGAGCAAAGTCAGATAGAGCACACACTATAGATTGTGCTATGTTTACTCGACCCGATGATGCTACTCGCTTTTTCTTTTATTTTCCTTTTCTTTTTCTTCCTTCTAGAAAAGCATGTTCTTTACAATTGTCCCTTTTTTTTTTTTTCTTTTTTTTTTTTTTTTGGGGTAAAGAAGAAATTAAAAAAAAAAAAAGATTATGATTGGTAGTTCAAATTTCTTTATTTCTTTTTCATTTATTATTGAATATTACTTTATTGCAAAAATTTAGGATTTTAGTTTTTTTTTTAATTATTAAATAAAAATTTTAAAATATTTCATTGATATGTCTATTTTTTTTAGGATAAATCGATTTAATATCATTAAAATATCACTATCGAATTAATGTCGATGAAAACAACATTAAAAATATCAATAAATATTTGGAAATTGAAAATTAAAAAATATATATTTAAATTAATAAATAAACATTCTACCTTTTTCAATTAGTAAATATTTGGTTGTAAGTCGATTTTGTAGGATAAGTCGATTTATCTTTTTTGTCGATATTAATTCAATAAAAATGTAAAAATACAGACGTCAATGAAAATATAGTACTCGAAAAAAAATGTAACGATTCATACCTAAAATTCAGAATCCGGATTCGATACCTGATGACCCGACATGTCCATGCATCTTCTATGTTAGGAGGTCAACCATTAGGATAAGGATTCGGAATTCATATTTAGAACCTCACGACTCCAACGTTCACCTGCGACACGGTGACGTTAGAGGAAATCATATTTTATTTATAAAATTAAAAAAAAAAAAAAAAAACTAAAAACATACATAGGTTGAGAAATCTCTCCCCTATAAATAAGCATGCAAAGTTATAGTTTCATCCATTCTTACGCAACAGCCACGTGGCAGAAATCGAGCAGTAAGCGGACCACCAAATTCCATAGAGTCGCTCGCACTGGATTCTCCCTCTGAGCAGTACTGTTCGTTTCTTCTATGACAGTAAGTAATCCAGGCGGCAACGTTCAGTTAGAGATTATTACAAAATACTGAGTGAGACCAAAATCCAGTTACAGTAGAGAGAGAAACGAGAACAAGAGCGAGAACGAGAAGAGGTGATTTGCATCGGCTACGAACTTCAAAGCATCAACTGGTAGCGTGTTTCCTTTCTCTCTAGATTAGTTTGCTTCACGCTAATGCTAATCTCTGTTTTTTTCTATGGTTTCTGTTCTTCCTTATACTAATCGGCGAAGCAATATTTGCTATTGATGAAACTGTTTAGTGTGTGTGTTTGTTAATGGAAGTGGAAGCTAGTTCAGAAATGGAAATTTATGCTTGTTGGTGATGTATATGTACTTCTGGATTTTGTTCTCTTTGTGAAATTCTTCTTGTTTTGGATTAGATTTTAGCAATGAGGGGAGTTCGATTTGCGGTTGTGGTTGTTTTGGTAGTTTTTGGTGTTTTAGACTCGTTTTCGCTTGCTGCGAATGTGACGTACGATCATCGGGCGTTGGTGATTGATGGCGAACGGAGAGTGTTGGTTTCTGGATCCATTCACTATCCTCGCAGCACTCCTGAGGTTTGTCTCCTTTATTTTTGACACTTTGAAGTTGTTCTTGCTCTGAGGATTTTTATATCTGAATCCGGTCGTGGTTTCTGGAATTTGCAGATGTGGCCGGGCCTTATTCAGAAATCTAAGGATGGAGGTTTGGATGTAATTGAAACTTATGTTTTCTGGAATCTACATGAACCGGTTCGAAACCAGGTACTTTTTTTTGCGATTTATCGATCCAAGAGCTACGTCTTGGTTCCTAGGAATTCGTTTCGTTGGATTAGATGATAATCGAGAGATCTGTTTACTGTTGAGTTGTGTTTTTAGTCTCTTGAAAAAGCTCAATGCGATGGATGGAACCTACCTTTTGTTATCATCTTTTCCGTCTTCTTACACTTTCTCGCCTGCCAAACAGTGGACAGTTATTGTTCATTTTTATATGATTAATATATAAAATGTTGCGCTTTCTTAATCAACAGTATGACTTCGAGGGAAGAAACGATTTAGTTAAATTCATAAAGCTGGTAGGAGCTGCTGGTCTATATGTACATGTACGAATTGGTCCTTATGTGTGCGCGGAATGGAATTACGGGTGCGTTTATTCTCAAATCGTTAGCTTCTTTCCATTTCCGTTCTCTCTGTGTTTTCTTTTACCCTTCTCCTTTCGTGCAACGCCAATAACATCTTTCTATTTCACTTACTTCCTCAAAACTGTTTGATGTAAAAACAGAGGATTTCCAGTTTGGTTGCATTTCATACCTGGCATTGAGTTCCGAACAGATAATGAACCATTCAAGGTTAGATATTACTTTCCCATTTCGGTACTCTGCTTTTTGCTGCGCTAGTGATTTTGTTTATCCACATATTAAGAAATCAGTACCTATGGTTCTGGATAGGCTGAAATGAAGCGATTTACGGCCAAGATTGTTGATGTATTGAAGCAGGAGAAATTATATGCATCCCAGGGCGGACCAGTTATTTTATCTCAGGTGGATTTCATGTATTTTGTTCAATTTCTCCCTTCCCCCCTTTCCATTTGAACAGAAATGGAAGTACATATAATATATACATATTTCCAAAAACAATTTCTGGTTTTTACTCACACATGTTCTGTGACGGTGTCTTCAGCATATTTGAATAATAATGACAAACCATTATTACTTGAACCACTGTTTATCTGGAGTGAAAGTATGTTGAAGGTTAATAAAATGGCTGCTTTTCTTCTATAAACAGATTGAAAATGAATATGGAAACATTCAGTCTCATTATGGGTCTGCTGCTAAATCCTATGTCCAATGGGCCGCAACCATGGCTACGTCTTTGAACACGGGAGTTCCTTGGGTTATGTGCAACCAACCTGATGCCCCCGATCCTATTGTGAGAAATCTTTCCTTGTCTTGACCATAAATTGAACACCGTCTAGCTATAAATTACAACTACGTCAATTTTTAATTGAATATAAACTAACCTTATTTTTTATAATTTTCCCGTGCTTGTCATTTGACTTGCAGATTAACACATGCAATGGATTTTACTGTGATCAATTCACTCCAAATTCTAAGAATAAGCCCAAAATGTGGACTGAGAACTGGAGTGGATGGTAGACTGTCCATTTACTGATTCCAGCAATTTTTCATTGCATTAATGTGACTTTTTAGTTACTCCCGAGTCAATTTACCTTCACAATTTAGATTGTTTTATCCTAGGTTTCTTTCATTTGGTGGAGCCTCGCCATACAGACCCGTGGAAGATCTTGCATTTGCTGTGGCACGCTTTTACCAAAATGGTGGAACTTTCCAGAATTACTACATGGTACTCACTTGTGAAGTTCTCATTGTGGTTGACAGAATAATTCAATTATTTAGGCTTCCTCGAAAAGAATGAGCCCGTGATTCATGGTCTCAGTTTTGCTTTATTTTCTCTTATACAGTACCATGGTGGGACAAACTTTGGCAGGACTACTGGTGGACCGTTTATTGCTACTAGTTATGATTATGATGCCCCTATAGATGAGTACGGTATGGTTTCTGTCTATTAAAAATTCACTAGTCTTTCGGGCTTCTTATTCCTTAATTGATTGGTTATAATGATCCGAATATCTTCTCAGCACTTGCAATTATAATTTGAAATTTTGTGTAAAGAATGAAGATGGTTGTTGAACTTATAGTCAGGCTGTGAATTTCAATCATGATATGAATATACAAATCATCCAAATTCATTACAACCTACGTCTCTTTTATACGATCGTTCTTCTATTGCACAGGATTGGTAAGGCAACCTAAGTGGGGTCACTTGAGGGAAGTCCATAAAGCTATAAAGATGTGCGAAAATGCATTAGTGAGCACAGAACCCGCAGTTAGTTCTCTTGGTCAAAACTTGGAGGTTGGTTATTCCCATTACCGTTTATTCCTGTTAAGAGTGGACAGATTCTGTTTTTTCTCTAATTCCATGTAGAATTCATTATAAGTACGAAAGAGAACTATATCAGTGCGCCTAAGCATAGTAATGTGAAGACGCTATTACAATTGCCTGAGACCATAGCTTAACTTAGCATAACTATATCCCTTTGATCGAATGGACGTAAAGCAGTGCCTATTTGTTCTCGATCATCCCCTACTCTTACGGCAAGCATTATGGGCTCTCTGGTACACTCCCTGAAATACAGTAATTAGTTGTCATTTAACCATCCTAGGAGATTTGACTTAAAGTAATGGTAGTATTTTTTTAATGTTATGTTCGTTCAATTTCTCTATTAATGGTCTGGATTTGAACTCATTAGACGTATATTCTAGCTAATTTGGCCCAAAATCATCTATAAAACCACTTTAAAGTTTTTTGTCCCTTTTCTGGGATATAATTGTAATTGCAGCCACGTTCATAACAAAACTTTCAAGTTTTGAAAAGAGGAATAAAAGTTGTAACAAAAATTATAACTATCTATAGGATCAAGAAAAAACTTCAGAAGTTGTTTGGCTAGTCATATCACACCAGTGGTGGGATTGTGCAGTAAAAATGTCTTCTCTTTTCATCTTAGAATTATCAAAAGCTTATCCAATAGATTAATTGGTGATGAAATGCACAAGTTTAGTTTGGATTCCTTTTAGTAGGGAAAAGAATTATAATTTGACGTCATATACGAAAGAGCTATTATTTCTGGCTTTAGTTTAACATGCAACCTCGCGAAAATATTCACCAAAATGTATGATAAAGAAAGTCAGAAAACCTACTCGTAGAAATTGCCAAGATAGGAAAAGTTGTCCCAATCACAATTGTAAAATGGTGCTCTAACCTTCAATGATCAAATTCCTTCGTGTACTTTGCTTTCAATAAATTAAGATGCTAAAAGACGGGTTATAAGATGTTATTGTCTGTACTTTTTAATTTCAGGCGACAGTTTATAAGTCCGGTTCTCTATGTTCTGCTTTCCTGGCTAACGTGAATACCCAATCTGATGCGACCGTGACTTTCAATGGTAACTCATATCATTTGCCAGCATGGTCCGTTAGCATCTTGCCAGACTGCAAGAATGTGGTGCTCAATACTGCAAAGGTTACTGTTTTCTTCCCAGAAAATGTATTTATAGTCTGGTTGAAACTAAAATTCTATCTATCTTTGTGACCTATGTTTTGGTGCTCTGGCCAAGTGATAAAAATTTCTTTTCAATTCTATTTCTCTTTTATTTTCTGTTAGCCGAATAGTTGCATAAATGAAGTGTACCTCATTTTGTGACAGATTAATTCGGTAACAATGAGGTCATCTTTTTCAAACCAACCTTTGAAAGTTGATGTTAGTGCTTCTGAAGCATTCGACTCCGGTTGGAGTTGGATAGAGGAACCAGTAGGTATCACAAAGAATAATTCTTTTGCGAAACTTGGACTTTCAGAGCAAATAAATACTACAGCAGATAAAAGCGATTACTTGTGGTACTCCTTAAGGTATATATTATATTGATTATCAAATCTTCAGTTTCTTTATTTTAATGGACTGCTAACCAATTTCTTAAAATAATTTTGTCAACTTTTGCTACTGCTATTTGGCAGCACTGATATAAAAGGTGACGAACCTTTCCTTGAAAATGGATCTGAAACAGTCCTCCATGTGGATTCCCTTGGCCATGCTCTACATGTTTTCATTAATGGAAAACTGGCAGGTGATTGGAATTAATTATTTGTATCGATGCATTTCAATGGCTTTATAATCGTTCCTGCATTGTTCCAATGGCTGCTTTATGGGTGCTGTTTGAATCGCTTAATAGGAAGTGGAAGAGGTAGTGGTGATAATTCTAAGGTTTCTTTGGAGATCCCCATTACAATGGTACCTGGGAGAAATACAATTGACCTCCTGAGTTTGACAGTAGGACTTCAGGTTCTGCTCCACTTTATAAAATTTGTTTGCTTGCATCTTAAAAACTTAGAGCAATGCGAATTCTTTTGTTGGACGGAAAACTATAACATTTTTAGTGTCTGATACAAAATATTTTCAACTGACCAAATCTAAAATGCAATCTATCAGAATTATGGAGCATTTTTTGAGAAGAGAGGTGCAGGGGTCACAGGTCCGGTAAAACTGGAAAGCCAAAAAAATAGCATCACTGTTGATCTCTCTTCGGGACAGTGGACGTATCAGGTTGCTTTCTTCAAACATCCTGAAGTTGAATTGTCTTTATATTATCTAATCCAAAAAGAGGGGAAAAAGAAAAGAAAAGAATTAAGTCATTATACGATGGTTTAGTTTTTTTTTTTTTTTGTTTAGTTTCTTTCATACGCTTGGATGTTATAATTTCACCTTTCTTTTGTTTTTGTCATGGCAGATTGGACTTAAAGGTGAAGATTTAGGTCTGTCGAGTGGCAGTTCTTCACAATGGCTTTCACAACCTAGCTTGCCTAAGAATAAACCTTTGACTTGGTACAAGGTATGGTTATTTCATGTATGAAGCAATAAGAATATGAAAATTGTGAGAGTTGGTTCCTATTACAGAATGTATGAAGCAATAATTTTTTGGAAAATGAGGAGAAAAGCATTCATTAGAATTTGCTTTAGCTTGGAAGAGTATCTTTAAACAAAACTTAGGTGTGATGCTTATGACTTCTGAAATATTAAACCTGACAAGGCTCGAAGATACTTCTTATACAAGTTTAATATGGTCTTGATGTTGTTCTGCTAAGACATTTGCATCCATTTTAACATTTTATCATCTTATCAAGTATGCATTAGAATTTGCTATAGCTTGGAAGAGTCGAAGCCCACCGCTAGCAGATATTGTCCTCTTTGGGCTTTCCCTTTCGAGCTTCCCCTCAAAGTTTTAAAACGCCTCTCCTAGGTCCTCTCCCTTATAAAAAATGTTTTATTCCCCTCTCCAACCGATGTGGAATCTCACAATCCACCCCCCTTCGAGACCCAGCGTCCATGCTGGCACTCGTTCCCTTCTCCAATCAATGTGGGACCCCCAATCCACCCCCCTCGGTGCCCAACATCCTTGTTGGCACCACCGCCTTGTGTCCAACCCCCTTTAGGGCTCAGCCTCCTCGCTGGCACATCACTCGGTGTCTGGCTCTGACCCCATTTGTAACAGCTCAAGCCCACCACTAGCAGATATTGTCCTCTTTCGGCTTTCTCTTCTGAACTTCCCCTCAAGGTTTTAAACACGTCAGCTAAGGAGAAGTTTCCATACCCTTATAAAGAATGATTCGTTTCCTTCTCCAACCGATGTGGGATCTCACAAAGAGTGTCTTGATTTCTTGCGTTTGCCCATTGTTTCTAATCTTTGAACTACTTACAGGGAATCTATCTTACAATTACTTCCAAGAGGGGAGAAAAAAACAAAGTACTTTTAGATTGAGCTATTGGCTTTCTTGACACTGACAAGTGCAGTATCTGTTGATTCAGACCACATTTGATGCCCCTGCTGGTAGCGACCCAGTTGCTCTAGACTTCACAGGGTTTGGAAAAGGTGAGGCATGGATAAACGGACAAAGCATTGGCCGTTATTGGCCATCTTATACTGCCTCCGGTCAATGTACTGCATCTTGCAATTACAAAGGAGCCTATAGCGCAAACAAATGCCTTAAAAACTGTGGCAAACCATCACAAACATTGTAAGTTGTCACAACTTGAGGCTAAGGCTTCCGAATTATTTCCAAAGTCCTTATATCTCATCTTCCTGACTCTCAGATACCATGTGCCGCGATCATGGTTGAAGCCAACCGGCAACACCTTAGTACTTTTCGAGGAAATTGGCAGCGACCCGACTCGATTGTCGTTTGCATCGAAACAGATCGAATCTTTGTGTTCTCATGTATCTGAGTCTCACCCACCACCTATAGATATGTGGAGCTCTGACTCAAACATACAGAAAACAGGACCTGTACTCTCTCTAGAGTGCCCATCACCCAATCAGGTCATTTCTTCCATAAAATTTGCAAGTTTTGGCACTCCTCATGGAACTTGTGGGAGCTTTAGCCACGGCCAATGCAGCAGCCAAAATGCACTCTCCATTGTACAAAAGGTCTTATATTTATTTCCAGACACAATGATTTTTCTGTGCATATGTAGAATTGGATTTTACTGATTGATGCTTAATTATCAACACAGGCTTGCATTGGATCAAAAAGTTGTAGCGTTCAAGTTTCGATTGAAGCGTTGGGCGATCCTTGTAGAGGAAAAACAAAGAGCTTAGCTGTGGAAGCCTCTTGTCACTAACGAGGTACCAACTATACCTAATACTGCTCTTCATTGGGTAAATTTGAAACGTTATGTCTAATTCCTTCTATAAGTAGAGGAATAGAGACAACTAAAAGAAAAAAAAAATAGTAAAAGGAGTAAGAAAGAACAGGAAAAATGATCACAATTTGGTGCATTATTTCTTGCAGAAGGCAAATAAATGCCATCAAACTTGATCAATCTGTATTAACAATAAAGGTGACTTATGGGGAGACACTGAAATCTCTTAAATTCTAATGGAGATTTATATGCTTCTCAAATTTTGGCCTTCTGCTTTCTATCTGTAATTATTATTATTATTATTATTAGGTTAAGTTATAAGTATTAGGATAATTAGGTGAACTTGTCTGTTTTTGTGTTTAATAAATATTTGACAAATTTAAAATTGGTAGAAGTATTGCTCTAAATTTTGTCTATGAAATCTGGAATGTTTTTGCACTTCAAAAGTTAGACTGATATAAAACTGCAACTTAGAATTTAACCGGAGAAAAAAATTCTAGATCTCCAACTTCTTACGGTAATAAAAATATTAAATTATAAATTTAATTCTTAAACTTCGAAGTTTGTGTTCAAAACCTTAAAAAATGTCGAACCTTAGAAAATGTGTTCAGTTCTTTATTTGGTCAAAGTCTTCAAAATGACACACATATTAAATCGTATATAAAAATCATTCCCAATCATGCAAATCAAAGAACAGACTCTTCAAAAATAAGAGTTCATAGCTCACTCAAGATTCATATCGAGTTGCTTATAGATCACGTGGTAAAATATTAATATTTTCAATTAACGAATTTATACGAAGATATTAAGTATTATGACACCCCACTTACAAATTATAAAGTTGGTCGTATCAAAGTATTATCAAGATAAGATGCGCATCTCAATATGTAACGGTTTTTGTTTGTTTCTTATTCTAACTTGCTACCTCTCTAAATCCACAATGCTTCGTTTAGGTTGCTTTGAATTGTTTCCATTCTACTAAATTATGGACACTATCTTCATTGGTTTGAGGTAGTTTGGAAAAGTCAAAAGCTAAGTCAGAGTTTATGTTCAAAGTGAACAAGATCATACTAATCTTACTTTTGTCTTAATTAGCCATGTTAATGAAATCTTCAAGTGTCTAGAACAAAGAAGTTGTGAGCTTAGAAGGTATAGTCGTAGAGAAGATTTGTGATAGATCTCAATTAGACCTATAAATGGTTGTTTAAGAGGAGGCTCAATAGTGCATTTTGTTCGAGGTCTCCAGAGAAGGAGTTGTCAAGGGAGGTTCAATGATATGTTTTATTCGATGGGAGGATTGCTGGGAATTGTTGGAGCCGTGCATTGGCTAATTAAAGAGAAGATCATGGGTATATAAGTAAGAAAAACAATCTCTATTAATATGATGATTGGAGAAAGGTGCTCGAGATTTAAAGATGAAGTCTGGGAGATCTTCAAGGTATACGGAGAACAATATGTGGTGGGCTACCCACAATCGGATTAGATTTTTTTTTTTTAGGTTGAGTTGAATTTTTGGAAAATCGAAAATTGGTTGAGTTCTCGAGTTAGAACTTCTTTGGTCGAGTTGACTCAACCAACTCGAAAATAGAGTTCACAATTCAGCTCAACTCAACCCAACTCAACTCTACCCTATTATTAAGATTTGTATGAAGATTAAAAATATTTAACATTTTTAACGGTGTAACTTATGAAACTCTGATATTTGAGTTTTATGAAATTTTAGTTATTAAAGTAACATGGTAAATTTTTTAAATAATTAAAAAAATTGGATAATCTCACGTCCCAACCCAATTGAAAAATAGAGGGTTCCCCCCTCACACAAGCACCACTTTGTTCGAGGTGGTGATTTGTTTTCAGGAGTTTCAAACTTAAAACGTACTTTGATGATTTGTTTTGCATGTGTACTTGTTCAAGTTGATATACAATATTTTGATAATCTATTTTTAAAATTTGGATTTATACACCATAACACAAACGGATATTAAAATTCGTAAAACACACGACGGCCGTTACTAAATACTTTGTAGAAACTATAAAACGTTTGACAATTTTTCATGACATCCAATATTGGTTAGAGGGGGAAACGAAGCATTTCTTATATGCGTGTGGAAACTCTTTCCTATAAACGTGTTTTAAAATTGTGAAGCTCACAACGATGCATTATGGGCCAAAACAGACAATAGAGAGTTTATGGGCTATGGGCCAAAACAGACAATAGAGAGTTTATGGGCTATTACAAATGGTATTAGAGTCAGACACCAAACAGTGTGCTAGAGGTCGTTGGATCCCTAAGCGGGTGGATTGTGAGATACCATATCAGTTACAGGGGAATGAAGCATTCCTTGTAAATGTGTGAAAACATCTCTCTAGCATATACGTTTTTAAAACTGTAAGGCTCAAAGTAGACAATATCTATTAGCGGTGAATTTAAACTAGTACAACTTTTATTGTGTAAGCTCAAAATGTGCTGCAACAATGAAGATCCTAAAAAATCGTAAAAAATAATATATATATATATATATATATATATTTTTTCCTCCATTATTACCTTTTCTCTAAGTGTATCAAAGAATCTTATTCTTTGAAAATATGTAAATGAATCTTCAAATTCTTTATATATATATATATATGAAAGTAAATAAAAAGAATATGATTTTTCTTGTCAGAGAAATTAAAAATAAAAAGAAAAAGAAAAAAGAAAAAAGAAAGCTTTAGAGGAAGTGATGATGGTAAAGAGAAGGAGGTGGTACAAGTATCCAAATGTACGGCAATCGCTGCAAAACTGCCTATTTTTCTGGTTTCCATTGCCCCCACTCCCCTCCATCTCTCTCTCAGTACTCTCAATTTTCACGCCGCCGCCTTCCTCCGCCCTCCGCCCTCCGCCCTCCGTCGGCGATATGTTTTTCTCCGTCCCCTCTTTGTCCGCTCACAGGTAAAGGAAGGATCCGATTCACTCTCCAATCTTCCTGGTGTGTAATTTTGCTCTTTCCCCCCCTTTTTGGATTATTGATTTTGTGTTTCTTCTGCTGGATCCGCGTTTTAATTTGATTTGGATCTCGACCTGTGTGATTTTCTTTGGTTGGGATCGGATTTGTACCCTGAATTTTTGTGATGAATTGTAATGGAGTCGGAATTGGTGGTTGACTCTTTTTGCTCTTTTGTGTTCTTGATTTTTTCAGATGAGGATTCTGTCGGAATTTCCGGCTAGTGGCTCGAATGCTTCCGGAAAGGCGTCCCAATTCAGGGTATAAGGATTCCAAATCCTCTTGTTTGTTTGTTTGTTTGGATTTGAATGGTTTGAAGATGAATGGTGTTTTGCTTCTTCGGTAATTGTATATATATATATATATATATGGAGAAATTTAGGAGTCTATCACGGACTAGGTTGTTGAAATTGTTGGATTAATGGAAGGAATAAGCAGACGGAATCTGATTGCTCATAAGGATCAGAATTTCTTTCTGGATGTGGGGAGGATGCTGCTGAGATGTGGCATAGACAACTTTTTGTTTTAACTTTTCTTTTTGATGGTTTTTGTTTGGTGGATTTGGTGGGGGTTTTTTTGGGTATACTGAAGAGTTTATTAACATGAAAAACAGAATTTGTGTTGATACTTGTATGGAGTTGGATGCTAAAGAAGAAGTACCTCATCATCTCTTGGATTTGAACTCAAGTGGAAGAGTGGATGATGGTCATCACCTTGGATCAAGTGATTCATTGTTCCCTGGTCTTATTGATGATGTTGCCTTGAATTGTCTTGCTTGGGCTTGCCAATCGGATTACACTTCATTGTCGTGCCTTAACTCGAGGTTTAACGAGTTGGTTAGAAATGGTGATTTATACGGTTGGAGAAAACGTTTGGGCATTAAAGAGCATTGGGTGTATCTGGTTTGTGATTTACAGGGTTGGGAAGCATATGATCCTTTGAGGAAAGTATGGATGACTTTGCCAAAGATGCCTTGTGATGAGTGTTTCAATCACGCCGACAAGGAATCGTTGGCTGTTGGTAGTGAACTGTTAGTTTTCGGGCGTGAGATGTTTGATTTTGCTATATGGAAGTATAATTCAACTTGTAATAGTTGGACAAAGTGTCGAGGAATGAATCGACCTCGCTGTCTATTTGGCTCAGGTAGCCTTGGTTCAATTGCTATTGTAGCAGGTGGGAGTGATATAAATGGGAATATTTTAGATTCAGCAGAGTTGTATGACTCTTCATTGGGCACATGGGAAATGTTACCGAAGATGACGACCCCGCGTAGATTGTGTTCGGGGTTCTTTATGGATGAAAAGTTTTATGTGATCGGTGGAATGTCGAGCTCCACCGTTTCATTAACTTGTGGGGAGGAGTACAATTTTCAAACAAGAAAATGGAGGAAAATTGAGGGAATGTATCCTTATGTTAACAGGGCTGCTCAGGCTCCTCCCCTTGTTGCCGTAGTGGATAACCAATTATATTCAGTGGAGTATTTAACTAACCTGGTTAAGAGGTATGACAAAGTAAAAAACTCATGGAATGTATTGGGAAGGCTTCCTCTGAGGGCGGATTCTTCAAATGGCTGGGGCCTGGCTTTCAAGGCCTTTGGTGAGGAGCTTCTTGTCGTAGGTGGGCAAAAAGGTCCGAACGGTGAAGCAATCGTACTCAACGCTTGTTCTCCGAAGTTCGGCATGAGGAATGGAGCCTTGGATTGGAAGTTTCTTGGTGTGAAGGAGCACGTCGGAGTGTTCGTCTATAACTGCGCTGTCATGGGTTGCTTATAAAATAACTCGACAGAAGAGCCCGACTCCATCGCTAGATCTGTCCCATATGGAGCCCTCGCTACATTTACCTCGGTCGGCTACAACTGTTCATCCCCGTAACGCTTTTTCCAGATTCTGAATGTGCTTTTCAAGTGTCTCTTCTGTTTCTGTGTTGTCCTGTTGGTTAGTTTGATCTAAGTTCTCTATTGTCTGTTTGTCACATTCATCCTGTTTCCTTCATTGCATCTTTACTAATAAATAGTTATAGCCTCTCCGGTCATTGGATTATTGTTCAATTCTAACATTTCTATGCTTTGATTCAATGGTAAGTCTACTCTCCTATCATCATATCTTACTGTTCGCAGCTCAAAACAGCACGAAAGACCTTTCTTACGCGTCATTTTTAACTCGTAATCGGTCGGGTAAGCTCAAATTTTCTTCCTGGATTGTTGAGATCACAGGAAGGTAGAGATATTGTGTTATGAAACCAGCTTGATTCTTGTGTTTTCTGAGCTGAAAATGTGAACAGGTGAGAATTTGAGGGTCTAGAAAAGCAGTCCCTCAGGAAGTTGCTATTATTTGAATTTGTCCATTTCTTATAGGAAAAAACTCTCTTTTGGTTTAGTCTTTTCTCAAGGCAAGGCTCATATAACTGCAAATTGTGTGGAAAGATTCATGTTTTTACATCTGGCAAGTTGGTTTTGAGTCGGGTTTAGACGTTTTTTACACCTAACCTAATTGCCCAGACCGAGATGAAGCACCTTGAGTAAGCAAAGAAAGATCGAGGTGATCAATGGAGACTAATGGTTTTGCTGTTGTCTCTGCCATAGCTGCACAGAATACTCACAAGTCTGATACCATTGATGTTTGTGTAGTTGATTCGCCCGAAAAGAGAGAGTAAGGAATCGTCTGCAACCCAAACGGTTTTTATTAAATAATGAATTTTGGATTGAGTTTTTCGTTTTTTTTTTTTTTTTTTTATATATATATATATAGTTTCTTTTTCTAGTTTTTAAGAAAAATAAAAAGTGATTGACAACTTTTTGTTTTACCTTTTAATTAAGAAATGAAATTCAAATGCTTGTAAGCTGCCCTATATACTTTTTACCTTTTTGTTAATGGTAAAAGAATCTAAGTTATTCCTAGATGGCAACTACTTTATAGCATCCAAATATTTGACTATTTAATCACTTTATAAAGCCTATTCACTCCCCTGACATGCCCAAATATTCTCCTTAAAAGTCGTTAAAAATGAGACGCCCAAATATTCTCCTTAAAAGTCGTTAAAAATGAGACGTTATTACCTTAATTTGAAACTTTAGTATCTGTGATCTAAGAGTTTGTATATCCACGAGGATTTTTAGATCCAATTCGTTAAGGTTTTCATATCACTATCACTAATTATGGTCGACACTAATCAAAACTAGAAGGAAGAGTGAGAACCACGAGCTTAGGGATGTCTACACCACATTAAATACATACATATAGAACTAGGACTTTGACCAAGTCAACCCCTCCCTCATTCGATGAGTCCAATGAGCCCGACCAAGTATGAGAGTTGAGTATACTTTCGATCTTACTTTTCTTATCATATATTTTATTTTTTGTTCTCGTGATTTATTAGAATGACTACTTGACTAGTGAGGAGAAAATAGACGACTTTAATTGTGGGTTTATTTCTTTTTATCGTTTATAGTGTGTGTAATGGTTAATGTTGTATTATCTTTTTTCTTCACGCAATTGGTATCAGAGCTTTTGATTTTGTAGTCCTTCAAGTTTCGAGGAAACCACGAAGTTCAATGGAATAACTTTAGGTACGGTAAGATAAGGTTAAGGGTTATGTAACCTTCCAAAAGGTTTCAAAGCGATATCTCTCCCAGTAAGATGTGGTATGAGGACAAACCAAGTAGGAAGCTGGTCAGCACGTGACACCCGAATAAATGGGGTGTATTATGTCACCGGGGAATGTCAAGGCCATCAGATGTCGAATCCAGATTCTGAATCAATCCTGATTTGAATCCTATGCATGGGTGTCTCGTAACCATGTCACAAGGAAATGTCAGGCCACTAGGTGCTAAATTTAGATTCTGAATTCTGAGCATATCCTGATATGAATCCTAGGCATGAGTCGTTACAGAATGTCTCATGACCATGTCACAGGGGAATGTCGGGCCACCAAGTACCAAATACAAATTCTGAATCCTAGGCATGGGTCGTTAAAGAATGTCTCGTGACCATGTCTCAAGTGAATGTCAGGCCACCAAGTACTGAATTCAGATTCTAAACCCTAAGCATGAGTCATTACAAAATGCCTCGTGACCATGTTACAGTGGAAAGTCGGGGCCATCAAGAGTCGAATTCATATTATATATCCTAATCTGAATCCTTGGAATAGGTAATTACAGAATGCCTCTAGTGCTAAAATTTTCTCTCCTCAGTCGTGCCATCCTCGCAAAGTGCACCCAACTTCATCGTGAGCGATCGTCTCTTCTTCGTTCCTCCGTTCAACTGATTCATTCTATCATCTTCTCTCTCGTTCGTTCCATTCTTCTATGTTATTCATTCCATTCGAGCAACATATTCATTAAAAAATAACTTTATTTTTATTTTCCTTTTTATTATACAATTAATATTAAAAATAAAAATAATTAATTAAATAAACTTTATATAGAATGTGGGTCCCACACCCACAAACCACATTTAAATTGAAAATGAAACATCTTCATCAAAGAACAATTTTTTTGTGGGACCACACAACCATTCCATTGCCTTTGGAACAAAGTTATTCTCTTTATCTTAATACAAATTTATATATTTAAAAATGAAATCAAATTCTTTTAATATGGTTTGAATGATTATAGTCAAATTAGATTATATGGTCCCGACATTCTCCTGCATCCCCAACAACATGGTCACGTGATCTACTTTTCGCTTCTAACACACCAACAGACGTCCTTCCAACATGTTTTGTTTTTCACTCACATGTATTTTACGAAAATTTTGACTTCACCCAGTATAAAATTGCTCTAAGTAAAGCACGCTTAACCCTAAAGTTCTTACGATTGAGCCCGTGAAAAGGAAGATACACCTTGTTAGTATAGATAGTGACTTTCAATTCTTTTACACTTTCAACTCGGTATCAGTAGTTCCTATAATTATATTAAAAAAAAAAAACATGAATTAGTTTGAATTGTGGTCGTCCAAAAGTCAAAAGACAACTCTTTCAAGGTGAAGGAAGATGTGCTTTAATCTTTTAAATTTGCGAAAAAAGAAATTTAAAAAAAAAAAGTAATAATAAAAGGAAAGCCTTGAAAAAAGAACTCAAGCTTGCAACTTTACAAGGCCACCTTTTCCATCTTAAAATTAAATTAAACCCTAAAATTTTAAATTAATTCTAAAAGTAATTTCTTTTATTAATTGGTGTCTCTCACCAACAAAATATTCTCTAGTATCACTAGAAAATTATAATTTTTTTTTTTTTAAATGTGGTTTTTTTTTTTTTTTTTTTTTGGTTGCAAATTAGATAGTTGGACGGATCATCGTTTTACATCGAGCTTTTGGCAGAGTCTTCGAAGGGCATTTAGCACATAGCATGACATTTCACCAACAGGTGGATGGAGAAACCGAGCATTTAATTCAAACCTTGAAAGACATGCTACGCATGATTTTTCAAGTAACTGGGGCTCTCGCATCCCCGCTTTCACCTTATGGAGTGTGCTTATAATAATAGTTATCAAGTAACCATTGACACGACACCATTTGACACCCTTATATGAAAAGAGGTGCAAGTCCCCTCTTTGCTAAGATGAGGCAGAAGAACTCAAGTTGTTGAGTTTTAAGTTGGTCCATGTGTGAGATTTCACATTGGTTGGGAAGGGGAACATAACATTCCTTATAAGAGTGTAGAAACCTCTCTCGAGCAAACGTATTTTAAAATCATGAGACTGACGGCGATATGTAACGAGATAAAGTGAACAATATATGCTAGTACTGGGCTTAAATTATTACACCAAGTCACGAATGATGCGAACAACACAAAGTAGATAGAATAGTTACGACGATAGGGTATTCCTAAAGGTGGAGGACAATGAAGGATGTTATAAGGTTCTGTTTTATTAGACCATTTGAAATTCTTGAGCAAATTGACCTAGCCTTAACGTCATCGCTCTCCACAGTTCATAATGTGTTTCATGTTTCCATCTTACAGAAGTACACAGCAAATCATTTTCACTTGGTTCACTTTAAGCCTGTACGTTTAAACGAGAGCTCGAGTAATGAGGAAAACCCTAACGAAATTCTTACGAGAGAGCTGTGTACTCTACAATAATCGAGAGATAACACTTGTTATAATTCTCTAACGATCCATCGGTAATTAATTTATATTTATTTTATTTTATTTTATTTTAATAATCTAAGACAAAATATTCTACATCGAATTCACACAGTCTCCCAAGAAAATTTTAAAATTTTAAATTAAAGAAATAAAAAATAAAAAATAAAAAGTAGAAACCAAAAGGAAAAATAAGGATTTAATCGGCGATTTGCAGGTGACTCCAATCATCACACCCACGCCCTAGCTGAGCTGGCAGCTCCATTACCATTGGAATTATATTCCTACCATAATATGGAAAATCAAAATAATTTTCATTACCATTTCATATGACTTTCTTTTTCTTTTAAATTTTTTTTTTAAAATTTTTATTACGTCCTTTGAGCTTATAGAGTTAAATGCATAGTATTTCTCTGCACACGATACACGCACGCACGAACCCATTAGATGGGATCATTAACATCTAGGTCCGATCAACTACGTTCTTGCTACCCAAAACTAATGAAGAAGAAAGGAACACAAATCAAGCCTAAACGTAGCTCAATATCAAATATAAATTCTTCACGGGACGTACAGACATATTCATGATGTTTAATTCATGTTTATCATACATGCTACATCATGGTATCTTATAAGACGTGAACATTGTCATATCAATATAACAGTCATAATCAAACATACACATGAGTTCCATGTTAACAGGGTTACAGAGTAGGTGTTATTCATGCGTCAAACAATTTTATCCAACTTAGCCTGTACACATTCAAGCAATAGGTTTACGTATAGTTTTAGGCTCAACTTGGTGCTCGAAGCTCATTCTAGTTAACTGTTTCTATGTTCAGCTCAACTAGAATTTAGGTTCTTTGATGATATTCCTTTCATTCAGAAATTCAAACATAGAGTCTATTCGTGACGGTATATATCTTCTTAATTTTACAAAAAAATTAAAATTAATTATTACTTCAAATAAACTGATAATTACTTTTGATGTCTTTTCAAATAATTTTGAGAATTTATATAGGTTGATTATAGCTTTTACTTAATTATTTTATTCCAATCATTAATGGCTATTATTCATATTCCAACTTCTAATGGCTTAAATTTTTTAAGTTGGAATTTTAGAATTTTATACACGAGTTGGATAAGATTGGGTTCGTGAAATCTTTTGAACGAATTGGGTTAGATTGCCCGAGGTTTTTTTAATTATTTTTTTTTTAAAAAAAAAACCCTTATTTTTCCATTATACATATTACTTTAATAATTAAATTTTCATAAAGTCACAACTCAGTACTAATATCTGTTACAAACCACAAATATCCTTCATCTTCGTAATAATCTTAAAAATAGAATTGTTGGTTGGATCAACGTGACAAAAAAAAAATGTCAACCCGCGTACTAATTCGAATTTTTCGGTTTTTCAAAAATTAACTCAATTGATATTGGGAAAAAAAAAAAACTTAACTCAACCCGAACTATAAATGTAATTTCTAAAATTCATCGATATTTTTTAACTGGAGTATTAACTAAATCCGTCCAATAGTAAATATATTTTTAAATTTTTTTTTTAAATATTAATCAAATTAAAAAAATAATAATAAGTGTATTATTTAAACAAATTTTTAATCATTGGGAGACAAAATGATTTGAACCCATTAATTGTGCTAAAAAGAGAATATAAATGCAAGTATTTATCATCAACTCACCCACCAACAACAAATTTGTATAAAAAATATTCAGCCACAAATCAAAGTTGACTAATTTCCTTCTATCTTTCTCGGGGTTCGAACCTACTGCAATCTACTAACTCCTCATTGTTGGATGGACTTTCACGTTCGCTCTCTCTCTTATTAAGTTCCCGACTTTGAGTTTCATTAGGTCAAGTGTGTATCAAGAAAGTACGAGAGATTTATCCCTTTTTTAAAGATATAAATAATGAGACCTCAATCCAAAATAGGGTTTTAAATTCATACGGTTTGATATCAATATCACGGATCAATCAATAGCTCGGTTGTTTCTTATAAATTAGATTTTGATTCAGTTTGAGTTTGGTTGAATTGTTGAAAATTTTAAAATTTTGATTCGGTTTACGAGTTGATGTTTTTTTTGTAAGGCTGAAAATTGAAATATAACCACGTACCATATCGCAGAAGAACGTTTGTGAGGATAGTATTTATGCTTGGAAATTGAAAATTGAAATCCAAAGATATCCTCATGTTAATTTGTGAGGATAGTATTCATGTTTGGAAACGAGGTGTAAGTAACCGAACCACGTATCATATTGCAGGAGAATGTTTGAGTCATCAAGTTCAAATTTAGATCCTTATATATATATATATATAAAAGTAATACGTACCATAAATATTAAACGCGGAAGACTTCATTTAAATTTCATAAAACATAACCTTTATCTTAAAACACATCATAGACTTACGTGTTTCAAAAACATCCTTAAAACGACACACCAAAAGACTAAATAAAATAAATAAGTTAAAAAGATTCTATTCTAGTCTAAATCTAAGAAAATAAATACTATTATTTTATGCATATGTCATGGTCTTGAGTTGCGATGTCGTCGTCAGCTGTACATAAATGTCTTGTCTTAACCTAAAAAAATGTAGTAATATATATATATAATTAAAATGAATAAATAAATTGTGAAAGTCCGTAAATTTCACGCCATCAAAAATTGAAAATAGAATATATGCTCATTCATATTTTCCATTATTGACAAGTGGAGAATCTATCAAACACGAAATCATCATCCTCGGAATCTCTATTCTCTTCCTCTTTGACGCTAGTGTCGTTTTTATCCTTCATTACACTATCGACGAGGTTGACAAAATTGACTATGACTCGTTCATTGTATTCACGAGTGACAATTTGTCTCTCACGTACTTTTTCTTGTTCTCGCCAACATTTTAGCTGAACTCGAACTCTTTACTATCAAAACTGACATAATGTGACGTAAAATTGAAAGTTTATGATCTTTACCCATAAAGTTCAATTTAAAAAACGCCAACGAAAGTTCGTAAACTTGTAAATATATAATCTTAAAGGAAGAAATCTAAGAAATGACCAAACTTGAATTGAACAAGAGAACAAAAAGGAAGCAAGAAGAATAACCGCTCTCTAAGGCCACTTGAAATCTCGTTTTTGTGGAGTGGTTAAGCTCTGGTCTTTACAAGGTTTCCACGCCCTTATAAAAAAATGTTTGGTTCTCCTCTCCAACTGACATGGGATCTCACAATTCACCCCCTCCAGGGCCCAACATCCTCCCGGGCTCTCGAACCCTTCTTCAATCGATATGGGACTCCCCAATTCACCCCTTTGGGGCCTGTGTCCCTGCTGGCACACCGCCTCGCGTCCACTCCCTTCAGGGCTCAGCCTCTTCGCTGGCACATCGTTCGGTGTCTAGCTCTGATATCATTTATAACAGCTCAAACTCCCCGCTAACAAATATTGTTCTCTTTGATTTTTCGTTTCAAACGTCCCCTCAAAATTTTTAAAACGCATTTACTATAAAAAGATTTCGACCTTGAATATAAAAAATATATTGTTATCCTCCACAGTTTGACATGCCACAGCAAAGAGCAATGCTTAGCCAGTGGCATCAGTAGCTCCACCTTTTGCTGCAATAAATATAGCGTTGGGGCTTCTTCTTTCATCCTTTTTTCACTTTTTTCTCACACCCCATTCCCCATTTCTTTCTAATTTCCCCCTCTCCAAGCTCTCTCTCTCCCTCTCTCTCTCTCTCTCTCTCTCTCTCCGGCCTCTTTTCTGTGTAAAGCCGATTGAATTTGAATGTTCTTCGTGGTTTTTGGCGAGTTTTTTCTTCTGGGTTTGTGCGGTTTGTGGATTCTAAGCTCTAATGGAAAACGGGGATAAGCTTGTTCTTGAAGGAACCGAGATGGGTTCACGTGAGGGAACCATTTCAATTCCTCTCGAAAAGGTATGATCAATGAATGAACGATGTTCTCTGTTTCCTTTTACGTTTTCTTTTCTGGGTAATCTTCTGTTTCTCGTTTATTTTAATGGGTTTTCTCTTTATCCTCTGATTTTCTTATGCAATTCTGTAAGAACATTACTTAAACTGAGCTAAGATGCAAGAGGAGTGAAGGATTATAGCTGTTTTAGTCTAGATTTTCATGTTCTAAGTATTGAATCCTTATATTAAACTGATGAATCGTGATGATATCTACTCTTCTGTTGATTTCTGATCGATTATCACTAGTTTTAATACCTAAAATCTTCATCTGAGTGTGCTGTGAAATGCCCTGTTCTTGTTCCTGTTCTATGTTCTTATATTCAGTTCTTCATCCAGGATGAGCGCACAGCTGGGATAACTGAGGAAATTGAGCATTCTAATCAATGGAAGAGACCGAATCTTATACTCGAGATACCGTCTCGAACACCCGAATCGTCGCCTCGAGATTATCAGGCTATAAAGATGCCTCAAACTCCTAAGAAAGTGAATTTTGTATTGACACCAAGCCCCTCAGATGCAAGAATTAATGGATCTGGATCACCTGGTCCATCTTCATCTAGAGGCAAATCATCTATAAGAAGTCTTTTTCCCAAGTTAAGCTTCATCCATAGAAGTTCTTCAGATATTGAGAAGGTTGCCAATGTTGTTCTTGAAGGTTCATCCAATGGGGCTCAAGAGAAGCCTTCAATAGCTAGGTCCTTGTCTCTTACTAAGATATTTACCCCTAGGATAAAGAGGACTTCATCTCTACCTGTTACTACGATCATTCACTCGAACCCCGAATCGACACATGGAGGAAGTAGAGGAGGAGCTACCAACCTTATGGTATGTATCCACTTGTGTCATTGTTCTCCTTTTAACCGGGTCGAAGGCTCGAGCATTTTCGACAAATTCTTTGTTCTTTTCATGTCTGGTTGTATAGGTGACAAGAAGTTATATTTGAACACATGTACAACTTGTGTAATGTTATTTGATCTTTGTGTTTTGTGCAGGGAAAAGGAGCGCAACGACAAATATCTCGATCTCTTTCGGTCCCGTTGAATGATAAAGAGTCGAGCTTGAGGAGGATGGACTCGTTTTTTCGTGTTATTCCTTCGACTCCGCTTGTGAAGGGAGGAAGTGGAAAGCTAGATGTAACCATAGAGGAAGCTGGTATGATTCGATGAAAGAATATCGACTACTTCTTTATTACTTTTTTTTTCGTTTTTCTTTCTAATGAAACTGACTTGGAGTTAGTCGAACGGTTAAGGCTGTAAGATCCCACATCAGTTGGGGAGGAGAACGGAACATTCCTTATAAGGGTGTGGCAACCTCTCCCTAGCAGACACGTTTTAAGAACCTTGAGGGGAAGCCCGATAGGGATAGCCCAAAAAGAACAATATCTACTAGTGATGAGCTTGGGCTATAGTAAATGGTATTAGAGCCAGAGATTAAACGATGTGCAGCAAGGAGGCTGATCCCCGAAAGGGGTGGACAAGAGGCAGCGTGCCAATAAGGACGTTGGGCCTCGAAGGGGGTGGATTGGAGGGTCCCACATCGATTGGAGAAGGGAACGAGCGTCATCTAGGACCCTGGGCTCCAAAGGGGGGTGGATTGTGAGATTCCATCTCAGTTGGGGAGGAAAACGAAGCATTCCTTATAAGGGTGTGGAAACCTCTCCGTAGCAAACTCGTTTTAAAAATTTTGAGGGGAAGCCTGAAAGGGAAAGCCCAGAGAGGACAATGTCTGCTAGTGGTGGACTCGGGCCGTTACAAAGGCGTTACTAGCAAGATCTTCTACTCACGTTAAGGGGAAAAGTTCAATTCAAGAACTAATTTAATGGTGTCTTCTTCATGGTTCAGAAGAAGATAATGCTGGTGAAGATATACCTGAAGAAGAAGCTGTTTGCAGAATCTGTTTGGTCGAGTTGTGCGAGGGCGGCGAGACGCTAAAGATGGAATGCAGCTGCAAAGGTGAACTGGCTTTGGCACATGAGGACTGTGCCATCAAATGGTTTAGTATCAAGGGCAATAAGACATGTGATATCTGCAAGGAAGAGGTCCGAAACTTACCCGTTACTCTGTTACGGATTCAAAGTATTCGAGCTCGAAGCACCGGAGCAATCCGAGCTCTGCAGGAAGATGTCAATGGCTACAGGTATTCGACCTAAACATACCATCCATTTTCATCTTTGTATAGCTTGTTCTTTTATGATCATCCTACTGATACAACTTTCAATGTGCAAATCTTTTTAGGGTCTGGCAGGAAGTTCCCGTGCTCGTCATCGTGAGCATGCTTGCCTATTTCTGTTTTCTCGAGCAACTTCTGGTACGATTCTCGTCTCTACGTTTTGCTCATCGAGTTCTTGGCACATTCCCTTGAAAAACGTCGTCGTCTTTCAGGTCGGTAGAATGGGCAGTGGTGCAATCGCGATATCCCTGCCTTTTTCTTGTGTACTTGGACTGCTTTCATCCATGACCTCATCAACTATGGGTAGGCAATCTAATAAATGCTGCATAACCCTATCTGATCTTTATCGTTTTTGTTAGTTTCGGAGTTCGCCGACCATCATCGTGTCAAAAAGTGGTCATTTTGCAGCCATTAGTGTGATCGTTTTTTTCATTTCGGAACTTATTATGGAACAAGATTTCAAATTTTCAGTATCCTAACCTCGTGAATTATATATAGTTAAGAGAAGATTCGTCTGGGTGTACGCCTCGTTTCAATTTGCTCTTGTCGTTCTCTTCGCACATATCTTTTACACCGTGGTGAGAACTCTATGCACATAAATCTTTTTTATTGAATTAAGATGTTATTTTCAATCTGGTGTTGCTTCCCTGGTTGCAATAGGTGGGAATACAAGCAGTTCTATCTATTCTTCTTGCAACATTTACCGGGTTCGGTGTCGTGATGAGCGGTACTTCGATCCTAGTTGAGTTTATCAGATGGAGAAGAAGATGGCAAGCTTCATTGGAGCAACATCAAACGCAGATGATCACACGACCGAGTCATTTCCCTTGAACATCAAGTGCATAACAAACTAACCATTGAGGCTGGTATCGACACCAGCCCAAACCAGATAGATACTACAGAAACGATAGCAGATGTTGAATTTGCTACGTATACTATAGATGGTTTCACAAGCAAGATCGATCAAGTTAAGGCAAACTAAGCTGTGTGTAAATCTGTGTGTAAATGAGAGATTTGTGGTGTTGTTTACTTGTGTTTTCAAGTCAATGAGGAATTGGCTTCATAGACTTTCTTTTTGGTTCTTTTTTCATGGCGTTTTGCAGAAGCAAGCTGCAATGTTCTTCCCAGTGGTGGATGAGTTCATTGAGTCCATTTGTGAGAAAGTTCATGTTATGAAGATTTGTGTTTTATAGAACAAATCATTCCTACGTTCGGTTCTTCAAGTTAAACTACCAAAAATTTGAACTACAAAAAAACACTGATATTTAACAATCATAATGGAAATTATCATTTATTCTCAAACAATTTGGCAACTTAATTAGCATAATCGAAGCCCTTCGCAATCGAAAGTGAAAGCGGGAGATCGAAAACTTCTAAGATTTTCAAATATCTCTTGAATTGTCAGAAAAAAGAGATTGTGAAATTTTCATCTGAAAAAGCAATGCATGAAGATTACATCTGAAAATGATCTAAAATACTCTATGAGAGTTGAGAGTATCGTTTAGAAATCAGATCCAACAAACAGAAGCATGGTAAGCTTAGAGTCTGAAGCAAACAGTTTCTAATTAGACAAAAGAAGATTTCCAGTTACAGAATAATCCATCAAACGAGAGATACGATTAGCTCGCTGCTGATCGAAATCAATGTTCAAGGCTAACATAATCAGCAATAATATACAGTTTTTCTCCAGAATCAGAACCAGTTTCCACATTCATACCACCGAAATCATTTAATCTCCAATATCCAAGCCCTAGATCCTAAAATCCCTAACCTCCAAAGCCGTAAAGAGTGCGACCTTGCCTCTTGAGAGCATACACAACATCCATGGCGGTGACGGTCTTCCGGCGAGCGTGCTCGGTGTAGGTGACGGCATCACGAATGACATTCTCGAGGAAGATCTTGAGAACGCCGCGAGTCTCCTCGTAGATCAGGCCGCTGATACGCTTTACGCCGCCTCGCCTGGCCAGACGCCGAATTGCCGGCTTCGTGATTCCTTGAATGTTATCTCTCAGAACCTTCCGGTGCCTCTTCGCTCCTCCTTTTCCAAGGCCCTTTCCTCCCTTGCCTCTGCCGGACATTGTCGCTGCGCTTGAGATTGGGAGATGAGGATTCAAATCTACAGAGAAAAAACTCAGGTCCCTGCTGTGTAAGAAAACTGACAGAGTTCGTTGTATTTATAGAGAAAGGAGATGGAAGGTTGGCCGTTGGATGGCGATCCGTGTGTCGAAATAATTTTATTTTATGGCCGTCCGATTTCACGTGGATTGTGCCTTTAGTGGCTGGATGAATGTGTCTCGCGGATTGAGGATTTTTCTTTTTTTTTTCTTTTTCCAAAGAATCAAAAAGTGTTCCTAAGACGCTATATTCTCAACCCTTCTAATTATAATCTAACTCAATTTTACCATATTATTATCTAACTCAATTTTACCATATTTTTAAAATTGTTATAAAAATTAGAAATATTTAACGTACATATTTGATATTTTAGTTATTAATATGATATTATTTTTTTAATCTATTAAAAAAAATTAAATAATTAAAAAAAAATAAACAATTCGACCGTTCAATCAAAACTAATCTAAAAACAAATGATTAGGTTGGGTCGTGAATCTTATTCAGATCATTAGGCTCCTCAACACTCTCACCATCGACCACACAAACCATCTAAAAACAATGAATTTTGTCTGTTTGCATGTTATCATGTTGCCTCGATTCGAGATTTTGGTTAGTTGTCTTTATTTGAGTGTTAAGGTGATGGATAAAACTTGCAACTTCATCTCGTGATCAACTTGAACGCCAGATGAATTATCCTCTCAATCGACACTAGATTGTGATGAAATTTGTTGAGTTACTTCGACGAGTTCTTGTTTGTTTCAAGGTTTAGTCTCGTGATGGCTTAAACAAAGGTGATTTAAGAAAAAAACTTAGACACTCTTGAAGTTCAAATTACAACATACCCATCTTATAAAACCTTTTCATTAAAAAAAAATTTGAAAGAATACACACAAAAAACTTATAATAAAAAAACCATCTTATAAAACCTTTTCATTAAAAAAAAATTTGAAAGAATACACACAAAAAACTTATAATAAAAAAACATTTAATCTAGCAAGGAACCCATCCATCCGATCCGAGATCTCTCGAGCACTGTAAATTCTATAATTTCTCTTCCCATAGCTCCGACACGATAGCATATGCCCTCCCTCCCGTACCACAAAATCTTTACTTTCTCGCAGAATTTCAACATATCGATCTATAATAAAGATTATTAATCGAAATACATGGATACTTTCCAACAATTTTCACTCCAAGCCATACATTACATTACAGCTCAAAAGAACAAACAAAAGAGAATGAAATAATTTAGTGAATCAAGAGAGCAAGAAAACATAGGTCCAAAAACCAAGATTTTAGTATTACCTTGATCTAACAAGTGAAATTAGTAGCAACAGTGTGATATACAAATGTTTTTTTTTTTTGCAAGGAAATTGTCTTCTGTTAAACAATGCAAACAAGTTATCATTAATAAGAACTTTCACAGTTACCATTCAGTTCACAATCAGTAAAGTTTACTCATGGCAGCAGGCAGCAAAACTGAAATATGCTCATAATCGAAGCCTTACGAGTAACATCGGCAATGAAAGAAGGGATAGTTCGAGTAACGGGCATGCATTGTAGAACTTAAAGGGAAAACCATGAACCCATACTTGGACATCAACAGGATGCTGCAAGAAACTATAGATTATGTTTCACTAAAGTTGAAAATAATGCGTGAAAAGTTCAATGTAACAAACTTGGCCCAACAGTAGATGCACGGATTGCAAATAACAAGGAAACAAAGCTGCCACTCGCAACTTACTCATAACACTTGTTTCTGTACCATATTGAGCAATGAAGCCTCATCTCCCACTATCAACAACCAATGAAGCCATCTCCCACCATCATACCAAAAAGTATTAGTTGAAATTATCTTGTCAGATCCCACACAGATTGGAGAGAGGAATGAGGGACAGGAGGGGCGCTGGGCCTTGAAGGAGGTGGATTGTAAGATCTCATTATCGGTTGGAGAGGGGAACCAAGTATTCTGTATAAGGGTGTGGAAATCTCTCCCTCAGACGTGTTTTAAAAGCCTTGAGGGGAAGCCCAAAAGGGAAAGCCCAAGGAGGACAATATCTGCTAGTGGTGGGCTTGAACTATTACAAATGGTATTAGAACTAGACACCGAGCGGTGTGCCAATGAGGCGCTAAGCCTCAAAGAGAGGTGGACACTAGGCAGTGTGCCAGCGAGGATGTTTAACCTTGAAGGGGTGTAGATTGTCAAATCCCACATCGATTGGAGAGGAACGAGGACGCTAAGCCTCGAAGGGGGTAGATTGTGAGACCCCACATCGGTTGGAGAGGGGAACAAAACATTCTTTATAAGGCTGTGGAAACCTCTACCTAGCAGACGCGTTTTAAAAATCTTGAGGGGAAGTTCGAAAAGGAAAGCCCAAAGAAGACAGTATCTGCTAGCGGTGGGCTTGGACTGTTACAAATGGTATCTGAACCATACAGGGCGGTGTGCCAGTGAGGACGCTAAGCCCCAAAGGGAGGTGGACAAAGTGTGGAGTGCCAGCGAGAACGTTTGGCCCCAAATGGGGGTGGACACCAGGCGATGTGCCAGCGAGGACATTGAGTCCTGAAGAGATCTCACATCAATAGAGGAACGAGTTCCAACGAGGATACTGAGCCCCAAAGGCGGTGGATTGTGAGATCCCACATCAGTTGGAAAGGGGAACGAAGCATTCTTTACAAGGGTGTGGAAACCTCTCCTTAGCAGACGCGTTTTAAAAACCTTGAGGGGAAGCCCAAAAGGAAAAGTCCAAAGAGAACAATATCTACTAGCGGTGGGCTTCGGCAATTACATATCTTCACAATTATAACATTCTACCCATCCTCAAAATTTTGTAAGCTCATAATTCAACGTTGAAACTAAAACTTCAAAGAAAACTACACCGACCTATTAAAATTTACTTTTTGGGCCAAAAGAAATTCACTCTTTATAAGATCGGAAATCTAGAATTGCATAAAGAACTTAGCAAAAATAGCGAGTCTAATAAAACAGTAGAGTATAAAGCCAGAAAGCCAATTAACCCTCACCAGAATGCCTTGAATATTGTTCTCAACTTGTTAAGAAAATGGCAGTAGGATTCCCAGGGGATGGAGGATTCTGAGTCAACAATGAAGCCAAAGCACCGGCTTTTGCAACAGCATCTGGATCAGATGCACACAAAATCTCCACCTCTTCCAAACCTATTTGCCTCTTGATCAACTCCAAGTTCTCTCTAAGGACGTCCATCTCCCCAAATGGAAGCTTCAAGTCCAAGGCCTGAACCCCAAGTGCAGCAGCCTCATCCTTCTTAAACCTCAAGAATGGCATACATTGCTTCTGTGTTTTTTTAAAATCTGCTGCCTGCCCAACTGAACTGTTCTGTAGTGCCTCCATTATTTCACTATCTGGTGCAAACGTACGTCTAGTCGTGTCAAATTTACTTCGGAGTATCCTTAGGCATTCTGCTTTCCATCCGTCGAATTGCTCGTTCACATATACCAAGCCAGTTAATTTCTTGTCCTCAATCACCATTGTAACAGGAGCACCCTTCTTGTTGCCCTTTTTAGATCCTAAAAGTTGCTTTTGAAGAAGCTTCCTCATCAAAACTATTGAGTCTTGGAGATATTTGTTCGCAATTTTGAGAGTTAAATCAGGAGAATCGGCCAAAGGCCAGCCAGAATTAATAACAAATCCTTCTTTCTTCAACATTTCCCTCCAAACATATTCTGCATAGTGTGGACAGATTGGAGTAATAAGTCGCGTCTGGACATCCATAAAACGGAAAACCAAATCACGATTCATGCCTCCAGCGCCACATGAAAACCTGTACTCGTCCCTAGCTGCTTGGAGATCATAAAAACCGGTCTTCAGAGCTTCCCGAAACATGTAATCCTTGTAATTTTTCTCGGTCGTTCTAACAGCTATATTAATTTCGTTTTCAAATACCCGATCAGCATAAGTTGATGGAGGGCCTGTTCTAAGGAATGAAGCAGAATCAGCCTGTAGAATATCTTCCATCCATGCAATTTCTTTAGTCAAACGTAATATTGCAGCATTTGCAGTCTCAAAAACAAAATTTGCATCATCGACACCATCGCCAGCATCAGCCAATGAGAATCGTGTGGCATCGGCAGAAAATTCTTCGATTGCCTGACGCAGAGTTCTAAAATTCCCAGTAGACTTGGACATCTTTTCAGAATTAAGCATGATGTGCCCATTACATCTGAACCCACGAGGCCAATGGTGCCTTGGCATAATTGCAGCATGATTGTAAATACAGAATGTCAAGTGATTCTGAATAAGATCTTTTCCAGAAACCCTAAGATCAAATGGATACCAATACTCAAACTCCTGTTTCATCTTATTAAGAACCGACTGTGAGATACCAGTTGATTTTGGTTCTGCAGCACCACAAAAGATAAAATCCCACACTTCATCGGTCATCTGCTCAGGCTTGATTGCAGAGGCATCTGATGCATACAAGTCCCCATTATGCAAAAAGTGAGCAATGGTGTAGTAAGCCATGTAAATGGTGGAATCAGATAATGATTCAACTAGAAATTGTTCATCCCAAGGGATACGAGTTCCAAGGCCAAAACTTCGCGAGCATGCCCACTGGTTGAGCCAACTCAGTGTGTGCTCAAATCCATGCCGTGTCTCATCAGAAAACAGATCCATGTTGGCCAAGCACTCTTCAGCCAACTTCTTCCATTCTGATTCCCCATATGTGATGTACCTGTTAGGAATACCATTAGAGTAGAAATTAGAATCATTGTTAGGTCAATAATGATATGCTTAATCATTAACTAAAAGAGTTGGTTATAGCCATAGGTGATGGTCACCATTGATCAGTAAGAGCTACAATGCACTCATCTCCAGACCGGGAGATAACACGCTTCTCAGGTTCACTATATGGGATAGCTTCACCAGTTTCAATTAGCTTGCTCCGAATCAAAGGCTTTGCTTCCTGCACTTTCCTTCCAGCAAATTCACCAACAATTAGTGTTCCATCAGTAAATCCTTTCAAATACGTCAATCTTTTAGCTTCAGCAAGCTTGTCCTTCTCATTCTGACTTTTAATTTTTAAATCCAAGCAAACTTTTTCAGCAGCTCTGTCTCCAAATTCTGGGATATCAATAATGGGAACAATATCATATGGAAGCACCCATTCATCTTTAACGCCATACTTGGCCCTAAGAGCTGGTTTTGATTTTAAATCATGCATGGCCATATAATCATCAGGAGCATCACTAGGTACACTGGTCACGATACCAGTTCCCTTATCTGTGAGAATTGTAAGCATGGGAAGAGCATAAATGATCTCATTAAAGGCTAGAGGGGACTTCAATGGGAGGCCTATCAAATCATTGCCAGTCAACTGAATCAAGCAAGTTGGTTTTTCAGGAATCCTAGAAAATCTCTGATAGGCTAAGTTAAGGGCAGCTCGTTCGGTAATAATAAATACATCAGTATCATTAATTTCAAATGCTCCATATTTACCCTCAGGTAGTACCCATGCATTTGTTTGACCATACATGGTCTCAGGTCTCAACGTTGCAGCAGCTAGAAACACTTTCCTACCCTCCAACACTCCCAATTTAGGAGGAAAAGGAGCCACAACCTCCATCTTAATCAGTGTGTAATCCTGTGGTAGAACCCCTTCACCAGATGCTCTATCGTGATCTGCACAGGGTTGGCCATCCAAGGTTGAATATATAGCATATCTGACATCTTTCACAATCTTCCCCATAGATTTCAACTTTCGCATTTGCCACTGTACAAATGAATTAAAAAATGGATTCATATCAGTGGTAATAAAAGATCGTCTCCAATCACAACCTAAACCAAAAGCCTTAAGATCCTCCATAGCCACAGGAGGAAAGAATGTCAACCAATTATAAGGATTTTGGAACTTGGATATCTCACTATCAGACAGACCAAAACTGCGCATGATTTCCCACTGGTACATCTGTCCACTTGACTTAGAAGCTGCCTTAGATTTCTTGCCCTTGAATTTGTCAGGTAATGTTGGATTACCTTCATTTGTATCCTCAGCTTCTGCTTTCAAGCTTTCTTGCTCTTCTGTTTGAGAAGGGAAGACAGGTGGATCACCAAACTGTTGGATTTCCCTAGCAAGCTTATCAGCAGAGGCCTTGATAGGCATTCCTGTGCAGTGGAAACCAAATGGTAATAGGACGTTTGCACCTCTTAGCCTGTGATATGCTGCAGCAAACTCCAATTTTGAAACGGAAAAGGCATGACCAAGATGCAAAAATCCATTCATATAAGGAAAGGGGAAATTTCCAAAGAACTTCTCGTCCGCTTTAGGTGGTGTTTCACATGCTTCTGCTCTAAAAACATCATTCTCTTCCCACAAAACTCGAACCTTTGCTTCAATATCTCGGAGACTGTCCCTCCGGGCAAAGCTTTTCCCACTCTCTGATGCCATGTCTGTAAGACTGAAAAATCTGCAGGCATCAAAAGCATCATAAGTACACCATAAGAAGCACTCTAAAAATTTAAGGCATACAGAACATTTACACGGAAAGCAAGTAGGTCAAGTTCCATTAATTCACCTAATAAAAGAACTTTCATGTGTCATTTAAAACTTGGCATATCGTGTGTATGTACATATTTCAGAAACCACTCCCATTTAAAAGGGTGACAGGAAAGGTGCATATTCGAACTCAAATCTATTCAACTTTGATCCTAATTTAAGGGACTATATGTAAAGAGTGACAAGAAGTACCATTTAAAAATTAATTAATCTCCAATAGATACAAGGGACCTCACTTCTAACCATCATTTTAACCATTGTCTCTCAACCATTATAATTATTAGGCTAAATTACACCGTTGCTCCTTGAGTTTTTGCATGTGGTCTGAGGACCAATTCGACATAGGTGGAAACTCTTGGACCAGAATTGTAATTTACTCTAACTATTTAGATTGAAAAATTAAATAGGTACAACTTCCAAAGTTCTATTTCCATCTATCTTGAAACATGAAGGGATAGAATTTCATAACCACAAAACACAAAGAAAGTAAATCTTAGGAGTGCACATGAAGTCTAGCCTATAAACTCACGTGTACCACGCCACTGTATACTACAAGATAACTTCATAACCCTACAAATTATTGATGACCAAACATCAAATTATATTTTAAAACAATATATGACACAATTACATAGCAAAGTAGTAATTTTATCTACTTCACACTTGTTTCCGGTTCAACAAGATATTTGGAGATGGGGGACACGAGCTTCAGATCTCTTAGTTGAAAGCATATGCTTTACCCAGTTCAGCTATGCTCAGGTTGACTACTCCACACTCATTTTAGTCGGTGAAAAAAGTATTTAATCTTGGAAAAAATTATCCCATAAAATAATTCATTTGACACACAAAATGAAGAATGGACCGCAAGTGAACCAAATACCTGAATATCCTAACTGGTCTAGGTAGCCATGTATGTTAATTCAATCCATGAACTGGGTCATTCCCTTGACATTTAAAAGTCAACAACATAAACGAGGCTTAAACCCACATTCACCAATGAAATTCATCCCTCCCCAAAGTAGAAAAGAAAAAATAACCACACACACAAAGTAGTATTAGAACAAAACCTTTACAAACTCCCAGATTTGAAGTCTAAAGGGGGAACTTCAAAGGAGGAAGTGACAAAGGGAGACAAAAAGGTATGTCAATACCTTATATTCAGAACAGAGCAACGGTTCGTGGAGAATGGCAAAAAGCTCTTCGCGGAATGAGAAAAAGCCAGTGAGAGACTAGTAAATTATTAAACTAACGACAGATGGAGTATGCTTACCCTGTAAATCAAATGCTTTTGACAATGAGAAGAATTATATATTACAAAAGAAGCTTAAAAACACAAAAATAAATATTTGAATGCTGCAAATAACGAGTAGTAATAAAAATAAGACAACCAAAAGAGACTAAAAAACATAAGAACAGAGAAGAAAACAAAATGGATTAGAAAAAAAAAATGTTCAATTACAAATTTAGTCCTGAATTTGAAGATTGACTAATTGGCACCTGACATTTCAAACTTACAAATTTAGTTCAGAACTTCGATATTTTTTAAAATTCATGATCGATCTACTAGACCCATAAATATAGAGTTTAGACAAACACAAAATTCATATTTATATGCAATAGATCAATTAGTTTTTAAAAAATCCGAATCTGTCGGAAAGGTGTGCCAGCGCAGTTCAGCAGACAGGGAGATTGAAAGAGAAGAAAGAAAAATCGATGCCAATGGATGAGACTGCGGCGGAGAGGGCGTACTAAAAAGAATCAGTGCCGCAGGTGAAATATCACACACACATTCTGAAATAAAGTCCCAAGTACTTGCATAATCTACCAACATCATGGAGCTAAAACAATTAAACACGGAGGCAGAACAAATAAATTACATAGAAATGATAATTGAGAGAGCATAAATCACATGAAATTGACTTCTTAGTGAAAAAACAATCATACCAAGAAGAAGGAGAAAGGAAATGGTTGAGATTTGAGCCTACAAGCTGCAATACCAGACGTCTTGATAGAGAGTGACAGTAGGCCGCCGTCCGATACGCCGGAAGGCGGTGGTTGCCGGTTGGAGGTTTTACAAGCTTGCAACGGATGTGGAGGGAGAGAGGCTGAGCGGAAATGGAAAGATAGAAATTAGGGCAAACTTCAAAAATAAAATAAAATAAAAATAATAAATAGAATCGGATGCAACTTTTCGATAGTCTTAGCAAAATTAAATACTTTATATCAATTTTGACTTTTTAATATATAGTTTAATATTTTGACTATTTTCGGGTTGGGTTCGATTGTCCGTTTTTTATAATATTTTTTAAAATTTTATTTATTTACGATGCATGTTACATTAACATATAAATCTCATAAAGTTCAAACATCGAGCGTTTACTAGTCACGATGTATCACTAACATCGGTTATAAACGTTAAATATTCTTAATTTTTTTAAAAGGTGACATTAGTTTCAGGTTGGTCGAGAGCATTATAGTACTTGTCGAGTGATTTTAACATTTACTAAGACTCGTCGACCATTATAATGCTTAAAGGGACATAATACTCATGTGCCTGAGCTTGAGTTTATATTTTAACCTTTAACGCATGGAAAGGGGTGCACTGTTAGCAAGCACCTGACACTATCCTCGAAAATCCATTTTTAAAAAAAGACGTCCGAGACATTCGTCTTACAGTGCTCACTCACTCCATAATACTCACATGTGTCAAGGGGTAGCTCGCTCAAGCCATGAGACCTAGGAATGTTGAAAAGCTAACACCATGTCTCTCCTATAGTACATTCTAAGACATTTTACGTCATTTTAATAAAGAGCCCTACACCAACGTGAAGCATCTATCTGATGTCCGATTGACATCAAATTTGTTGAGTTTACATGTTTCACTATACGAACTTAACTACAGAGTCGCTCATCGAATGTCATGATGAATCCCTAACTTTTGAGGTGATGGTGAAGGGTGTCACAATCGCACTCTTGATGGCAGCGAACTTGCGATTGTGCGGCACTCACTTTCCAACGACAAGTGAGCTAAGCCAATTCGTTCTTGCGTCATCTACGGCCAAGCGACGTATACTCGAACCTCTGGCCTCGGTTTAAGAGAAGGTTTTAGAAAACGAGGGCAGAAAGAGATTTTTGAAAGAGACGTTATATAAGCAAGCAAGAGAGTAACAACAACGGCTTATAGTATATAACCTTGGGTAGGGAGAAGTTGACAACTAGTCATATCCCCCTATAGTACATTCTGAGGCATTTTATGTCTGGCAGACCTGGATATGATTTTTCCGAAACGTTATACTCCCTAGAAATACAAAAGGAAAACACTAGAACATGGAAAGACATAAAGGGTTTGGCTTGTCATGGGCATACGGTCATGGACAACACGTATTGGACGAGCATGACCGTGGCAAAGGGCACCATCTAACCCAATTAAACTTGCCTCTTACACACTTAATAATACTCTTTTATATTCTTATTGACACGTATATTATCCTCTTTGGGCTTTCTCTTTCGGGCTTCCCCTCAAGGCTTTAAAACGCGTCTGCTACAGGAAGGTTTCCACACCCTTATAAAGGATGTTTTGTTCTCCTCCCCAACTAATGTGGGACATCACAATCCACCCCCTTCAGAGCCCAGCGTCCTTGCTGGCACTCGTTCCTTTCTCCAATCGATATGGGACCCCCTTCAAATCCACCCCCTTTGGGGCCAGCGTCCTTACTGGCACATCGCCTTGTGTCTACCTCCTTATAAAGGGTGTTTTGTTCTCCCCCAACCAAGGTGGGACATCACATTCACATTCTACTTGGTATGTTAGATAATTCACCATCTTTCTCGATGACATTAAGACGTTTTTGCTTGTGGAAGTCATAATCTACTTTTTTCTTAGTACGATTGTGTGATGTGACTGTTGGATGATGGAAGTCCCACATCGACTAATTTAGGGAATGATCATGGGTTTATAAGTGAGGAATACTAACTCCATTGGTATGAGGCCTTTTGGGGAAGCCCAAAGCAAAGCCATGAGAGCTTATGCTCAAAGTGGACAATATCATACCATTGTGGAGAGTCGTGTTCGTCTAACATGGTATCAGAGCCATGCCCTAAACTTAGTCGTGCCAATAGATTGATAAATCCTCAAATCCTCAAATATCGAACAAAGAACTCCTAAAGAAAAGGAGCCAAGCCCCTCCTCGAAGGCAGTCAAAAATGACTAAGACTCCAAAGGAGTCGAGCCTCGATTAAGGGGAGGCGCACTTTGTTCGAGGGGAGGTGTTGGATGATGGAAGTCCCACATCGACTAATTTAGGGAATGATCATGGGTTTATAAGTGAGGAATACTAACTCCATTGGTATGAGGCCTTTTGGGGAAACCCAAAGCAAAGCCATGAGAGCTTATGCTCAAAGTGGACAATATCATACCATTGTGGAGAGTCGTGTTCGTCTAACAGTGACGAGACTCATCCAAACAAAGTGGCTTCCTCTCAATGACCGGCCACTTGCATCCATTATGGCCGCCTAGGAACACAATTTGATTTTGATTCAAATTCAATTTTGAAAATATAAATTGCATTTGAAAGGAATTACCTCAAAATCAAATCAACTTCCAATTAGATTTTAATTAGGTATGGATTTAATTCAAATTGGTTTAGCTTGAAATCAAGAGCTTGTCAACTTTCAAATTCAAAGTTTTAGCATAATCAAATTTTGTATCGCAAATTAAATTTTCATAAAAATCCTCTCTTCCAAATCCAAATAAATTTGGAATAAAATCTGAGAATGTTCTCAATTTTGTCTCAAAATTATTATTATTATTATTATTATTTGTTGAGAAATTCAAGCCATCTAAATTTTATATCAAATATATAAATTTTGATTACAATGATAATTTAATTCAATTCAAGACAAAGTTGTGCTTTCAACCAAAATTACCTAGGAATTCAAATTGGAATTAAAATCCTATTGAAATTGAAGTCAAAATTGGTTGTCAAATAAATAAATATATATATATATATGTGTGGCCCATCAATCAGAAATTGATCTTAAATTGGATTAGATTGGATCTAATCTCAAATTTGAAAAGTTCGTTAAATTGGTGACTCAAGCAATCCGATTCATAACTTAACTCAACCATCTATTTTCAAGTTGATTATATTGTTAGGTTATTTTTTAATTATTTAAAAATATATATTTATCCATAATATATGTTTACATCAATAATTAAAACTTTATAAAAATCTAGCACTAATCTGTTACAAACGTCAAATATTTATAATTTTTATTATAAATTTAAAAGTCTAGTAAAATAGAGTTGAGTTATAATTTTTTTTGGTGGGTTAAGTTAAATTTTTTTTTTGTTTCTACGAAATTTAACCCAACCTATAAAATTAAATTTGGAGACAAAAAAAAAAAAAAAGTGTCACTTGTCTCTTTATCGTGGCTATTCGATCGAGTGAGTGTAAGCTGGGTCAAATTGGGTCGTATAATATTTAGGCCCAAATTCAAATAAGCCCAAAATGGCCTTCTTAAATTATTGGGCCAACAGCCCGAAGAGATGAGCCCAAATGCATCAAAACCCACAATACCCGTACCATCTTCAAGGTTCATATTTTGAATTCACCGTAGAGAATCTCAAGATTAGGTTTTCATATTTGAAGCGGATGGGTAAGTAACGGATAAAAGCGGACAATATTTGATACCGGTTAGCTTGAACCGTTACAAATGGTATCAGAGCTAGACACCGGGAGGTGTGCGAGCGAGGACGTTGGGCCCCTAAGAGGGGGGTGGATTTTGAGATCCCACATCGACTAGAGAGGAAAACAAAGATACATAACGGGTCAAAGCGGACAATATTTACTAGCGGTGGGCTTAAGCTGTTACATAAACGTTCCTTGAAGACCTAACTACTTCGAATATCAAAAAAATTTCTTCTAGACTCAAACAATTGAATTTCAAGATCAAATACTCCAACCTCGAAGGAAACATATGTCTAATGAAAATCAAATATCAGATATCAAATTAAACTCACACAAAATCAAGTTTAAGGTTCAGAATTAAATTTATTTTGTAAATCTCGTATGACTCATTGATATCGTCTACAATATTATTCACCTAAATTCGTAAATAGTATCACATGCCACAACACGTTAATATCAGTCTTAATATTTAATAATTGAAAAACAACTGTGATGGCTCGAGTAGCTCTTCATTTAATTTCTCAATTGTCATTTCTTAAACGGGAAATTTTCTTATTCTGACATTATTTATATATATATTTAAAATATATTTTTCTTTCTCTCTCCTCTCGCTCACTTTCCTCATCGTCCTCGTTCCAACCAACGTTGCTCGTTACAAAGAAAAAAAAAGTGTTGGAACACTTGATGAGCGTCCTCATTGATCCAGATTCATAAATTTTTTTAGTTTCACGGAGCGTATTGTTGAGATTGTTGGGAAGAAACCCATGTTGGCTTATTTAGGGAATGATCGTGGGTTTATAAGTAATGAATACATCTCTATTAGTACGAGACATTTTGGAAAAATTAAAAGTAAAACCACGAGAGCTTATACTCAAACTGGACAATAATATCATTGTGGAGGCCCATGATTTATAACAGATATGCAAACTCGAGAATCAAAACCTAACCCAGATAAATTTACCGTCCACTTGAAAATCATATAAGCTTCGTGATCAGTTTGATTCAATTTTTTTTATGTAATCGAGCTGGTTACATATAAATTTAAATAAATTACACATAAATTATTATTATTTATTAATAAGCATTTTCCAAGTAGGAAAATAACTGATTTGGCCTTTGATGAGAGATTACATGGTAGGGAGGGGAATAGCACCAAAACTTACCTTCATAAAGTCATCCATGCATGTAGGAGAGAAGGAAAAAGTATTCCAACGAACTTGCCAAAATAATTTATTGGATTGAAGAGACGTATTCTAACCACACGTTAATTGGGTCGGTTTCGATTTCTATTGAATTTATAAATTTGTATGAGATTAAATTTTTCACGAGATATATATCATTAGGGTTCGGTCAAAATCTCGTTTTACCCCTGTAGTTATATAGCTTAAATACCATTATTCCTCTAATGAACGTTTTATTTATGATTCAATTATAAGTCGATTTTTTTAGGCAGGTGAGAGGGTGGACTCCATTGCTCGTGCCTCACAATATACTTACTCATCTACTTTCCCGAGAAAGAGCGAATTCTATTTTGTGAGGCAATGCTTCGAGCTTCCTATTTTGTAAATCTCCAAAATTGTAGACTTAATTGAATTAGCTACAAGCAAACACTCTCATCCGTGCAAACAAATGCTCACATACACAAGAGTTCGTAACTCACTAAAGATTTAGATTGAGTTGCATACGATCATCTTGGAAAATATTTATCTTATCGATGAATGACTTTCTATACAGTGATTTAGATGATTTGGATGACACATTTAATCTTTTGTAAATGGGTCATTGTAACAGCTTAAGTCACTGTCTGTGTTTGGCATGTTATGTATCGTCGTTAGCCTCATAATTTTAAAATGCGTCTACTAAGGAGAAGTTTTCACACCCTTATACGTTTTTCTTTCCAACCAATGTGGGATTTCACAGTTATAATAGAAATATTTATTTTTAAATGACGTACGTGCGTACAAAGGATGAAAGCTTTTCATAAGTGAAATGCATAAAGAGAAACATATATGTGAGATTTGTATTTCTACATACAGTGTACTTGCTAGAGGTCTTAGGTGTGTCACGTGTCACAAAGACTTTTCCTTTTTGAGCATGTGTGGCTCAACGTTGAACGAGATACCTAAATAGGAAAGTTTCAAATACCAATACAAAATTTTGAATAGAAATAGTCGGGATGAGCCCCACACTGACTAATTTAGGAAATGATAATGTGTTTATAAGTGAGGAATACTGTCTCGATTGGTATGAGAGCGAGTAGACAATATCATACCATTGTGGAGATCAGTGATTTCGAACATAGCTTTACATGTAGGGACAAAATTAAATTTTGTATATAATAAATTTTAATATTATTTTTTTAAAACATTAATATCCAATTAAAAATTTAAATATCTTTTAAACTTTTTAAAAATTTAAAATTTTATTATAGCGACTAATACTACTAATAATAATAATAAAACAAACATTCAGCCACACGCCAATAGCGTCTCTCTCGTCAATGGCATTTTTGTAATTTTCATTAAATGCAAGGGGTAATATAGTAGTTTCATCTAGTTGAAACGCATACATATCGGTATATACCCCGTGCCCTCTGCGAAAAACGTTTTTGTCGTTATTTCACTTATCCACTTGAATTATTATTTATTCATTTTTATTATAATTATTGTGGTTTATCTTCATAATTCATTTAACTTTTATTTGAATATTTCCTAATACAAATTATTTATTTAATTATTTTTTTATAAAAATTAAAAGTATTTAATTTTTATCTCTTAATTATAAAATTTATAAACACTATTTTTAATTATTAAAAAAAACAGTACTTAAAAAAAATAATTTTTGTTTTTTTTACTAATAATTTAAGTGTTTTTAAAAATTATAAAATAAAAAATAAAATCATTATTAGATGAGTCATAGTCGTTTAGAAGTTTCTGTTTTTTGAATTGGCTAAGAATTAAAATATTTCTATAATAATATCGCCAAAAAAATAATTGGAAATAAATATTTATGAATTTTTAAAAATTAATAATAATAAATTGCTTGGTTATGGTGACCAAAATACCAATTAAACCCTTTTTTTTATTTCCATTTTCATATTTAAAAAAAAAATTAAATTCCATGTTCGAAAATATTAATTAATAATTCAAATACATAAAATCGTCCACAATTTTACGGGCGAATTCTCCTACAACCACCAGTTCTTTGCCTTCTCAGCCTCAGTCCTCCATCATTCTCAAACTTTCCTCTCAAATCGGAGGCTGATTTCTCTTTCCGGATTCAGAATCTCAAGCTTGTATGTGTTGTTTTATCCACTTATTTCCTTGTTTGTGAATTATCCAGGATGAATTTGAGGTGTTTTTGCTGTTTTTCCGGTTCTTATTGTGGAATTTTTGTTTACTTTGACGAGTCAAGAGTAATAATCCATCATCTTGAACCGAGTCGGAGACTTATTTCTCTTTCAAATTCGTATTTTACCGTGCTTGTAAGAGTTGTTTTCTTCACTGATTTTTTCAGGATGAATTTGAGGTGGTTTTTGCTATGTTTTCCGATTCTTATTATGGAAATTTTTGTTTGCTTTGACGAGTGATGAGTATTCGTGTTTGAAATTACAAAGTTGAGCGTGTGGCATGCACTGGATTTTGTAATTTTTTTAAATAACCTTTTCTAGCACATTGGATTCTGAAGTTTACGAGTGGTTTTGTTTTTATTTCTTTCTGTTTCGATTCTCGTTATGGTAACGTAGTTATGGTTTTCAGTCGGAGGCTTTTGTCTCCAAGTATTTTTGAGATGGTTGTTCTATGACTTGAAGGAGTTTCTTGAGTTTTCTCGTCTTCAATTTATGTTTTGGGGCTGAGTTGGATTTTGATCAATCTACGGTTTGTTGTAGTGAAGATCGTCATCGGAAATGGCTTCTGCCGGAACGTTACCGTCGCACCTTTCGGGATTGAAAGGCGGAAATGTGAACTTGGGATTTGCCAAGCGGTTGGAATCAGTAAAAGTCTCCGATTTGAAGAGCATTAGGTCTCGTGGAAGAAAGGTTTTGATTATACGGAATTCAAATCCTGGCTCTGATATTGCGGAGCTTCAGCCTGCCTCGGAAGGAAGTTCTCTCTTGGGTAAAATTTTAACCATGCATGTGGAGTATTTAGCCCTCGTCTTATCCATCTTTTACCTGATTTTTGGTGGCAAATAAAGGAGATGAAAATCAAATATGGATTTTACTTTTGTTGACTTATCATCTGGCTTCGACTGGAATTGAGAGAGAAATGGTGTTATTTTAAACAGGTTCATGGCACACTTTACGGCAGTGAGAGAATTTGAAACTAATAAGGAACATATGGCTTAAATCATCTCTAACCCCAAAAGTTTATGATAATTGATAAGAGTATGTTTAACATACAGATAGGGAGAAAATCACGATAGATTAGTTCAAACACGTGAGCTCCGATTCTAATAAGTAAATTTTTCAATGTACATCCTGAACAATATTGTATTTTTCATATGGATATACTGAGTGCCGATAGAATTAGTAGAGACATTGGCTACCCTATCCAAAGACAAAAACAATGAGGTGAAATACGAGTCATAAAGATTTGTTTTTGTAACCTATTGTTGCATATTAGAATTGATCACTGAATCATGATGACTTCGACGAACCCTCATCTCAAACATGATGAGATCTAAGGAACGTAGTAATGCATGACACACGTGTTCCACTAAATGATGTTCACAAATTAGTTTTGTTTTTACCCATGTTTCAATTTCTGAAAATGCTAAAGATGAAATGTTATTTAAGAATGTCCTAAATGTACTTTAAAGTTTGGTTTTGCTTTATTTGATAATCACCATCCCTTGCAGTTCCCCGACAGAAGTACTGTGAATCTGTTAACAAAACAGTCAGGAGGAACACACGGACAGTGATGGTTGGGAATGTTGCTCTTGGTAGTGAGCATCCTATAAGGATTCAAACAATGACAACAACTGACACCAAAGATGTTGCTGGAACAGTTGAACAGGTCCTTTAGCATTTCTTCTATTTCAGCTATGTTTTCATTTTGCAATCCCTTCATCAGTGCTCTAACAATAAAAACATTCTTTGATTACTTATTTTATTGTGAGATGTTGTAGTGAATGGATTATGAGTATCACCACGATCGATGCTGAACATGTTGAAACCTCATAATTAAATGATGAATTGTATAATCAAGTAATAAAAGTTCTTGTTGTAGCTTTGTCCAAATTCTTCTTGATTTCTTCTCATGGACAATATGGATGATGGAGTCTACAGAAACTAAGAAAGACATCGACATAATCATAGTTTATATTGTCATATCATGTACTTTTATATGATTTTAAGATGACCGATTTGTGTTAGTAGGTCATGAAAATAGCCGACAAGGGAGCAGATATTGTTCGGATAACAGTTCAAGGGAAGAAAGAAGCAGATGCATGTTTTGAGATCAAGAACACCCTTGTGCAGAAAAAGTAGGTTTAATGTAATACATTGGACATTTTTGGAGATTGGTTTCCTCAATTTATGATTTCTCTGAAAATTCTATTTTGCAGTTATAATATACCTCTGGTTGCCGATATTCATTTTGCTCCTTCTGTTGCATTGAGAGTTGCCGAGTGCTTTGATAAAATTCGTGTAAACCCTGGAAATTTTGGTATGCTATTTATCATACTAACATTCTGCAAAATTTCTTCAGAAAAATTGTTCATGTGTCAAGTTCATGTTTTATTCAGCTGATAGGCGGGCTCAATTTGAACAGCTAGAATACACAGATGATGATTATCAAAAAGAACTTGAGCATATTGAGGAGGTAAAACCTTTTTGTGTGTGTGTGTGTGTGTGTTTTTCTAGTACATGTTGCTTAAGCGTATTACAAATATTGTATTCCTCGGAATCAGGAAAAAATATATACAAAAGGCATGTGTTACTAGTTAGCCATATGGTCACGATAATCTATGACACGACCAAATTCTATGTTATTTTTACTTTTTGTTTAGTAATTTATGAATTTTGCGATAATGAACCCAATTTTATCTCAAGTAATGGGGTTGGTGATTTTTTTCCTATTTTAATTGTGAAAGGTTTTTACTCCGTTAGTTGAAAAGTGTAAGAAGTATGGAAGAGCAATGCGCATTGGAACAAATCATGGCAGCCTTTCAGATCGGATAATGAGCTACTTTGGTGATTCTCCAAGGGGAATGGTGAGCAATTTTCCTCTAAATTCTTATACATAACCTTTTTTCATGATTTCCTTTTTGATATTAGCTTAGGGATGCCCTTGATAAAAGTTATTCCACATCCTAATAGGTTGAATCAGCATTTGAGTTTGCAAGAATTTGCCGAAAGTTGGACTTCCATAATTTTGTCTTCTCCATGAAAGCAAGCAATCCAGTAATTATGGTCCAGGCATATCGTTTACTTGTAGCTGAAATGTATGTCCAAGGCTGGGAATATCCTTTACACCTTGGAGTTACTGAAGCTGGAGAAGGTGAGGACGGACGAATGAAGTCTGCCATTGGCATTGGGACCCTTCTTCAGGTATTCTGTCACCAAATGGAGTTATGATCGTCCTTCTATATCTGATGATTGCCTTTCACCCTGTTATCTGATGCACAAATTGTATGTGAACTCTGAATCCAGATATCACTAGGTTTTCATTTTCAAACCCTACTGCAAAATAGACTAATTTCATTAGAACAATGCTCGATGCATGCACCTTTACTAACTCTTTTTAGATTTCTAGTTTCTTGTAAAGAATCTGTAGTCAATTATCTTTCAGTTCTCCACAAATTGCGTTCACATGATGGTGGTTAGGTTGATCACATACACAAAGGAATACGCACATGTAAAAACCATATCATTGTGCGGCATTTAGTAAATGTTTTCTGTTGTGCAGGATGGTTTGGGTGACACTATTAGGGTTTCTCTTACTGAACCACCGGAGGAGGAGATAGATCCTTGCAGAAGGCTGGCAAACCTTGGAATGAGAGCAGCTGAACTTCAGAAAGGAGTGGTAGGACCCCCCCCCCCCCCCCCCCCCCCCCTTCTTTTTTTTTCTTGTTGTAGTTGTTGTGTGGTCAGTCTTCTATGTCCAATCACTTTAATCTGAATATTGTAAACACACAATTCCTTCCTTGTCTGTAGGTGCCATACGAGGAAAAACACAGACACTATTTTGATTTCCAGCGTCGATCTGGCCAGTTGCCCATTCAAAAGGAGGTCAGCTTTTTTCTTTTTTTATCATTCTACTCTGTCGTACTGCTTTCTGGACTTGGATTAAGAGAAATGCTTGATTGTTGTACAGGGTGAGGAGGTGGATTATAGAGGTGCTTTGCACCGTGACGGTTCTGTTCTCATGTCAGTTTCCTTGGATCAATTAAAGGTGCAATAGTCAAAACTTTCCTGACCTCAATTCCCATGGGGTATCTCAAGATTCAAAAGGTGGACTAATGGAAACTATCTAACTTCTTGTTTTCCTAACTCCAGATGCCAGAACTTTTGTACAAGTCTCTTGCAGCAAAGCTTGTTGTTGGCATGCCATTTAAGGTCTCATTTTTTTCTCTGTATAAAATAATCCATTTGTTTCAACCTTTTGGGTTCTTTTTCCTCACAGTTTTGTCAATATGGTTAGGATCTAGCGACGGTGGATTCAATCTTACTGAGAGAGCTTCCTTCAGTAGATGATGCTGATGCTGTAAGGACTTACTTTCAGTTTGTGATGTGTTGTTATTTATTTGTGGGGCCAATCAAAATTTGATATCTTCTGTTCTCATGATCAGCGTCTAGCCCTCAAAAGGCTGATAGACATAAGTATGGGTATTATAACTCCTTTGTCAGAACAACTCACAAAGCCATTGCCCAATGCCATGGCTCTGGTCACTCTCAAGGAGTTGTCCTCTGGTGTTCACAAACTTTTACCAGACGGTATGTTGCGCTACTTCCAATTCCAGTTAGTTTGCCCTGTTTCTAATTCAGTATATACATACATACATACATACTTACATATTGTTAAATTCCTTGCACATCCCATGTTAATGAATTCTCTCAGGCACACGCTTGGTTGTATCTGTACGAGGTGATGAATCGAACAATGATCTGGATGTCTTGAAAGAGATTGATGCAACAATGCTTTTTCATGATTTACCATATTCAGAAGACAAAGTCAGCAGAGTGCATGCTGCAAGGAGGTATAACAATATTCCTTTAACATCTTGTCAAATGCTATACTTTCCCTTGTTCAACATCTTGTCAAATGTTAATTTCAGGTTATTCGAGTACTTATCGGAGAACGGTCTCAGTTTTCCGGTGATTCATCACATTCAGTTTCCAAAGGGAACTCACAGGTAGATATAGTTGTTATTGTTGATTAACTTGATTATTATTTGAAGTGTTCAAGCAGTGAGTTTTATTTTTCCCTTACTACTTATAGGGATGACTTGGTTATCGGTGCTGGTTCGAATGCGGGAGCCCTTTTGGTGGACGGCCTCGGAGATGGTGTCCTATTAGAGGCCCCAGATAAGGACTTCGATTTCATAAGGAATACATCCTTCAATTTGCTGCAGGGCTGCAGAATGAGAAATACAAAGACTGTAAGAATTTTTCCGTCCATGAAATGAAATTTAGTGTTATTTCTCGATTACTAAATTTAGTGTCATTGCAGGAGTATGTTTCATGCCCATCTTGTGGCAGAACATTGTTTGACCTTCAAGAAATAAGTGCGGAAATACGGGAAAAGACATCACATCTGCCTGGCGTTTCTGTAAGTGGACATAGCTCTGTGTAACTCTCTTGAAATGATGTCAAAAAAACAAAATTCATTCTTGAAATTCCTTTCTTCCTCAATGTCATCAGATTGCAATTATGGGTTGCATTGTTAACGGTCCTGGGGAGATGGCTGATGCTGACTTTGGGTACGTTGGGGGTTCCCCCGGAAAGATCGATCTCTATGTCGGGAAGGTAATGGCTATCTTTTTTTTTATGCTTCAAAGTAGTCCAATCACTGTAATTATCAAAAACATTCAAACGGATGAGATTATTTGCTAAAACCACCACACCTAAATGGTCCTAAAATTCTCTGTTTATAATCATTTATAGAATCAGATAAACTACAAAGAAAATGGAAAGAGGATACAAGATATTTGCCTATAATAAAATGTCAAATATAATAGTTATGGTAAACCGTAATAAAAAGTTAAATATCATACAACATATTTGCCTATAATAAATGGTCAAATATGATACCTATAGTAAACCATAATTCAGGACTAAATATCTTCTTAGGGAATGGATTACTATTTCAGTTTGTGTAACAGTTCAAAATTTGAAATCATGAATTACAAACCATATCATGTAATTTCTCTCCCCCATTGTGTTTATAATGTATCTTCATTGTTGAAATATGAATGATATTGTAATTGTAACTTGATAAGAAGATGAATTTTCTACAGACCGTGGTGAAGCGTGGAATCGCTATGGAGAATGCAACCAATGCTCTAATTCAGCTGATAAAAGATCACGGTCGGTGGGTCGAGCCTCCTACAGAAGAATGAGAGAGACATAGGCATGGTATGGTAGTTCTGGTTTGGTAGGTAGGAGAGAAGAGAAAGAGGAGAGGCCACAGCTTTCGTATGTGTTGTAAGTGAATATAAAAGGGGTATGGAAAATTGGGTAATTGGTATGTTACTGACTCTATTTACTCCGTCACCAAATAATTCAGGTATAAAAGGGGTTATAATAATTCATCATAGAAACCTGCACATATGAATTGCAATTCTTTTTTAAATTTAGAACCTTAAGTTTAAGAATTTAAAAATGCTACTAGCCTAACTCAATCCAACCAAAAAGGTCATCTAACCCAATTCAGCTCCGGATAATTTTTTTGGGTTCGACTTACACCATATAAAATCCAAAAATATCTTGTAATGGATACCAAATTAGGGTAGGGAAAACGGAAGCATGGAAATGAAGTTTTGGTTGCCCATGGGGAAAGCAGGAATCGCAAAGAAGAGACTGCCATGGCATCCAATCTTTCGCGCTGTGTGGAGTTGGAACACTATCTTAGCCGCCTTGTTTTACCTTTAACGACTACTACTTTTGTTGGATCGCGATGCCCATGAAGCCCAATACAAAAACACACCGGATCCTATCAAAAGTTACTAAGCCCAAATGGGCTCATCATGGGAGCCTAAAGTGGAAACCCAAAGAGGCCCATAGTGGAAACCCATATCTCCCCATAATGGAAGCCCAAGTAGGCTCATAATAGAAGCCCAAGTAGGCCCATAATGGAAGCCCAAGTAGGCCCATAATGGAGCCCAAAATCCATAGTGGAAGCCCAAAACGGTCCATTAAGGAAGCCCAAATTGGACCATAGTGGAAAACAATATAGGCCCATAGTTGAGCCCAAATAGGCACATATTGGAAGCCCAAACCGTCGGCTCATATTGGAAGCCCAAACCGTCGGCTCATATTGGAAGCCCAAACCGTCGGCCCATAGTGGAAGCCCAAACCGTCGGCACATATTGGAAGCCCAAACTTTCGGCACATAGTCGAAGCCCAAATCCGCTCATAGTGGAAGCCCAAACCGTCAGCCCATATTGAAAGCCTAACCGTCGGCCCATATTGGAAGCCCAAATAGGCCCATAGTAGAAGCCCAAACCGTCGACACATATTGGAAGCCCAAAAGGCCCATATTGGAAGCCCAAACCGTCGGCCCATAGTGGAAGCCGAAAACGTCGGCCCATATTCGAAGCCCAAACCGTCGGCCTATATTGGAAGCCCAAATCGTCAGCCCATATTGAAAGCCCAAACCGTCGGCCCAGTGAAAGCCCAAACCGTCGGCCCATATTGGGAGCCCAAAACGTCAGCCCATAGTGGAAACCCAAACCGTTAGCCCATATTGGAAGCCCAAACCGTCGGCCCAGTCGAAGCCCAAACCGTTAGCACATAGTGAAAGCCCAAAAGGCTCATATTGGAAGCCCAAACCGTCGGCCCATATTGGAAGCCCAAATCGTCGGCACATATTAGAAGCCCAAGATGCCAATACTTGAAGCCCAAACTGTAGGCCCATCATGGAAACCCAAAGCGTCAGCCCATATTATTGGAAGCACAAACCGTCGGCCCATAGTAGCAGCCCAAACTAGGCCCATATTGGAAGCCCAAAGCGTCTGCCCATATTGGAAGCCCAAACCGTCGGCCCATAGTGGAAGCCCAAAACGGTCCATTAAGGAAGCCCAAATTGGACCATAGTGGAAAACAATATAGGCCCATATTGAGCCCAAATAGGCACATAGTGGAAGTAAAAATCGGCCAATATTGGAAGCCCAAACCGTCGGCTCATATTGGAAGCCCAAACCGTCGGCCCATAGTGGAAGCCCAAACCGTCGGATCATATTGGAAGCCCAAACTTTCGGCCCATAGTCGAAGCCCAAATCCGCTCATAGTGGAAGCCCAAACCGTCAGCCCAAATTGAAAGCCTAACCGTCAGCCCATATTGGAAGCCCAAATAGGCCCATAGTAGAAGCCCAAACCGTCGACACATAGTGGAAGCCCAAAAGGCCCATATTGGAAGCCCAAACCGTCGGCCCATAGTGGAACCGAAAACGTCGGCCCATATTGGAAGCCCAAACCGTCGGCCTATATTGGAAGCCCAAATCGTCAGCCCATATTGAAAGCACAAACCGTCGGCCCATATTGGGAGCCCAAACCGTCAGCCCATAGTGGAAACCCAAACCGTTAGCCCATAATGGAAGCCCAAACCGTCGGCCCATAGCCGAAGCCCAAACCGTTAACACATAGTGGAAGCCCAAAAGGCTCATATTGGAAGCCTAAACCGTCGGCCCATATTGGAAGCCCAAATCGTCGGTCCATATTAGAAGCCCAAGATGCCCATATTTGAAGCCCAAACTGTAGGCCCATCATGGAAGCCCAAAGCGTCAGCCCATATTGGAAGCCCAAACCGTCGGCCCATAGTGGCAGCCCAAACTGTAGGCCCATAATGGAAACCCAAAGCGTCTGCCCATATTGGAAGCCCAAACCGTCGGCCCATATTTGAAGCCCAAACAAACGGCCCATACTGGAAGCCCAAACAAACGGCCCATAGTGGAAGCCCAACCCGTTAGCCCATATTGGAAGCCCAAACCGTCGGCCCATAGTGGAAGCCCAATTCGTCGGCCCATATTGGAAGCCCAAACCGTCGGCCCATAGTGGAAGCCCAAACCGTCGACCGGTAGAGGAAGCCCAAAAGGCCCATATTTGACGCCCAAACAGTCGGCCCATATTGGAAGCCCAAACCGTCGGCCCAGAGTGGAAGCCCAAAAGGCCCGAATTTGAAACCCAAACTGTAGGCCCATAATGGAAGCCCAAACTGTAGGCCCATAGTGGAAGCCCAAACCGTCGGCCCATAGTGGAAGCCCAAAAGGCCCATAATTGAAGCCCAAACTGTAGGCCCATAATGGAAGCCCAAAGCGTCTGCCCATATTGGAAGCCCAAAACGTCGACCCATATAGGAAGCCCAAACCAACGGCCCGTACTGGAAGCCCAAACCGTTAGCCCATATTGGAAGCCCAAACCGTTGGCCCATAGTGGAAGCCCAAACCGTCGGCCCATTGGAAACCCAAATCGTCGCCCCATAGTGGAAGCCCAAAAGGCCCATATTGGAAGCCCAAACGGTCGACCCATAGTGAAAGCCAAAAGGCCCATATTCGAAGCCCAAACTGTAGGCCCATACTGGAAGCCCAAAGCGTCTGCCCATATTGGAAGCCCAAACCGTCGGCCCAGATAGGAAGGCCAAACCGTTAGCCCATACTGGAAGCCCAAACAACGGCCCATAGTGGAAGCCCAAACCGTTAGCCCATATTGGAAGCCCAAACAGTTGGCCCATAGTGGAAGCCCAAACTATGGGCCCATATTGGAAGCCCAAACGGTCGGCCCATATTGGAAGCTCAAAAGGCCCATATTTGAAGCCCAAACCAACGGCCCATAGTGGAAAGCCTAACCGATAGCCCATAGTGGTAGCTCAAACCGTTGGCCCATAGTGGAAGCCCAAACCGTCGGCCCATAGTGGAAGCCAAAAAGGCCCATATTTGAAGCCCAAACCGTCGGCCCATATTTGAAGCCCAAACCGTCGGCCCATAGTGAAAGCCCAAAATGCCCATATTTGAAGCCCAAACTGTAGGCCCATAATGGAAGCCCAAAGCGTCAGACCATATTGGAAGCCCAAAGCGTCGGCCCATAGTGGAAGCCCAAAAGGCCCATATTTGAAGCCCAAACTGTAGGCCCATACTGGAAGCCCAAAGCGTCTGCCCATATTGGAAGCCCAAACCGTCGGCCCATATTGGAACCCAAACCGTTAGCCCAAACAACGGCCCATAGTGGAAGCCCAAACCGTTAGCCCATATTGGAAGCCCAAACAGTTGGCCCATAGTGGAAGCCCAAACCGTCGGCCCATATTGGAAGCTCAAAAGGCCCATATTTGAAGCCCAAACCGTCGGCCCATAGTGGAAGCCCAAACCGTCGACCCGTAGTGGAAGCCCAAAGGCCCATATTTAAAGCCCAAACCATCGGCCCATACTGGAAGCCCAAACCGTTAGCCCATATTGGATGCCCAAACCGTTGGCCCATAGTGGAAGCCCAAACCGTCAGCCCATATTGGAAGCCCAAACTGTCGGCTCATAGTAAAACCCCAAACTGTCAGCCCATAGTGGAAGCCCAAGTAGGCCCATGATAGAAGCCCAAATAGGCCCGAAGTTCAGGTTGGCCCATAGTGAAAGCCCAAATCGACCCATAGTGGAAGGCCGAACCGTCAACCCATAGTGGAAGCTCAAGTAGGCCCATGGTAGAAGCCGAAATAGGCCCATAATGGAAGTTCAGGTCGGCCCTTATTGGAAGCCCAAATGTTCGGCCCATAGTGGAAGCCCAAACCGTCAGCCCATTGTGAAAGCCCAAATTATCGGCCCATATTGGAAGCCCAAACTGTCAGCCCACATTGGAAGCCCGAGTAGGCCCATTGTAGAAGCCCAAATAGGGCCATAGTGTAAGTTCAGGTCGGCCCATAGTGGAAGCCCAAATCAGCCCGTAGTGGAAGGCCAAAAAGGCCCATAGTTGAAGGCCGAACCGTCAGCCCATAGTGGAAGCCCAAGTAGACCCATGGTAGAATCCCAAATAGGCCGACAATGGAGGTTCAGGTCGGCGCATATTGGAAGCCCAAATTGTCGGCCCATAGTGGAAGCCCAAACTGTCAGCCCATATTCGAAGCCCAAACCGTCGGCCCATTGTGAAAGCCCAAACTGTCGGCCCATATTGGAAGCCCAAGTAGGTCCATGGTAGAAGCCCAAAAGGCCCATAATGGAAGTTCAGGTCGGCCCATAGTGAGCCCAAATCGGCCCGTAGTGGAAGTCCAAAAGGCCCATAGTTGAAGGCCGAATTGTCAGCCCATAGTGGAAGCCCAAGTAGGCCCATGGTAGAAGCCCAAATAGGCCCATAATGGAAGTTCATGTCGGCCCATAGTTGAAGCCCAAAAGGCCCATGTTTGAAGCACAAACCGTCGGCCCATAGTGGAACCCCAAACCGTCGATCCACTTTAAATTTTTTATTGGTTCCATGTCGGAAAAAGTATTACTAAAATTTAATAAAATTTTATATATATATTGATAAATCAAATAAAAATAACTGGGGAAATGTGTTCAATAGTAAATGAACTCAATTGTTACCTGAGATTTAAATTATTACAAATTAAATTTTATTGAATTTTAATGACAAAATGTGTTATTTATCCTTTTTTCTTTTTTCTTTTTTTAAATAGCATGTTGCAAATGTAATATTTTGGAATAAAATATCTCAAAATTAAAATCCTTTTCAAACCATTTTATTTGGAAAATGAATAATGAGTATTAATTTTATCCGAAAATGAATAATGAGTATTAACTTTTAATGAGAATATTTGAACCTTTAACGTTTTAATTAATTGAATTATTTTAATAATACTCTTCAACATTTAAATTTTTTTTTAACAAAAAAAATTCTTGTATGTGAATAGTTGATATTTTATTTTAAATATATCATTCTAACTTTGAAAAATATTTTTAAATTTTTTAAAATTTTCATTAATATCTTTAATTAAAAAAAAAAATACTATTACTTTTAATAAAATTATTAGTAACTTAAGAATTTCTTTTAAAAATTTAAGAATAATATTACTTTTTTGAAATTTCATTGGCACTTTTTAAACTTAATATACACTAACTTGATACTTAAGAGTAATATTTTTTAAGTTTTTGAAACAAGAAAAAAAAAATTGATTTAAATTACTTTTATTATATTTAAAATTATAATATAACATATCTTTAATCATTCAAATAAATTAATTAAAAAGTGATTCAAGTTGAAAATCAAATAGTAACATGTTTTTAATCATAACAATAATAGTAAATAAGAAAGAATTTGTCACAAATAAGTAATAATTATTATTTTTTTAGTTCATTAAATAAAAGTATAAAAAGACAAAATGACAAAATTACAATTAAACAAAATTTTAAAAATCTCTCGTCTCTTATTAGACTTATTTATAGACTACAAAACTATTTTTAAATTTAAAAAGAAAATAAAAGATTCCTCTTTTTAAAAATAATAATAATAATAAATAAAAAATTTGACTTTAATTCAAATTTCTCGCCATTATTGTTCAGATTAATTTAAATTAAAAAAAAAAAGAATTTGAGTAAATTTAATGAACATTACAGATAGAAACAGATTCAGTTGAATTCTTCTGTCAGTATGCAAATTTAATGAACATTACAAATGGTAAGGGATTGAAGACGACAACGGAATGAAAATGATTCTGATTTGGGGAAGTAATTTGAAGAGAAACAATAATTCCACGCAGAATTTGAGTAAATATGGAGGAATCAAATCTTCAAGAATTTGATGAATTCTCAACAATTTTCTCTTCCGAAACCTTCTCAGGAGAAGATCAGACGATGAAACCAGGAAGCAGACTATGAAATCTAAATTCAAAAACTATATGATCTAACGTTTAATGGAATCGTAATTCGCGCAAAAAGAATGATTAATCGAGAAGGTACCAGAGCCATGGCGATCTTCACAGAAGCTCTCTCCTCGCTGTATATCCATAGCGAGACCGGCGAATATTGTCTTGGCGCTTCTTGTACACCAATCCTCCGAATCCAATCAAAGCAACTGCCGCGATCACTCCTATTGCGATTCCGAATTTCTTCGCTCCACTCATTCCGTTCTTCGATTCTTCATCCGATTCGTCGTTTTTGCTCACATTGTTCCGGCTAATGTCGCTAGCTTCGGATGGCGGTGGAGACGGAGAAGAGGAAGGAGGAGGCGGTGGAGTTGGAGACGAACCAGGAGCAAGATCTGATAGTGGAGGTGCTGGAGGAGAACTCACCGGTGCATTCCGAGGCGATGGAGCCGGAGGACTGGAGATTCTCGAAGGAGAACGCGGCGGAGGGGAATCCGCGCCAGTCTGCGGTGGCGGAGCGGGAGATTCCGCGGGAAAATCCACAGAAACAGAGAACTGCGCCAAAAGCAGAACCGAAAGAACCGCGCAACAAATTGATGTGACCTTGGCCATATTTTCTCGAATCTTCTACAAAATCCAGAAGAAGGCGAACGAAGAACACGATCCGAGCAGTTGAAAGGAAGTGGGAAAGAAAGCGAGAATTTAGAAGAGAGTGGATTGGTTTGGAAGCAGATCTGTTCTCGAAATCTGGTATCGGGATGAGCAAAAAGCGAGGGGCCTAGATTCACGAGCACGGAAAATAGAGGGACGGCCGAGATTGAGCCACGTAGGTGGAGTGAAGGAGAAAGCGGCGGAGGCGACGGCTGACCGGCGAGTGTTACGGAGGAGACACCGGGAGAGGCGGCGTTGGGATTTTGAAATTTTCAGGGAAAAAATAAAAGTGATTGTTTAAAGTTAAGAGGAAGATGCTTAAGGAGTTGCGTTCGAGTTCACAAAGTCAACACAAATTACTTTTTTTTTTCTTTTTTTTATTAATTAAATATATAATATTTATTTTTATTTTTATTTTTAATATTATATGGGTGATTGGATCGGAACTAACTATAGTCAGGTCATCTCCCTATAATATTAGAAGGATATTCAAAATAAATGTCTATTACCTGCTTAAATTAATAAAAATAGTTCTAAAATTTGTATTTTGCCTAAAAAAAAATATCCTTACCCATTCATAAATTTTAATAATACTTTTAAACTTTTAAAAAAGTTTCAACAAAAATCGTCTATGTACCCTTCATATATCGTCTTAAAGCTTAATTTTTTTTATTTTTTTTTTAAGTTTCAAGGTATTAATGTATCGTCTATTTACACCTCATAAATCGTCCTCGAGCTTTAATATTTTAAGTTTAAAGGTATTAATGTTGCTTTGAAAAGTTTATGAGTATTTTTTAAATGTGGTACTACGATCCTTTATGCATATTAATGGTAAGAGTAATTTTGAAGTTTTTTTTTTTTTTTTTTAATTTTAAAAAGTCTAATGGTTTCTATTTAAAATTAGATTTAAAAAAAAAAATTGAAATCTTACAATACTTTTTTGAACTTTTAAAAGTTTAAAAATATTTTTAAGACCGTTCAAAGTTCATAAGTATTTTTAATCATTTTCAAACTTTAGTAATATTGCGTGTAAAAGTTACTTTTAACTTTGTGTCAAATAAAATTTTAAGCCATTGATTTCACATCTAATAAACACCAATGTAATCAAATTTTTTTAAATTTAATCAAATGTAAATTTACAAGTGAAACCTATTAAATACAAAGAGATAAACACAAATTGAAAATATATAAATTTATTAGACATTTTCCAATATTCAACTTTTTAAAAAAAAAAAAAAAGAACATTACATATGTATGAATTTATTAGATACTTTCCAATATTCAAATTTTTTTTTAAAAAAAATAAGAGTACAACATTACTTATTGAGTGTCAATTCTAAACTGACCGACCCAACCATGGTTGAATTATGTTTCAATTATACTCTTGTTTTTTTCGAGAATCTATTTTATTTTTGTTTGAAACATATTAGATACAATTTTAAACAATGACCAAATTGAACCCTTCTATCATTTGCTCACTATTTTATTTATTTATGGAAGTTAAATTTCAACCTATTTTGGGTATTGAGTTGTTTTTCACAAATTTTCTTTTTTTTATTTAAAAGAATATGATTATATTTGGTCCAAATAGAATGTTGAGGAAAGACCACTAATTGTGGTTTGAGAGATCATTTTGGATACTATAAACTCTTCAATGATAACCAAAATGTTCCTTTTTTATAGTTTTTTTCTTACTAAATTAATAAAAAGTATCTAAAAAGAATATCCCTTTTAAGTTTAAATAATACCAAACTACCTTTGAATTTTCAAGAAATACTCAAAGAAATTTTACCCAAGAAATTTTAAAGTAACATTTCACCTTTAATCTTTATTATAAAAAAAATATTTTAAAAAATTTTATGAACGAAAACATCTATTTACATCTTATAAATTATTTCTAAATTTTTTTTTCTCTAAAAATCAAAGGGCAATAACGTTACTTTTGAAAGTTTTAGTACAAAATCGAACTAAGACGTAGAGATACTGAAACTAAATTGGAAAAACTAAAAAAAATAGAATAAAATAGGCATCTATGTTATTAGTTTCTTTCAAGACTTCTCTAGTAAGGGGGAAAAATACGGTGTTTTGTTTCGATTTTTGGTTTGTAGTATTGTCGTCTACAAATCTGGGAGGCAACAAAAAGGGGAATAAAAGATAATGCATAACTTACAAAACTACAATACCTCTTCACAATTCATCCTTTACGTCAGTGGTGCTGCTCTTTGCGCTTTCTTTCGCATCATCACCGGATTTGCCTTCACCATCCTCAGCCTTTGGACTTGAAGTGACTGGCTTCTGTAACTTGAATGGGATTGATGCATTTTTCTTTAGGAATTTGTAGAACGCCACAACCGTTCGATCGGTATCGACAGTGATCTAGAAATCAGAAACGGATCCAATTACTTCTCGGGAGCAAGCGGGGCAATATACAACAATGAATAAAGAGAGAATATGAATCGAAGTTTATGTTTGATGTTTACTTACAGGATCAAAGCTCTTATTTCCCGCAGGGAAAAACAGAATTGTTGGGAATCCATCGGACTGTTGAAACAACAAAGAGCAAACAATTTTCTAATAAGTTTCAGTTCAATCCTTGGAAAATACGCATGGATGAAATGTTTGTAGCAGACAATAACGAATCATTGGTTTAACTGGATAACTAAATAAAATATATAGACCCTTCTCTTAGTCTTAGGTCGACAGATCTTCTCCCCCTATATAGATAATAGACATTCCAGTTCAAAGCAAACTACGGGGCGGTCCATCCTATTCAGATATTCATGACCAAGAAACACTGGATTCTCTTTCGGGTAGGCCCTGAAAGGAGAAGGAAGACTAGAATGCCAATAGGCGTCTATTATTGAATTCACCCACTCCGATAGTACCCCCATTTTTGGAACATCCAGTGCCAAAGTCACCGAATGGGTAAGTTGTCAATCCCTAAAGCAGACTATGTAACGTACTCTATCTCATATGTTCCATCATGGTCCCAAAATATAAAGAGAGAGAGAGAGAAAAAAAAATTATAGCAACAAAAAAAAAAAATGTACCCCAGTGGGTGGATAACCGTTTGATCTTTCAAATTTTGAAAATTATGAACTTGTTTTTAAAATCGAAGCCAAGTTTTTATGTAGTTTTTTAAAAACTTGTTTTTCTTTTAAGAATTTGATTGTGAACTGAAAAAAACGGTTATAAAGAAATTGTGAGAAAACAGACACAATTTTCAAAAATCAAATGGTAATCAAACGAGGCCGGCCTAAAACCAAAACACCCATCATCAACCATCATCAAGTGATAGGGATTTTCCTTCCAATGTGTAAGAGCAACAATGAAAAATGCAAAAAGGTGACAACAAAATCACGATACCTTTGCCCGGGGATGCTCATTTGTTGTGCCGTCCATCTTAGCAATGACGAGTGAATCGATGCCACGTAGATGTTTAGCAAGCTTGTTGTAAGTTGGTTCCAGTGCTTGGCAATGCCCACACCAAGGAGCATAAATCTGGAAAGGAAACCTAAATTAGTATATAAAGAACTACATGAGAGGGCGAACACATAAATGCTTGTTGAATTACTCGATACCTCGAGGAGAACGTCCTTGGATTCATCTAAAACAATTTCATCGAAGTTATTTCCAACCACTATTTTCACGTCGCCATCATTCTACACGAACAAGGAAAAAACACATTCTAGAGATCAAATAAGAAAAGTAAAGTTATACTGACAGGAAAAGTGAGTGAGTTTAACTTACAGTCTCAGGAATGGGATCTGACTTATAAAAGGGTTTTAGCTTGTCTTCCAAGAAATTTTCTCCAAAAGCCTATCCATTGAATCGGATGGGGAAATAGAAATTAGATGAAAAGTCAAAGCAAAACAAGATAATCTTTACGGGGATAGGAAGGAAGATGAATTGCTGGACCTTAATATTTTCCAAGGTAACATCCTTATCAAGCACAAATTTCTTGCTGTCCTCATTTCCAGTGTATCCAAGAACCTATATGAAAGCAAAATTTTCAATTTCATCACAACATTTAAATATACGAACAACCAAGTTCAACCGAACTTCCTCATCAAGCACAAATTTCGGGCTAACCCGATTTCAAGTGAAGTACAATATGTTTTAAAATTTGAGTTGCATTCATTTATGAAAGAGTTTACTACCATGTTTTCAATTTCAAAGCCAATTTGTAAAATTATTTTTTCATTGTAGTATTTTCATTTCGAACTTTGGAAACACATGAAAATAAAAGCTCAAGGATGTTATACAACCTAATACCTACTCAATTTTACAAATCATACGCGAACCAAAAAAAGTATAGATTACACGAACTTGTGTTTCCATAACCTATACAATTTTTCATATAATCCAAATGCATATTACACTAATTTAGACTTGCCAATCTCAAGCTTTAATAAAGTTAAGCAAACATCCGTAAATTGTATCTAGAAATGAAACCTGTGGACCATTGCCGCTAATGCCGAAATACTCTGATACTGGCTTTCCGACATCTTCGTTATCAATCTCCACATAAACGAAAATGAGCTGCATCAAACATACAAAATTTAAAATGAAAATACAGAAAGCAACCCCTGGATTGCAAAATGCTGCAACTGCAAATCAGAAGTCCAGCATAAAAATGCATCTCACAACTCCTCGTTAATAGCTACATGAAACAAACAAGACAATTTTCTGAATTTACGACGCAAGGGCAACATATATTCCTATTCACAGAGACCGAGCCTTCGATTTTGAACTTTGCTTCCCGATTATGGACAATAAAATTATAGTTCAAATACCCTACTCTGTTCATAGCCAATAGTTACAGTCCTATTAAATAAAATGTAGTAAGAAACATGATGAGCTAATGACCAAAATCTATATTGTTGGGCTAGCAGTCTGGAAAAGCTCAAGTTAATTGTTAAAGGTCTACTTATCAACAACTGTACCTTTCCTTTAAAAGACTTCGCTGATTCTTCAAATATGGGGAGGAGTTTCTCTGAATCATTTGAAATTGCAAATAGAATCAACTGCGAGAAAAACACAAATGTGTCAAGAATAAAGGAATTCTTGAGCTGAACTTCACAAACAAAGTTGTTCAAGGTGATAGCCATTTCAAGGAGCATATTTTATACTACAATACCTGTTTCTTAATTGAACTTTCAAAAATCAAAGGTGCGCTTTCTCTAGTAAACGTTGTAACTAAAGGAAGCTTATTGGCAAATACAAATTCAGCAATTGAAGACTTGGAAAACTCCCCATCTGTACCAGAAACGAAACTCAGTAAATTTCAATCCAGCCAAAATATCTCATTTTAAGGAATCTCTTCAAGTGATTACTAAAAAACAAAGTAATAATCTAACCAAAGCGGCTCAGTTTTTCAGCCTCCTTCTTAAGCAGGACCAAGGCAGGGCGTTTCGCTGAAGCTTCAATGTGGAAAAGCTTTGCCACTTCAGGAATCACCGTTTGGTAAAAGTTGACATCATCTTCCAGTCTTGAAGCAGCAGCAAGCTCATCGCTCTCAGAGCCCTGTCAAATAGCAACACGAGATCATGAAGAAAATAGTAAGTATCCGTATAGATTTGTCCATTGAGCAACTGACACTACAGTATCCGTATAGATTTGTACAGTTCATGAAGTCGATCGAAGAAATGGCATCACATTTCAAATCAAAAGTCATAAATGCAAGCATATAAAGGGAACAGCACATAAAACAAACAGAACCGAGTAAACTCACCACCAAGGAGTTCAGGTAACCAACAGCAAGCTTAGTTTCAGAAGTCAGAATCCGTTCAGCATCTTCCACCGAAGTTATGTTGTAAATACCAGGTCCGGTCTTCTTCTTGATCCAGGTTAGTATAGCATCCCTGTAAAAAGACGTGGCAATAAGCGTATAAATACGTATGTAAACCATGAACAGTGAACACGCACAGATCAGAGATGTAATATAACGTTGACTTATCAACGCATTGTAGTAAACATTTCAACTATCTAGATCTCGAAGTAAAAAACACAAATCTGAAGTCGAGAATTCGCTCCATTTCGGAAGCATCAATCAGAGCCAAATAAAACTTATAATTCAGTACACTTACTTGGTCCTCTGTCCAGGATAAGGTTTGTGGACTCCATCAGAGAAGAAATAAACAGTAGGAAATCCTTGAACATCATACTGCTGCGCCAATTCGTTCTCCTCCGTCGCATCAACCTTCGCCAAAACCACGTTCTCGCCCTTCAATTCAGTGGCCGCAGCCGCGTATTCTGGCGCCAACGCCTGGCAATGACCACACCATGGAGCATAAAACTCCACCATAACAAACCGATTCTTCTTGACAAAATCACTGAAGTTACCCTCCTTCAAGACAACAACGTCCTTGTCATCCACCACCGGCGCCTTGTGTTCATCTCCATCACCTTCCGAGTCTTCGAAGTCGGAGAAGTCCCCAAAATCCTCATCCTCAGCTCCTCCTTCGAAATTATCAAAATCAGGGAGATTATGACCGGAGGCACCGTTGGCCTCGTTCGGCTCCTCTAGGAAGCTGAGATCTTCATCATCGTCGTCGGTAGCCTTGGCAGGTGGATCTTTGGCAGGGGAATCATCTTTACAGAGAACGGAATTGGAGAAGAGAAGCAGAGCAGCCACAGCAAGAAGAAGAAGAGTTCGAGTAGCCATTGTGAGAAGAATTTCGGATCCGAAACAGATCTGGTGAGTTTGGAAGGGTTTATAAGAGTGGCGACTGATGACCAAAGGTCAATGGGCCAAAACGACGCCGTTAGTCATATTATAAAAAATAATTGTCGAGCTGGAAATGAGAAAGCTTTTGATTGGTCGATTATCGTCACAGATCACTAATAACTAATAAGAATGACATTATTTCTTTTTATAACGGAAAACCAATTTTAATGTTATATTTATATAAATAACAATAATTTTATGCAAAATGTCAAATATACCCCTTAATTTTTAATTTTATATTTATTTAATGCGTAAACTTTATAAATTACCGAACAATTTTCTTTTTTATTTTTTAAATTCTACCTTTTTAAAATTTTAATTCGAATTAGTAAATATTTGGTTAAATTAAAACTTTATTTTTATTATTTAATGTTTTATTAAACGTGTCTTAGGAGAGGCGAGCGAGAAGGATTTGGGTCTCTAATTTTATAAAAACTTCGTCCGAGTAGTATAGAATGTTTGGATTTAGTAATTTTGTGCTCGAGTGTAGCATTTTAAACACTATGGAGTTCGAACCTGTACAATTGTCCCATTTGCCAAATGCACACCAAATAAGCATTTTCAGCTTTAAAAAAATGATTGTAACGTAATGATAACATTATAATATTTTGTTGCTCGAGATACGATAGCATGTAATAACTAACCGTAAGAAATCGAAGGAAGAATGACATATGTCAAAAGTGTGCAACGATGATAGTTGTAAATTCATAGTCTTTACTTAACTCGACGTAAGGAATGCCTCAAAATTCTCTGTTGGCGGTAAATTCCTAATATTTACTTAACTCGACGTAAGCAATGCCTCGAGATTCTTAGTTGGTTGTAAATTCCTAGTCTTTACTTAACTCCACATAAGCAATGCCTCGAGATTTCTAGTTGGTTGTAAATTCACAATCTTTACTTAGCTCAACATAAGCAATGTCGCGAAATTCCCAATCCTTAAAAATTTTAATAATATTTCTTAAGGTTATATTAATAAAGAAAAATAAATCTTTCTATTCTGTCTAATAAATATTTAAGAGTTTCAATTTTCTTTAAATTAAAAAAAAAAATCTAAATAATATTTTACAAAAATATGATTATCTTTTTATTAATACCCTTCAAATACAAAAATATCGTTAGTACTATGTTTAAAAAATATTCATAAAAAAAATTAAAAGTAGTATTGACATTCTTTACTTACTTTTTTTTTTAAATTAAAATTTGCTACTATACCGATGAAAACATTGTATCTATACCTTGTAAATTATCTCCCAACCTTTTAATGTTACTTTTGAAATTCATGAGTATTTTTTAATGTTACAGTTGTAAAGGTGTTTTTTTAATTCTTAAAAAAGTTGAAAAAGTATTTTTTAAGATTTAAAAAAATGGTTTGAAAAATGTTTTTGAAATTTTTTTAAACTCTTAAAAAATCTAACTATTTTTGAAACAATGTATTAACATTTTTCATCCAAAACTAATTGTAATGATTTTTTTTTTTTTTTTCTGTTTAAGGGTATTATCAGAACTTTAAAAAATTTAGGTGTATTTTTTTTCTTTATAAAAAGTGCAAAATTAAAAAATATTTTTATTAATTTAGCGTTTAATCAACTGTAATGGTGTATAATTTTATTATCAATATATAGTAAAAAATTAAATAGCGTTGAATTTCAAAAGCTTAAAAAAATTTAAAATATTATTACGGTTATTCTTTCTAAGGAAAAAAGAAAAAAAGAAACATTTTATTTAGTTAAAAATAGACGAAAACTTCGATACCAACCTATCGAGTATGCAAAATAATTTTATATAAAAGTTGATAGTAAATGATTGAAAAATGTATAAGATAAAACGAGACATGTCGACTATCTCATAGGGTCACAAGTGTTCCCTCACGTTACCTTAAAATAATTCCGTGCACCCTTACCCTTACCTTAAAACATTTGGAAAAATACTCCGTGAAAAGCTCTCTTGTTGGGTTAGTTATGCATACACACGGATAAATCAAGAGACCTAAATAGTTTAAATAGGGGCCAACTAACCTGTGACCCATTCGAGATAAGATAACCAGACCATGCCATTATCTAGATCTGCAAGCATCGATCTACCAAAAATATGATCAACGAACTTATACACGCGAAAAATATTATATAATATTTTATCATCACAATTTTAAAAAAATTAAAATTTAATTATATATATATATATATATATATATATATATATATATATATATATATTAGTTTCAACATGGTTTTATTCTAATCATAGACTCGAACTAAATATTTTATTTAACAAATATCTTCTCATTCGAGAATAAGATTATATCCTCCATTCCATATTCAGTTTCACTTGTCACAATCGCATTTTTTAATGGCAGCAGACTTGCGATTGTGCGGCACCCACTTCCTACCAACAAGTAAGTTAAGTCAATTCATTATTGCGTTGCCTACAGCCAAGCGACGTATGCTCGAGCTTCTTACCCCAGTTTAAAAAGAAAGTTTTAGAAAACAGGGGCAAAAAGATTTTGAAAGCAAGATTTGAAAGATTGAAATTGGTGTTATATGCAAGCAAAAATGCAACAACAACTGCTTACAACACATAACTATTGGGTAGGGGGTATGCTCACTGTTTATATATATATTTATTATTTATTATATTTTTGTTTATGAAATTATTAAATTTGTTAGAATGTTTTACTTGTATTTAATATATTTAATAGAAATTATATTGAAGGAATAAAATTTATTTATTAAAAAATTATTTGAAATATATATATTAAAAATATATATATAGAAAAAGGAAATTTAAAATCGAATTAAAATCGATTTAACAGTATCACAAGCCGTGGACCGTTAAAAATCTCTCCTTTTTTGTTCTATTAGAAATTGCAAACAGTAGGGTTTTGTTAGGGGTTTTCGATCTTTACTCAACTTTTTATTTGCCAAAATCGATTGTTCAACTTTTTGTTCTATTGGTTGGGTGGCAAATCTTTGAAATCGCCATATAAAATCGAATGAAAAGACCCTCCGTCCGCCGTTCGCCGTCGCCGTCGCCGTTCGCCTGAGTATTCTGCACATATTGTTGTGTTCTTTGTTGATCGGAGATGAATAAAGCACAAGTGGAGGGTCTGGTGTTCACCAAACAACCATACATTGAGGATGTCGGCCCTCGTAAAATGTAAGTTTCTTTTGGTCTAACTTCTTAATAGCTGTATTAAGAACCTGTCGTTACTAGTCTGATTCTACATTTTTATTTGCTCTTACTGCAGTAAGAGTATGCAGTTCAGTACCTTCTCTGGATCTGAAATTAGCAAAATGGCTGAAGTTCAGGTGTATAAAGGTTTATATTATGATACCACTAGAAAACCGATCGACGGCGGCTTGCTGGATCCTCGAATGGTATAATTCTTATATTGTTAGGGGGATTAATGGTATAATTCTTATATTGATAGGGGTATTGGATTCTTATATTGATGCTGGGGCCATGATTGCAAATGTCTCTAATTCATATTTTCATTATGTTTGCCTTTTCACTTGGGATTTTATCTCAGGGGCCTGCCAATAAGGGCTGTAAATGTGCAACGTGCCATGCCAATTTTGGTGATTGCCCGGGACATTACGGATACTTGAGTCTTGCTCTGCCTGTTTTCAATGTTGGTTATTTTACTACAATATTGGAAATACTAAAATGCATTTGCAAGGTACTGAGAAGATAAGCGTGTTGCTTTCCCTGAATTAGTGTGAATTCTCTTGGAACATTATTTCTCATGTCTGGAAGTTTCTTTACAGTCATGTTCTCGAATACTTTTGGAAGAAAAGCTTTATAATGATTTTTTGAGGAAGATGCGAAATCCAAAATTGGAACCCTTGCGGAAGAGTGAGCTTGCGAAAAAAATCATAAAGAAGTGTACTGCCTTGACAAGTAACAATAAAAGCATGAAGTGCTCCGGATGTGGATATTTAAATGGTTTGGATTTCACCTTTATTTTTGATGTACACTCAAGCTAAGCTCATTTATATGTTATTTATAACTTCCATTTATATGTTATTTATAATTTATTCAGCTCTGTTCCTAAGACTTCTCTCATCCTTGGGTGCTTGCTTTTATTTGTTTCCTAAATTATGTCTGAGACAAGGGAATTCATCTTCAACTATAATAGATTTACAAACGCACGTGCATGATTGGGATCCTGATTATAAAATAAAAAGGCAATTCACTTCGTTTTCACGTGTTCTTGCGTGGTGCAGTGGCCTTCCATTTTCTTGTTTGAATCTTAACTGGCCTTATAATTGATTGTTTAACTCCACATCTTAAAGGGCTTGCAAATATAGCTCCCCCTTAGAGGGTTAGTCTCTTGTATTACCTACTTGAATATAAAACCCTTTGGGTTAGATTTCTCGGTGAATTTATCTCCATTGACATTTAGGATACACCAATGCCGACTCTTGGGCCATTTCCCTCACGATTGGGATTGGGAATCTCCAATTTCCCTAACTTATTCTAGGAAGTGAACAAGATAGGATATAAGTTGTTTGACGTCTGAGTAGTAAAAAGGATATGGGAAGTCTTGGGAAGTGTGGGGATTATATACCTTTGAAACCCTACTTTATTTTGTACTTTTCAAGTTAGATAGTCTTAAATTTCTTTCTTTTGTGAGTTCTATCAATCTTGGTATCAAAGTTCTATCCTGGAGAGTTTCGAAAATGGAGAACATAATGGATGTAGTCATATTACGTTTGCGAATGGTGGGTCGAGGAGTTATTGGGATTTTTATGATGAACTTCATTACTACTAGCCATAGTTGGAAGGGATGGGCTAATTTCTATCTAGAAAGGAGGAGGTGAGGCTACACTACTTATTCATTAGATAATGGTGTCAAGGGTAAGCTTTTGTATGGAGCTTAGACTATTAGATAGTCTTGGGACGTGTAGGACATTTTTTAGTGTAAGGGTTTCTCTCTCCCCATTGTGGGAGGTTTGATCTTTGAGTATTAGCCCTTCTTATTAACTCAATGAAAATTTTGGTTTCTTGTTAAGAACAAACTAATTTTCCTTTTATTTGATATGTTTTGTTTTTAGAAAATACTTACTGATTCAACCAAAAAGCACTGTCATAGTTTAGGAAATGTACAAAATGTTCTCGGATGGTAATGGGTACGATTGAAGTCTTAAGAAGTGGGAGTTGTGTAAACCTCTTGAAATTCTGCTGTATTTTGTACTTCCTTTCTTGTAGGTAATATGCGATCCGACATTTCTTCTGCAACTTCTATTAGAAACTCATTTGTTTACTAGATTAGAATTGGGTCAAAAAAGTTTATGAGCTCTTAATCTCAGTTCTACGTATATATATGGAAGCTCTTTGGCAATGTCAGCATGCGTTGGATGTTAACGTGTCCTAGAAAATTTCAAATTATTCTAGGTCTTTGGTTATATTTTGATGAATGAAGGCTTCGTAGTTACGTGTTTCCATCATCATTATGCACTGGTGGAGACACATATTAGAGCATGTGTTATTGAGATGTAGGGGGGTGGTTTTAACATCATTATGAGCGCTAGTAGTCTTTTTGATAAGTGATTTTTTTTTTTTTTTTTTTTTTGTTTTTTTTTTTTTTGTTTTGTTTTGTTTGAAAGGTGTTGATATTAATAGTTATTGAACATATATTTATATGATTTTATTGTAGGCTCGGTGAAGAAGGCTGTATCTATGTTGGGAATACTGCATTATCGTTCAAGATCCAAGGATGCTGGGGTAGTATCGGAGGATCTTAGGGCACCCTATAATGTGTCTAACGATATTCTGAACCCTTTTAGAGTTCTTTCTCTTTTCAAAAGGATGTCAGATAAGGTATATATTGATAATCCTCAGGATCTGGTTTATAGTTAGGCACTCACCCAAGACACTTGCTTGGGTTGTGGTGGCCGTTGCAATATATTTGTGTATTGTATAACACTTCTCTATGTGATAATATTATTTTTGTTTCTTTCCCTTTTTTATTCTCATGGCATCCCTCTTTGTTCAGGACTGTGAGTTACTTTTTCTCTCGGATAGACCCGAGAAATTCATCGTTACTAATGTTCCAGTGCCTCCTATAGCTATCCGTCCTTCTGTAATTATGGATGGTTCTCAAAGGTTCTTTTTCTTTTTATTCCCCGCCATTGAATTACTGTGAAAACTATTGTATTTTTTATTTATGTAAAGACATCGTTATCTTTTTCAAAAGGAAACAGTTCTTTTCATTAATGAAGAAAAGACATCATATTGCAACCACTTTGTAAGCGGGTTGAAGGAGGTATTTCCAAATGATGCTATTTAATTTGATTTTTTTTCCTGTTGCAGCAATGAAAACGATATAACTGAGAGGTTAAAACGAATTATTCAACAGAATGCTAGTGTTAGCCAAGAATTATCAACATCAAACTCACAACTCAAATGCCTGGTACACTTTGGACTTTGGTTTTCTCTTATATATATCTATGATATCTCATTATATTTGCATTTCTTTTGAGTAACAATCCTTGCTTTTAAAGTATTTAAGTTCATTGTAACTCATTAGCATAAGCTTTTGGATTGGTTGGTGGTTTAATGTGGTATTGGAGTAGGAGGTTTTGTATTCATAGTATTCGGATGCCATTTTCTCTCTATTAATATTGATAATGACTTGTGGGACATTCTTATTAAAAAGGGATAATGACTTGTTGGTCCTTGGGCAAATTCTCAAGCACAAGTGAGGGAGAGTTTTAAAGTATTTAAATTTAATCCATCAACTTAAGCTTTTGGGTTTGTAGGTGATTGCACATTGCATTGGTTCAAATGATCTTTTGTGAAGCTTCTTTAATCTGTACTTCATCAATTGGTGGAAAACCAAAACAAAGAAGGATGGGCATTTTTGGGGAAATTATTCAAGACTGTCAGAAAATTTGAAGGAAAAAAGAGAGCACGTGTTGAAAATGATTTGCATTTTTCTTTTTGAAGTCTTTTATTATGATAAGAATCCATTTAATTGATGGATTGTTTTTTGTATGTCCTCATATATCATTTCATTTTTCTAAATGAAATATCAGTTTCTTACTAAATAAAAAAGAGCATCCATTTAATTGATGGTATTAAATTACACAAGGGGGCGTGAAAATTCTATTCAAGGGAGTTACACAAAACTTTCTCCAATTGGATAAAAGAGAAGAAATGTATAGTAATGGAAAAGTGGAGAGCCTTTACACCTAGTAATAGCAACAAAAAAAAAAAAAAAAAAAAAAAAAAAAAAAAGAAGAAGAAGAAAAAAGAAGAAAAAAAAAAAAAAAATAGTGTCAACAAACTGATTAAACGGAAGCTCGTCTTTAAAAGAATCTTCCTTTTCTTCCAAGTGAACCAGAAAAATGCCCTACAATGTCCCTCCAAAGAAGCTTATTTTTAGGATGACTCAAAAGTGTTTGTTTGAGGAGTTACGTTGGGTCATTAGATTGCAAGAAGCATAGTTACAATCTAGAGGGGTTCTCTTTCTTCTTTTGTATATTCCTTAGAAAGTTTACAGCTGGTAACTTCTCAAATATAAATGAAAAATTCTTGTTTCTTGTAAACCAAAAAAGGATCAAATTTCAAGCAAACCATAATAACAAGAATGTATTTTCTCTTAAATCTATTTCTGGCATTTATTTTAAGTTGAATAATATTGTAAATAACCATATGAAAAGTATAATTATGCTTCATCTCACGTGGTACTTTTTCTTGTCTAGGAATCTTGGGATATGCTTCAAAGTGAAGTTGCACAACTAATAAATAGTGATGTTCGTGGTATACCATTTACAATGCAAGTTAGCAAACCGTTGTCCGGTTTTGTTCAACGTCTCAAAGGAAAGCAAGGGCGATTTAGAGGGAATTTGTGTGGGAAGCGTGTTGAGTTTACAGGCAGAACCGTCATTTCACCTGATCCTAATCTAAAAATTACGGAGGTGAGGACATTGTGGTTATAGTCTTTTAATAATTATTAGCAATTGGAAGGCTCTCGTTTGTTAGTTTTGTAGGGAGGGGTAATCTCTACCCTTTGCCCGTAGGTTGTTTCTTTTGTCTTCTTTTTGGTGTATATATACCTTTTTCTTATAAAAGAAAATATATTTTGATTATTTAGTAATATTGTTTCAACTTATTTTTGTTCATTATGTCTAGGTTGCAGTTCCCATACTCATGGCTCGAATTTTAACTTATCCTGAACGTGTTACTAGTCACAATATAGAGAAGTTGAGACAATGTGTCAGCAATGGTCCAGATAAATATCCTGGTGCAAGGATGCTTAGGCATCTTGATGGTTCTATGAGGTTAAAAATTTTACTATCATAATTTTATTATGTGCAAAGTTTGATATTAACTTGTTGTCTCGGATGTTCCATGTCCTCTTATTTGCACTATAGGTCATTGGTGATTTCGGGTAGAAAGCGCCTTGCTGATGAATTGAAATATGGTGAAATAGTTGAACGTCATCTTGAAGATGGAGATGTTGTTCTTTTTAACAGACAACCTAGTTTACATCGAATGTCTATCATGTGTCATAGGGTAACAAAAATGTCGTTTAAGTTTTTGAATGAACACTCTTTTATACTTACTTATTGTGGTATTAGATTTTACCGTGTCATTGGTGCAGGTGAGAGTTATGCCTTGGAGGACGTTGAGATTCAATGAATCTGTTTGCAATCCATATAATGCCGACTTTGATGGTGATGAGATGAATATGCATGTTCCACAAACAGAGGAGGCTCGCACAGAGGCAATTCTGTTGATGGGGGTAAATTCAAATGGAAATCACTACTTATTTTATTTACTTAATGCCGGCATTAATTGGATATGCAAGTCACCTTTATCATACCCTTTAGATTCACTTCCCAGCTGCTGTTGTGTTTATTATAGGAACAATAATGTGTGCTTGTTGCCGATGTTGTGATTCATTAAATTGCATGTCGATAAGTTTTTTAGTTGTGAGAACGATGACCGTAAGATATTCATTCGCTGGGCTTCTAATAATCATACATTTAATTTTGTAAAACTTGGTTGTTAAAATATTTGGCCCTAATGACCAATTGAGACTCTCCATCTAACTCTCTCACATCTCTTAATTGTGGTGCTTCTTATAAAAAAGAGCAGAAAAAGAAAATCACTGCTCAACATAAAACCTGGGATCTTTAGCTGTTAGATTAGGTAAGTTTTGAACATCTTAATGTATTCTTTAAATACTTCTTACATGTGGTTTACGAGGCCTAACAGTTAAAACTATGAAATGGAACGGTTGAGATGTACGAGTTTTTCTGTAAATCCCTCTTGTAGATGCTAGGAACTCATATATGCAGTTATTTTGGACAATCCTTTTGTATGCAGCGTCCTTAGTACATTCCCTATCATTTGTCTGGTATATATCTAGTTGCCGTGATTGATGTACCCATTCCAAAGTTCTGAAGTATTGCATGTATAGAAGCCAGTTCTCTGTCTAAAATCATGATGGACTCCTATCTCAAATAAGCTCAAAGTAATTTGTAGATCAGGGAAACGTTCTTTCCTCTTTTCTCTTTGATATTATAAGTGGTAACTTTCACCAAGTTCAGCTATGATCTACATGCTATTCTGCTTTACAAGCTTTTATTACATCCAGTTGCTTGGATCTAGTTGGTTTATTGCTCCAGTGATGTGATGATCTTTCCATCTACCGTGAATAAATTGTTATCCACTTGGACCTTTTGAGATTATTTTTGCGGTTAAGTTTGTGAGGTTTAGTGGATATGATCAATTCATCTCAAGTGTTTCTATTTGATTGAATGATTCCTTTTTGATATTCAAGTTGTTTACTCGGCTCAGTATTTTACTCATATTTTAAAAATGATGTAGTTTCTGTGTCCAGGTGCAAAATAATCTGTGCACTCCCAAAAATGGGGAGATTTTAGTTGCTTCAACGCAAGATTTTTTGACATCATCTTTTCTCATAACAAGAAAAGACACATTTTATGACCGTGCAGCATTTTCTCTTATGTGTTCTTACATGGGAGATGGCATGGACTTGGTTGACTTGCCTACACCTGCTTTAATCAAAGTGAGTTGGTTATTTTTTTACCTTTTGAATAGCAGTGACTAGAGATGTGTTGTGTTCATGTTACTATATCAGTTTACTATTCATGTACTTTGGCGTGTGGTATCAATCTTTATTGTGGATATTTCAATTAAAAGTCATTATTCTTGTATTCTAGTGCAAGAAAAGAAACCATTACTGTAAACACCATGAGCCTAGTTTTACAGTTAAGACATACTCCTTCCCATAGGGTTGGACATTCAAACCTTTACTCCCACATATATTGCACTAGTTCTTAAAAAAAAAAAAAAAAAACTCCTCGATATGCAACACACACACACATGCATATATGTATATGCATTTTTTTCCCTCGATAAGAAACTTATTATCACTTCATTCAGCTTTGGGAAAATCCTTTTTCTGCCCGTCTATCAATGAAATTTAGAAGTGAAACATTTGCTATTGTGTTTGTAACAAATCATATGATTTGAACTAAATTTTAGCTATACAATGAAACAAAGTTCAAACAATTAATACTATTCACTCGATAATTCAAGTAGGAAATAGACAAAAAGGAAAATAGAAAGTTTCTTCCCTAATGCATCCTTTTAATATGTTATATTACATGTATTTATTTGGTTTTAATGTTTCTTCAAATCTTCTCGAAAGGCATTAAATTATTAGAGTATGTGGATTAGTTTCCTTGACTTGTTGATATGTTGTATATTTGATGAGTTTGATCTTATTATCTTTCAGGTTTCAAGTTTAATTATTATGAGCTGAAAGCCAAGGATTAAAATAACCATCTTTATGTTAATTTGTAAATCGGAGGGTTCGACATTGATATTAAAGATTAATTGGCATCTTTGATATCTTTTATAAATACCCATAAAATATATATATAAAAAAAACATAATCTATTAATCTCAATATGGAGATATACTAATAATAGGATCTATAACTTAATAACTTATTTTTTAATTCAAATAATTTTTATTAAAGTTTTTGATTTGCAGAAATATCCTTCAATATTAATATTTTATTGATACATATGTAAAGTTGAAATTTTGATACCAATACTTTAATCCTGGTTGAAAACAAATATTTAACGGAAAAGAAAATTAAATATATGAAAATCATCAAATACACCTCAATTGGTTTTAGTTAGGTACTTGCTCTCAACCATTCTAATCTACCCCTTGCACTTGTTGAAATCTAAAAAGACATAAGTATGTCAGATTCTTATCCTAACATAGGATATGAATCATTGTTATAATACCAATGTTTGTGCCTCTTAAATGTTTGCACCTGTTTTTTTCTTGTGCTATTGAATTTATCTGATTTTCTGTTCATACAATCACAAAATATTGATTTGGTATCTTAGCGAGATTTTTTCACTTGAACATGGTGCTTTTTTCTTACTATGGTTGGTATCTGTTGCAGCCTATTGAGCTATGGACTGGCAAACAATTATTCAGTGTCCTGGTTCGCCCACATGCAAGTATGAAGGTCTATCTGAATCTTACAGTTAAGGAGAAAAGCTACAGTAAAGTTAAAGGAAATGAGAAAGAACGAGAAACTATGTGCCCTCATGATGGATTTGTCTACTTTCGTAATAGTGAGCTAATATCTGGCCAAGTTGGGAAGGCTACTTTAGGTAATTTTATCATGTAACTCTTAGTTTCGAAGAAGGCAGAAAAAAAGATGTCACTCTTCATGTTTACAAGTGTCTGTCGCTAATCCCAGGCAATGGCAACAAGGATGGACTTTATTCAATTCTTCTTCGAGATTACAAGCCACATGCTGCTGCTACTTGCATGAATCGTCTTGCTAAGCTGAGGTAATTGGTAACTCGTAACAGGTTCCATGCAGTTTATGCTGCACTTCATTTTGTACATTATTGGCAAGAGTTCTTTTCCCCCCACTCTTTTTATTATAGTTCAGACCAACTGATGGTCTTCGATGAGAAAATCAAACCTTTCCTTGAACGCATTCACAAAGAAAGCCCACACCCAAGAGAGCCAAACTTAAATGGGAAGGGGCTCCAATCAAGCAAAATAAGACTTATAGGACAATGACAAAAAATTTCTAAGGTTGGTGCCCAAAGGGATAGGTGGAACGGACCCCATCTCCTTCTTTAGTCTCAAGCCTCTAAAAATTCTATTGTTCCTCCAAATTTGAAGGCTTCACAAAATCGCACAAACCCAACGAGCTGTAGAAACACCGTCAGGCACAAAAGGGTGGGTGGAGAAGTAACCTTCAATCAGAGAGCTAAACCCTCTATGTTTGGTAGATGGAGACTGAAATCATGAAAGAAGCAGCTCCAAATTGAAAAGAACATAGTCATGGCTCCTAAATGGGGATTCCAAAGGGAAAATTGGTGTGAATGGGTCTTTGCCCTATCCAAACACCATGCAGAAACATGCTATTATTCGCTTAGTCTTATTTTGCTAAATTGGAGGCTTATTTTTAGGTAGCCTCTACTTTTTGTGAGCTTTCTTTTTTGTTTGAACTTGTATCTTTTCATTTTTCTCAGATGAAGGCTTGGTTATTCATAAAAAAAGGGAGTATTTACAAGGTTATACCTACTTTGGATATGAAATTATTTTGCCTCTTTTCAGGTGCCTTACTATTTAACATAGACCAAGTACCGAACTGTGTATAATGCTCAACGCTACATCTACAAGATCAACAAATCCATTTTGCTCAAGTTTGCTTAAATTTTTTGTTAACTAGTTTTTCGTAGGTATTAAATGCAGTCTCTGATTGTAGTTTGACTGCGCAGTGGTATTTGCCAATTGATTAGCAATTATTACTTATTTTAATGTAATGCATATTGGATTATGGGAGCTTGAACATCTGACATTCTTCCCTGCTATCATTTTGTTGACATTACTGATACTATTTAAAATCATACAATTATTTGCATAAATGCAGTGCTCGGTGGATAGGTAACCATGGTTTCTCCATTGGAATTGATGATGTGCAACCGGGAGAGCAATTGATTAAACAAAAACAAACAACTATCTTGGAGGGTTATCGTGACTGTGATAAGCAGATCAATTTATTCAATACAGGAAATTTACCTCCTGAAGCCGGTTGTGATGCTGCTCAAAGTTTGGAAGCTAAGATAACTCAAATTTTAAATGGTATTCGGGAAGCAACTGCAAATGTAAGATAATTGGTTGAATTCCATTCTTACATTACAAGTATCCTGTGATGCAACAATGAATTACAGTGTATAAAGAACATATACATGTAGTGACAGATATATGGACCTTTATGTACCATCTAAATTAGTTGGTGTTTGTTCTTGAGGGATGAATGTTGTCTTTATATAATTTGTTGACAGTATATATCGTTATTAGTTATTTCTTTTAAAGTTTGTTTTAAATCATGTCTGTTATGTAATCCACTATACCTGAGCTTGGAATTTTTATCTGCAGGTGTGCATGCAAAACCTACATTGGAGAAATAGTCCGTTGATTATGTCACAATGTGGTTCTAAAGGATCTCCTATTAATATTAGTCAGATGATTGCTTGTGTTGGTCAGCAGTCAGTTGGGGGTCGCCGTGCACCTGATGGATTCATGGATCGGAGCCTTCCCCATTTTCGTAGAAAAGCAAAAACTCCAGCCGTGAGTTTTGCATCTCTCTCTCTCTCTCTCTCTCTCTCTCTCTCTCTCTCTTTTGCCTTCTAGATATTTGGAAAACTTAGTAGTTATTATTATTATTTCCAGTTTTTAACCGAAACAAAACTTTGCATTGAAGAAATGAAAAAAAGACTAATGCTTAAAAGATACAAACTTCTGAAAAGAGTGAAAGAAAGAGATAAAACAGAATTACAATGGAAATATAAAAGCTTCCCAATTCAAACATCTTGTAATAAAAAACCAAGAAAAAGATCAGAGAGCACCATTGAGAAGCATTTAGCCTAGTTGACTCGAATGGATCTAACCAACGCAATTGTTTATTTTAAAAATCCATCTGATTACATTCCAACCGCATAAGGAATATTAAAGAACCTTCTGTGTAGCATTCTAATAAGGAGCTGAACAACATTACAATTGAGGTTGTTTGAAAAACCTTCTGTGTAGATTAAAGAGATATTAAAGAGACTGCTTCAGTAAGCTGGTGAGAAAGAACACCCATAAAAACAAATGATTAAGCACCTCACCATCCGCATAAGAAAGAGGACAAACTGAGGGCATTAGATATAAAGATGGAAGCTTTCTTTGAAGAACCTCAGCCGAGTTAAAGGCTACTGTTAAGCATAATTCAAAGCAGAATTTAATTCTTTTTGGACTTTTCAACTTTCATAATGAAGAAGCTGTTTCAATGTAGAAGGAACAGGCAGTTGCCTAGTTAGTGTTAAGATTGACCACGGTGCTGCTTTTTTTAAAGTTCCATGTTTTCTTTGGAAAAGGAGATTTGGGTGTTGTTCAGCTTTTGCATTTTCTTTGGGCAATCAGTTTCTGTTAGTGTTGGTTCTTCTAGTTGGTAAATCTGTTGAGGATCCAACCATGTATTGTTATATTGGGTTGCTAGGACATTCCCAACTATTGTACTTGGACTAAATGCTACCAAGTAAAGGCAAAGTAGCCTTAGTACGGATATTATACAATCTGTGAGCACAAAAATTAATGTAGCATTATAAGAACTGATAGCAATTGTAGGGTGTTATCCACTTGAGTTTTTCATTTTTGTTATCAAGATCATTTTGTTCTTTATCTGTCTCTTATGGCAGTATTGATGCAACACCCATAGTTGCAATAAAAACAAATAATATTATTCTAGAATTTTGGAAAGATAATTTTTTTTATAGTTTCTTCTATTTTCTAAATCAAATAGAAGGTCCTCTTATATAGAAGAACAACCATCAATCTTTGGGAAACAATATTGCAAATATCAACGATAAATATACACAACAATCAATATTACAGCCAGTTATAATGAAAATTCAACAATTGTATTTTTAAATCAGCTCCTTTGACAAATTGATACTTGATGTAGCGTATAATTAAATGGCCAAGTTTTCTACGTTATGCAAGATAGTTGAATTGTATGTTCGTAGTATTGTTGATTCTTAAAATTTAAAGAACATCTCTCAACTATAATGCAGGCCAAAGGCTTTGTTGCAAATTCCTTCTACAGTGGCTTGACAGCTACAGAGTTTTTCTTTCATACGATGGGAGGACGAGAAGGCCTTGTGGATACAGCGGTAGGGCTAATATCCATTTGCATTATAATTATTTAATGTTTATGGGAAATTTTGCTTTACGGTGTTATTTCCCTTTTTTTCCATTTGTTTCTGGGAAATAAAAATTTCAAACTGATCAATCGAATGGGACCCTGATTTTCATAAATAATAATGAATGAGGAGGTGCTACAATAATGTAAAAGGGTGTATGGGAGAATAATGCCATCTCATTCTATATACATAGGCATACATGGAAGGGCTATGTTATTAAAAATAAGTTTACGATAATGTGAAGTTCTTATCATTACTTTTTTGGAAAAAAAAAAAAAAAAACAAGAGACAACTTGTCATTGCATAGATGAAAAGAGTGTCATCGGTCAAAAGATAGAAACTTCAAAAGGAGTGGAAAAAACAATAATAAAATTTTCTTATAAAGTTGGTCAGTATAACTATTGAATTTCTATTTGGTTGCTTATCTCAGCCTTTATCACTTTGCCAATCCTCAAGATTGAAACCAAAGAATAGTATTTAAATACACCGCATAAGTTGGTCTATTAGATTAAGTATTACTTACAAATAAGATAAACTTAAACGTATTTAGTTAAAAGCACAAAACACAAGCGAAGACACAGATTCTAGTCTAGGCATAACATTTCATTAAATGCATTAACTGATTCAAATGTGTTGAGTCCAACAAAATGTGAGTATCTCATATACACAGGACATGGTCATGTGGTCACATAGCCAAGATAAAGTCTATGTCATAATTTGTCGGTAATTTAAACTTTTGAGAACTGGGTGAATCTTTGGAAAGCATATCTAAGTGCTCTTTTTTAAGTGCTAGAGCAGTTTTCATATTTGCCGTCCTACAGAAAATCAGGTATAGTCTCGACTTTCTAATGGGAGGAGTATAAAAGTATAGTATTAGAATGAATTTGAGATTTTTTATTGTTAGGATGAGTATGTGGAAAATTTCGAGGTACATATTGTTGAGAATAGTACTTTTCAGGTGAAAACAGCCGACACTGGTTACATGTCTCGTAGATTGATCAAAGCACTGGAGGACTTATCCATTCATTATGACAGCTCTGTACGAAATGCTGGTGGATGTATAGTTCAATTCTGTTATGGAGACGATGGAATGGATCCAGCCCAAATGGAAGGAAAAAGTGGAACACCTTTGAATTTTGAACGGTTGTTTTTGAAAGCCAAGGTTTGGAAGCACATCTCAGAAGCTCACATTTTTCCCTTTCTGCAAAGTTTTTATATTTTTGATATCAACATATTAAAATTATTATTTGTGTTTTGACAGGCTACATGTCCAATTGATGGAAACAAAATCTTGTCTCCATCAGAATTTTCCGAAACAGTAGAAGACAGGCTTTCAAAAAGTGATGCTACTCCTGAGAGTGGTTGTTCTCCGGCATTTGTTGGTTCTCTAAAGATTTTTCTGAACAAATATGTTGAAGCACAAAAAAAATCATGGAGCACGTTGTTGGCTGATAATGAATCCGATGTAGGCAAAAGTGTCATTGGTAGTTCTGAGAATGACAATATTATGATTCGGAATAAGGTAGTCCAGAATATAGCTGGTGTCACACACAGACAACTTCAGGTTGGTTTATAATCCCGCTTAGTTTTCTTCATTATTGTCACTTGATACAGTTAGTTAGATTGTAATTTGGTGTCCTAAAACATAAATTCATAAAATAGTTTACTTTATTCACGGTAAAAAGTCGGTGTATTTCATCTAATTCTTTTATATATTACATCATATAATGGTATTCTTGATAGCAAAGATTATAATGTTTTCTCTTTCACTTGAAACTACTTTTGATTTGGTAATAATTTTAGATCAAACCTAGAAATCTTGACTATTATTACTTAATAGTAACTTGTGTTTATCTTAGGTTTTCTTGGACACCTGCTTGTCCCGCTATCATACCAAAAAAATTGAAGCTGGAACTGCCATTGGTGCCATTGGTGCTCAAAGTATTGGAGAACCTGGGACACAAATGACATTAAAAACATTTCATTTTGCAGGAGTTGCTAGCATGAGTATCCTTTGGGTTTTTATTCTTTTCCTTGTTTTGAACAATAACATACTGTAAACAATATTTGGGAGGTCCTTGGATTGGATATTTTTGGTTTTTCTTGTGATCTTTTAACTTGTTGATAGACGTTACTCTTGGAGTTCCACGTATCAAAGAAATTATAAATGGAGCCAAAAAGATCAGCACTCCAATTGTAACTGCAGCACTTAAGCATAATGATAATGTCAATATTGCCCGGATGGTCAAAGCTCGAATTGAGAAAACAAATCTAGGACAGGTATGTAATTCAACTTGGACTATGTCTTTGAACTCTGGTAGTATGCTTTTTCCTTATTAATTCATCATTTAGAGGTTCGAATCTCCATCCGATATGTTGTTGGACTACAATACATTTACTTGGACTGTCTTTTATATGCATTTAGTATGATATACGAAGTATTTTATTAATGGGAAGAAAAACCACAGGCTCAGTGAAGTTGTTTTATCTATTGAAGACATTCAAGAGGGTTTCTTTTTCCTCTTTTTACATGCAAAACAGTTTGATCCCATATATCACGTTAAAATTTGATTCATGGGGAACTTCAGAACATTAATTATATGATTGGCTGTCAACTGAATGGTTACCTCTATATCATGAATAAGTGGTTCATTGTACTATAAGGAGCGGGGCATAAAATTTTCTTGTTTTATGGAATCAAATCAAGTAAATTTCCTTTACCCAGTTTTGTGGTGGGACCTATTGGTTTTCATCTTTACTTATATTTCCTGGTATCTCTCTATTGATCAGATTGCAAAATGCATACAAATTGTAATGAGTACAAGATCAGCTTTAATAGAAATCAAGCTTGACATGGAGAAAATCAGAGATGCAGAACTCTACGTAGATGCCAATGTTGTCAAGCAAGCAATTCTCGTTACTCCAAAACTCAAACTGAAGCATGAGGTGAGCTAAATTATTGATCCTTTTGTTCGTTTGATAATTTCAATTTCATTTTATCTCAAATACCACATTGTTTTGCAGCATATTAATGTTTTGGATGATAGAAAGTTACGAGTTCTTCCTCAAGACACAGATAGGAGTAAACTTCATTTTAATCTTCACTTTCTTAAAAACATGCTTCCAGGAGTTGTTGTAAAGGTAAGCGTACTGAACTTTTTTAATCAGTATAGACCAATTTTTGTTTTTCCTTTTTCTTTTTTAAAAAGGAAATTTTTTTTTGGAGATACATAACAAAAATTATTGGATGTCAGGGTATAAAAACTGTAGGGCGTGCCGTCATCAAGGAGGAAAAAGACAAAGCAAGGAACGCCAAAAAGTTCAGTTTGTTGGTTGAAGGGTTAGTTTATGACTTTTTTTTCCTGCTTCAAATTAATTAATTATACTTTTTTAATTGCATTTACACTGATGAAACTCTGTTAAACATAAATACTAGTGACTAGAACTATCTAGCCTGCTAATTTTTACCTTAAGATAGTTATCTTGCATTTTTACTTTCGTGAAGCTGGATGCTCAGGATAAAATATCTTCCATTTGAGGAAGCATTGCGTTCTTAGGCTTGGCCTCTTGACTTTGGCTATAGCTATAGTATTCTTGTTGAGCATATGCTGGTTCTTAAACATTAAATAAGGGGTTAGAAGCAGGCTAGTAGGTAGGGTGTTTGACTTGCTTTTTCCCTTTTCCTTGTTTTTTCTGCGTGGGTGTTCATGTCTTCCTGAAGGAATTGTAGTAAGATGAAGGTCATACAAGTGCTTGTACATGTTGCTTTGGTTGTTTCCACGGGAGTTTGAGTCATTTTAAATCTATTATTTGTTTTAATCATCTAAAATCAAATTATTTGAAATTATTCTTTTTTTACTTTTGAACATTTCAGACAAATGGTTGAGATCTTGTGATTTGGAAATGTTTTAAAGTCTAATTTAACATTAGATAATTGTTTTTCTTCATAAATTATGATTGAAAGAGGACACTATCAAAATGTGTTACTGTTTGAACATTAGATAATTGCTTATACTTTCTATCCAAGATTGAGGGTTAGTGAAATGAAAACCTTATTTGCTACAATGGAGCTTGGAGGACTAGTTTTTGGTTGTATAAAAGTGAAAGTGAGAGGGGTCTTGTATAACTTGTTTATTGTGGAACTTGGATAAAAATCTGATCTTGCACGGTTGATGAGAAGTACTTAAATTCAACTAATAGTAGTAGTTTTATGTTGACTTGCTGAGAAAGATCCTGCCATTTGTAGTAGCAATGTCAAGGAACTTTTATGAAGGTTCTACTGCTACCTCGCAATATATTCTCTTTTATGTACCTCCTCCCCCTTTTCACCACAGTGGATCCACTTCCCTTTTAGATAATGATATATGTGTGTGTGTATGTGTGTTATATCTTTCCTTAGGACGGGACTTCAAGCTGTTATGGGCACTGAGGGAGTTGACGGGTGTAACACAAAGAGTAATCACATCATTGAAGTGCAACAAGTGCTTGGCATCGAAGCTGCAAGGAAGTGTATTATTGAAGAGATAAAATATACGATGGAAAGTCATGGAATGAGCATAGACATACGTCATATGATGCTTTTAGGAGATTTGATGACATTCAGGGTAAGTTGTGTTGGGATACAAAATTACATGCGTTGTGTATAGGTTGAGGTAATAAACTTTTTGGCTTTGTGACAGGGTGAAGTTCTTGGAATCACAAGATTTGGCATTCAAAAAATGGATAAAAGTGTATTGATGCTTGCTTCATTTGAGAAAACAGCGGACCATCTTTTTAATGCTTCTGTGAATGGAAGGGATGACAAGATTGAAGGAGTTAGTGAATGCGTAATCATGGGCATACCAATGCCGCTAGGCACTGGCATGTTAAAAGTCAGACAAAGGTACGAATCTTCTCCTTATGGTACCGAGACCAGTTCATTTTTTATGCCGTAAAAGTCGAAATTGTCAATCAACCATACTGTACTTTGACCTGACTTATAGTTGTAACTCTTGAGAATTCGATTTAACAACCATATTGAAGTATATGACCTTTAGATCTAAATATCCAAGAACCAGAAAACGATAAGGAATAATCACCATGAAGGAAAGTAAGATTTGGATTACGTTGTTGATAGAATATTTCAAGGTAAGAACATTTGTTTGAGATTCGAGTCACTCTATAAGTAAAATTGATCAAGTCAAGTTTGAGTAACTCTCCAAACGATACGGAATCCCCCTAAGGGAAAGTAAGATTCGAATACCTTGTTTTGATCGAATATCTCAACGTAAGAACACTTGTTTGAGATAATTTTAATACATTAATGAAGTTCATATTGAACAACATTTTTTTTCACATCTTTCTCGAAGTTCATATTGCATGATTGAAATGTCTTAGTTCGTATCATTTTTTTTTTTGTTGGTGTGAGAATTGATATCATTTGCAGTGTCTTATGGTTGCTATTCATAATATAAACATCCTGATTGAAGTTCCAACATTATGTTTCGACATTGTTCAAGATACTTAAGATACTCTCAAAGATATCACATAATTTAGAATTGACATGACCAAACTTTTAAGGATATTGAAGCTAATCGAGCATTGTATTTAACAGAGCATCTGTGCCACATCAGTTGCCTTATGGACCACCTGCAATTTTATCATGAGTTCATCGACGTTGAGTATGATTTGATCAAGTTGCATGGCCGTGCAGGTACATTTTATACAATTTAGTGTAGAAGTTAAAGCCGATTTATTTGTTTTATGCTCAGTTTCAAAGAGTTACTTTGTGATAGCTATCAGTTTAGCAAACTCCTATTATTTTGTTGTTCTGCTTTTTCAAGTTGCGCTCTGTATATAGTTCGAATTTGTATATAGTTGGAGTTCTAGTTTGTTTTTTTTTTGCTTATTGTCACAAGTCGAGCCTACAAAGCAAGTAGTTAGTTAGCTACCCTATCAAACTAGTTGTGGTAGGCCCAAAATTTTGACATTATTCATGATATTTGTCGAGATTTTGAACTTTTAATCTCAAATAAAGAAATATATATCAATTATTATTGAGTTATACTTATGTTTTTCGACTATTTATCATATGGATTGATATGGACATGTGTTATAAATATCCTTATATTTTTTTCTCCAGTTGCTTTTATATCCATCTCGTGTAAACTTGTAGCTTGAGGTGGCTTCATGTGGCTTAAAGATGTGCACGTTTCGCTTAGACATTTCCTACCCAAAATCAAAGAAACTAATTAATTCAAATTACTTCAAGCTCTTTATCTTGTTTTATTTTGCTAAAATTTATAGCTATATGCACGTGAATTTCCATACATAAATTAGGCTTAATAGCTCGATAATCCAAAAAATATGAGAATTATCCCGGTGTGCATGTTCGACTTGCAACATTCTATTCATAATAAGGCTTGTTTGTACAATTTGGTAGAGCAAAGATCCGTTTTTTCCAATGTAATCATGAAATTTTAAAAGTAGCATTAACACCATTTTTTTAAAAAAAATTTATCGATAAAAATCGTCTGTCTATACTTCGTATATTGTCTTTTAAAAGTTTTTTTTTGAAATTTGGTATTAAAGGTTATTAAAAGTTCCGTATTTTCGAAATAAAATATTAAAGTTTCATAAAAAAAAAAAAAACTAGGAGTATTTTTGAAAATTAAAAAATATTTATGAATTTTTTTTTAAAGTTTATTATTGAAAGTTTGGAAAGTTTCTCTTCCATTTCTTGACATAGATACTCGATTAATTTTTAAACCATGAAAAACAAGAGATGGAAATAGGGGGTCAAAGTGACGAGACACCCGAATTGCATCGTTTTACGAACCAACAACAGTTATTTCTGCTTACGAACCAATAACAATTATTTTTGCTTACGAACCAACAACAAACAACAGTTATTTCTTATGAGCAGGAGGAAATAAAGAAGATTGAAATTAATCCACCGTTTCGAGATAGCGTGGGATGGGAAAGACAAATCTCCCCCATAGTAACAAACTTATTCCCATATTCGTTAACCGCAAAGCTGAAAACACCAACTACTTACCGGTTGGTCACTTACCCTAAGAGTATTTTTTAGAAAACGTGCAAAGTCCACATGTATTTTTATTAATTTTAGGGTTAAAACTATTAAAAAAATTAAAAAAAAAAAAATTCCAGCCAAATTATACCTATGCTATTATTGACCCAAAACAATTCCTTCCCATGTTATTAGCATCCAAAATCGGGTCTGTTCTCATTACCAAGTCCCACAAATCACTCCCTTAATCTTCTCCTAATCTCTCTTAGGATCCCAATTAAACAAATTGATGATCCAACATCCTCGTACCTCTCCACAACTATGGGAAACAAGAACAAACTTGAAGATCCTGAAAAGAAATCTGTGTCTTCCCCTTGGTCTCGTACCACTCCCCTACAACAACGTTCCACAACTTTTCCAGGACATAGAAGCACTCCTCTTTGGATCTTCCTCTTTGTCTTCATTCTCTACCTCTTGTACTCCGCCAACATTCTTGTCCTCGAGCGCCACGAAGAATGTCCGACGGCCGTAGACTCCTCGACCGAAGAACATATACGAACGCTCACCAACATCTCTTCAACCAACAACATCAACGACAACGACAACGACAACGACAACGACAACGACAACGACAACGACGACGACAATGACGACGACGACAAGTTTTTGCCATTTGATGAAGAGGAAGAAGAACAAATGAAAATCGAGCCTATTCTTCCTCTGAAGTCGCAACGGTACGACACGGAGCTGAAACACATCGTTTTCGGGATTGCTGGGTCGTCGAATTTATGGTCGAAAAGGAAAGAATACATAAAGTTATGGTGGAGGCCAAAGGAAACTAGAGGGGCTGTTTGGTTGGATAAGAAAGTATATACTAAGAGGAATGAAGGGTTGCCTCCAATTAGGATTTCAGGCGACACGTCAAAGTTCAAGTACCATAACCGGCAAGGACAAAGATCTGCCCTGCGGATTTCAAGGGTTGTTTCGGAGACTTTAAGGTTGGGGATGAAGGATGTGAGATGGCTTGTGATGGGGGATGATGACACGGTTTTTATGGTGGAGAATGTTATGAGGGTTTTGTCTAAGTATGATCATAGGCAATTCTATTACATTGGGAGCTCTTCCGAGAGCCATGTTCAAAATATTTACTTTTCTTATGCAATGGCGTACGGTGGAGGAGGATTTGCTATAAGTTATCCGTTGGCTCAAGAGTTGGAGAAGATGCAAGATCGGTGCATTCAAAGGTACGATCGATCTTTGAAAATAGTAGTACATTTACGCTCTTATCTATCGAGATATATACTTAAATTGGCAGGTACCCTGGATTGTACGGGAGTGATGATAGAATTCAAGCTTGTATGGCCGAGCTCGGAGTACCGCTCACAAGAGAACCTGGGTTTCATCAGGTTTTACGAATACTATTATTGTCAGTTAATCTCGTATAAGTTTTTTTTGTTCAAAATTTCATTGAAAGAAAAAAAAGGTTTCATTAAGAACATAATAGGGTGATTGTATTTAACTTATTTGTTGTGTTGCATTATGTAGTATGATGTATATGGAGATCTATTGGGACTTTTAGGAGCTCATCCAGTGACTCCATTGTTATCCCTTCATCACCTTGACGTAGTTGAACCAATTTTTCCTCGAATGACTCGAGTCAAAGCCCTTCAACGCTTATTTCAAGCCGTAAGACTCGACTCATCGAGCATAATGCAACAATCAATCTGCTACGACAAGAAACGTTATTGGTCCATTTCTGTTTCTTGGGGATACGTGGTTCAAATCTTAAGAGGTGTACTCTCACCTAGAGAGTTAGAAATGCCCACCAGAACCTTTCTCAACTGGTATAGAAGAGCCGATTACACTGCTTATGCTTTCAACACTCGACCTGTCACCAAACACCCTTGTCAAAAGCCCTTCGTATTCTACATGGGCAACACACGTTACGATCGAGGAAAAAAGAGAACTATTAGTATGTATTTTCGTGACAAGTCTCGCCACCCTTATTGTCGCTGGAAAATGAGTTCACCTGATAAAATCGAGTCTATCATTGTCTTGAAAAAGATTGATCCTCATCGATGGCAAAGGGTAAGTCTTCAAATTTTGGTTAGATAGTTCGTTTAAGTTATTATCTTACATCTTAACGGTCTTCGATCCTAGTTCGAGGGTTAAAAGCACATAATTTCTATGTTGAATTTGCAGTCACCAAGAAGGGATTGTTGCAGAGTTCTTCCATCACATAAGCCCTCCACATTGTACATATCAGTGGGCAGCTGCCGTGGAGCTGAAATGGGTGATCTTGATCAATGAAAAGTACCCATCAAAATCAAAGACTTTGTTTTGTTCAATTATGTCTTTATACCTCAACTTCTAAAGGATTTTACAGACATTTAGGCTCAAGTGAATATGATCAAAGCTCATAATAGCATCATTTGTTAGCCTTAATGATGGCTTTCTCATGGTTAGCAATCTCCAACACGGATCGAAACTAGAGGGCTAATAGAATCTAAATTTCGAGTACTTCCCTGTAGTTTGCTTTTGTTTTTCTTCTACTTTTTTGTTCTTTTTTGACCGAGCAGAGGCCATGGAGAAAAGCGATGAAACTCTGCAACAACGACATTAAGAACTTGATTGTTCTTCTTTAGAATAACTAGAGACCTCTAGAGAGAATCGACCCGAGTAAAACTTTTAAAAGAATTGCTAAGAAATAGAAAGACATCTAAACAAATATACCGAATAAAAGAATTTTGGAGTTGCCATGAAGAAAAAAATATATTTGGATAGCTCGTAGTAAGAGAGCGTGAGATCCCACATCGGTTGGAGAGGGGAACAAAGCATTCCTTAAAAGGATGTGGAAACATTTTCCTAGTATACTCGTTTTAAAATCGTGAGGCTTATGGCGATACGTAACGGACCAAAGTGGACAATATCTACTATCGGTGGGCTTGGGCTATTACAGAGAGGTGAGATCCCACATCGGTTGGAGAGGGGAACAAAACATTCCTTATAAGAGTGGAAACCTCTCCCTATAAACGCATTTTAAAATCATGAGGCTGACGGCGATATGTAACGAGCCAAAGTGGACAATATCTACTAGCGGTGGGCTTGGGCTATTACAAAGGGGTAAAATCCCACACAGGGTGGAGAGGTGAACGAAACATTCCTTATAAGGGTGTGGAAACCTCTCCCTAGTATACACGTTTTAAAACCATGAACCTGACAGCAATACATAACAAACCAAAGCAGACAATATCGGATAGCAGCAGGCTTAAGGTGTCATTCACAGTAAGAGAGGTCCCATTCACATAAACAAGCTCCACACTCTCTCTTAAGAACATTAACAATGGAAGTTTTACCTAAAACAGCACGGAAATCAAAGTTCTAGAGTCAAAATGAACGAGTCGAACAAAACTAAAGTGAAATTTTGAGGGAAAACTTGACAGCAGAGAGTTTACAGAGACACCCTATGTTAGTGTGTATATATATATAAATATATATATATATATTGTAGACAAAGAAAGAACAGAGAAGCAAAGTTGAAGTCATTAATGGGAAAGGAATTTGGCTATAACTATAACTTGGAGCATGGTTCCTACATAGGCATCTTACATACAAAAGAACCTCAGCTCACATTTATTTACATTGGAGGATTACGTGAAAGCAAAAAGATCAGAAAAATGGCACAAATTCTCAGCTTTTGACTCAATTTACTGAAAGATAAAGGATCTTAGCAAGTACCTGTTACCATCTATGACCCAAAAATTGATAACGAGGCGCTTTATAAGAATGTTTCTGAACAGTATTCACCAGTCCGTTCCATGATGTATCCTCGCCCGCCTCACTCTCTCTCTGACTCTTCGTCGTCCGAAGTAAGACTCTTATCATCGTCCCGTTCCATTTTAGGAGAAGGTGGTCTCTTTTGGGAGCTATGGTTTGGTTGTGTTTGAGGATCGTATTTCTGGGAGGCTAGGTAGTTTAAAGCGGTAACCACGTCGGATATAACTGGCCGCATGTTCGGTTGCTCCTGAACACACATTGCTGCTATGGCAAGAGATTGGTATAATCCTCTCACAGGATAATGTCCTTGGAGCATTGGATCAACCATTTGTGAGAACTTCTTCCGGTCTCTGAACAACGGTCGCGCCTGCAATACCAGATGCATCGTAAGCCATATGTTTCGGAATCTACTAAGATCCATAGGTAAGAAAACCGACCAACATTGTGGTATCTATAATCGACTTTTACAGATGTTCAAACTAATTGAAGATGATAAATGGTACAGATAGATGCACCCGTCATTTCCGTATCGTGCTATAACAGATGTTCATCAGGCATTAGACGAGAACATTCGAAGTATTATCCTAACCAGTCAAATGTTTGTTTTTATGAATCATTAGCATGAATTTCATGAAGAAACAAATCTACAATGACAATCATATAAGTTGAACTAGAATACACAAGAAAATAGGTGAGCCATCGTACCCAAGCGACAAGATTTTGTTCCGAATGAGGTTTTGAATGATCGATCGCTTTCCTGCCAGTGATGAGTTCTAATAAAACAACACCAAAGCTGTAAATATCTGATTTGAACGTCAGCTGACCGGTCATTGCGTAATCTGGTGCACAATACCCATATGTGCCCATAACCCTGGTTGAAACATGGGTTTTATCCCCACTGGGACCTACTTTAGCTAATCCGAAATCAGATAGCTTTGGATGATATCCTTCACCGAGCAAAATGTTCGAGCATTTCAGATCACGATAGATAACCGGGGGCTTCATCTTCTCATGCAAATACTCCAAACCCTTGGCTGCACCTGCTGCTATTTTCATTCTTGTGTTCCAATCAATTACCTTTACACCGGGTCGAAGATCTACACAGAGTGGAGTACATGTCAAATAATCGGAAAAGGTAGTAGGCTATAAGATTATAAGTCGTGAGTCAACGAATTACGTACCGTGTAAATGGTTTTCCAAAGATCCCAATGGCATATATTCATAAACCAACAGCCTCTGATCCCCTTCAGCACAAAAGCCAATGAGTTTAACAAGGTTAGGGTGATCAGCTAAACTTAAAGTCAAGACTTCCACAACAAACTCCCGAATTCCTTGAACTCCATTGCGGTCGAGTTGTTTGATTGCGACAACCTAGATCAAAGCAAAAAACGGGTTAGATTACTAAACAAGTAGAAGCACACAACTTCTCTTAAATAAAGAGAAAGAACATTATATTCTATACGAATATCTAGCTAGATTAATAATTTTAGAATACGAGAACTATGAGATCCCACATCGGTTGGAAAGGAGAACGGAGCATTCTTTATACAGGTGTAGAGACCTCTCCCAAGCAGACGCATTTTAAAAACCTTGAGGGGATACCCGAAGGGGAAAGCCCAAAAAGGACAATATCTGCTAATAGTAGGCTTGGGCTGTTACAAATAATATCATAGCCAAACATCGGGGGATGTGCTAGCGAGGAGGTTGAGCTCCAAAGGGGGGTGGACACGAGACAATTTGCCAGCAAGGACATTGGGCCCCGAAGGGGACGAGTGACAGTGAGTACGCTGAGGACGCTGGAGAAGGGAAGTGACAGTGAGGACACTAAGCTCCGAAGGGGGGTGGATTGTGAGATCCCAAATCGATTTGCCAACAAGGACGTTGGACCCTGAAGGGAACGAGTGACAGTGAGTACACTGATAACGTTGGAGAAGGGAACTTGTGACAATGAGGACGCTAGGCTTTGAAGGAGGGTGGATTGCAAGATCCCACATCGATTCTCCAGCAAGGACGTTAGGCCCCGAAGGGAACAAGTGACAGTGAGTACACAGAGGACGCTAGAGAAGGGAACGAGTAACAGTGAGGACACTGGGCTCTAAAGGTGGGTGGATTGTGAGATCCCACATCGATTTGCCAGCAAGGATGTTGGCCCTGAAGGGAACAAGTGATAGTGAGTACACTAAGGACGCTAAAGAAGGGAACAAGTGACAGTGATGACACTGGGCTTCAAAAGGGGAGTGGATTGTAACATCCCACATCAGTTGAAGAGGGGTACGAAACATTCTTTATAAGGGTGTAGAAACCTCTCTCTCGCTTGAAGGGATGTTCGAAAGAGTAAGCCCAAACAAAACAATATCTACTAGAGGTGAACTTGAGCGTTTTCAATTGTTTTTCGTTTGAATTATTGTTTTATATTTACAAATAAGAAATCCAGAAATGAAAAACGATTCAGTTAAACTCAGTACACTGACCTCACTAACTTGCTGCAAGTACCCTTTATAAACTTTGCCAAATCCTCCTTCACCCAAGAAGCAATCTGACCTGAAATTACCTGTTGCAGCCTTAAGTTCTTCAAATGTAAAAGTCTTAGCACGGCCATTGGTTTCTCCATCCTCAGAAACTTCATCTTTCAAATTCAATTTCTTAACATCTAAAGCTAATTGATCATCTTTAGACACAACAACCTTCACATCAGAATCCCTTTTCACTGCTAAACTTGAATTTACTTTGGGTTTATCTGTAAAAACCCACAACAAAAGAACAATAAGAAACAGAACTCTGTACTTAATTCACTTCACCTTAATCAAATAAAGAAACCAAGAAATGAAACGGAATATCACAAATTATATTAAAATGTTCGACAGGAAGTCCGACAAGACGACAACAAGTTGAATAAAATTTTTAAAAAACAAAAAGACAAACCAAAATCAAGAAGGTCAAACAGAGCCGATTTCGCCCATTTGAGATATTCTTGGAGAAATTAGGGAAAATCACCTGAAGGCGTTCGATCATCGGGCTTGTGAGTTTTGGAATTGAAGGTGTTAGGGTTGTTTTGTTCGATTTTCTCCGGTTTCTTGCTCGATGAACCGAAGCAACAAAAGCAACCCATTACAGATTAGAGCTCTACCTCCGCCGCTCCTCTGCCACTCTTCCCTCTGTTTCTGAGCTCTAAAAACAGAGCCGACAACAAAAACAAACACAATCAACGAAATAAAAAACCTCACCGCCGGAAATCCGAAGACAACGGGAGAAAATAGCGAGAGAATTAGAATCGGAAAAAATGGAGAGAGAGAGAGAGAGAGAGAGAGAGAGAGAGGGAGAGGGGTCTGGAAAATCGGATTTTAGAGCAATATTAATTTTGTTTTTTTTTATAAATATATAAAATACATATTCCTGGGTGCTAATATGCTGTGAACCGGATTATTTTTTTCCACAGCTTTAACCTGTAATAACAAGCCACGTGTAACACATGGGGGCTATTTCGTAAATTGTGGTCGAGGAGAGTAAATTTAACCTGCGGAGTTAGTTGCATTAAATGAAGGTTTTTTAATTCAAGAAGCTTGCCACGTCATCTAATACGTGGGGCCCATCTGAATATTTCAAAATATAGAATTAAGGTTTTTTTTCTTTCGATTTTGTCGTTTTGGGGTTAGTCAACAATTTCTCAATTTTGATTGGGTAAAGGGGAGAGGGTGTAGTGGACTTGTTTGTAGGGGATCTTGTTTGGAGAAAGTAATCCTCTGTGGTCGCTTTCCCGTATGGTACACGGGAGATGTCTCGATCACCGTTGGATTTCTCAATCCCGAGGTAAGTAAAGCATAAATAGAAAAAAAAGATCTAGAAATTAAAAAACAAAATAAATAAAAGAAAAAACAAAAGAAGTCGAAAGTGAGGAAGTCAAATTTATGTGGGTCCCATTACACGAAAGCGTTGGTGGGACCCACCTACCGACGCGTTTTATTTATTTATTTATTTATTTTGAAAATCTTTTTTCTTTATTCTTTTCACCCTCCCTCCTTGCCTACATTTTTTTTTTTTAATTTTATGTGAGAAAACAAAATATTTTTAAATTTTAAAGTTTAAATAATATTTCTAAAATTAAATCTAAAATTATAGATATAGACTTGTCTCAATAAGACGAAGATTTCCCATTTAAATGGATAAGTGGGTTTGACGACGAGAATATTTTTTACTCACGGTATGATATATATATATAGACATATATTTAATTTTTCAAAATCAATGTCTAGATCATGAGCGGACTTCTTTAGAAAAAGGAGAATGAAGGTGGCAGTATAAATCGAAAGTGCAAATACTCAACGTCGTGAATCAAAAAATTCAGGTGATAGACGAAGGTGTTGGTTCGTGCCTTAGGGGCAATCATCCGCGCTAGTGTATAAAAAGACATTTGAAATTCTTACCTGAAAAGAGCTTATGGACAAAAAAAACGAGGGTTTATTAAAAAAAAATTATGAGAAGATAAAAATTATTTTTTCAAAAAAATAAATGTTAAGACTATGAGATATTATTAGGAATATTTAGTGTAAAGTGAATTAGAAGAAAAATTAAGGTAATAATTGAAGTTATCAACTTTTAATCAAATTATTTGTATAAAATTTAAATTTTAATAAAAACATCACTTTTATATGATTAACAATAATCATTAATACAAAAATGTTATATATTATAATATTTTGTTTCTCAATCTATTAATTGATTTTATGATTATTTAATTTCACATATTTATTTTTATAAAATGAAATAATATTTTAAATTATAATAATTAAAAATATTAAATAAAAATTTGGTCTCAGGACCGAGAGGAGTACATGAGATTCTCAACATCTTAAATTTAATTCTCGAGTATCTTAAACCGCTTCAAAAAATGTATTATTCTTTTATTATTTGTGAGGTTTACAATATGTTCTTGTGAAAAGTCGAGCCTCTGACCTGTTTGTCTATGAAATAGTGTCTTACCCGAGAAATTTATAGATACTTAAAATTGACTTTTATTAGGTAAAGTGTTCTAATGGATGGACACCCGAGTAAAAGTGACATTTTATAAGGGTGGAGTAGGTAACGTGATCATTTTAATTTGATGCATAATAAATTAAATTATAAATTTAAAAAAATTTGAAATTTGTGTTTTCTTTCTTTATTTATTTTTTAACATTTAATAAGTTTCCTAAATTTAAATATTTTTAAAAATTAATTTAATTTAAATGAAAGTTTGAAAATTAAATACACAATTTATTGGCTAAATTTAATATTGAAAAAAATATAATTAAATGCCAAAAAGAATTCTAGAACGTGCTTTTATCAATGAAAAGCACTTCCTTCTCCTAAAAGGACGTTTAAATTATTATTATGATTTTCTAAATTAATGTAATAATCATATTTTTGTGAAAATGAAATATATATTTATATTTTTATTATTTATTTATTTATTTAAAAATATTTATGTCAAATTCACTTAAAACCAACGTTTTAAATACCGATCTTGAGATGCCAATTTTTTAAAAAATAAATGAAAAAAAATATAAAATATGATAGATATTTATGAAAAAAATTATAATTATAAATAATTTGTAGAAAATATTGAAATTAAAAAAAATATATATTTCAAGCCTTTTAAATAAGTCAAATTAATATTAAGTTCACATTAATAATATTTATTGACATTTTAGTTATATTTTGTTGACTTTTTATGATGTACTAATTAGGGTTCAACATTGATATAAAGATTAACCGATATTTCTAGTATTTTTTTTAAATAACCATATAACATACAAAAATATCATATATTAATCTTAATATAAATATAAATATTATATTATTTTATATAAAATTTAGGGTAAATTAATAAAAACACGTACTTGTTTTCAAAAATAGCCTTAAATTATTAAAAATTTCAATAATACATTTAAACTAAAAAAAAATCTAAAAAATACTTTTAAATTTTTTAAAAACTTCAAAAATACCTTTAATTTTTAGAAGTCCAAAAATACCGTTATCGTTAATATCACGTCCCAAAAGTTCTTATGAACATTAAAAAATAACATTAAAAAGTTTTGAAATAATTTATGGAGAGTCGATAGACAGTTTCTTTTTTTATAAAGATAGAGTTAAGGTTACTTTTAAAATTTTATGGGTATTTTAAAATAAAATATTAACACCAATTTAAAGGTATTTTTGATATTTTTAAATTTTTTAAAGTTTAATAATATTATTGAAAATAGAAAATTGGTATTTTTATTTATTTGTCCTGAATTATATATTTTATGGATACATTTTTTTTTTTATATTTATAAAATTGAAAATTGATATTAGGAGAGGGAGAGAGAATGTGACACGTGGAATGGGTGGATTTTGAATAGTTTAAAATAATTGGGGTTTAGAATACCCCAAAACTACACGTCTCCACAAAAATGGTTACATTTGTCAAAATGGCTGCTTCCCATTTGCATTTGACTTTTAAATTATGGTTTTTGAGTCATCAAATTTTAATTCAATTGTGGCTTTCAAGGGTGACACTTGGCCAAATTATTTCTAGTTCCTTGATTGCGTATCTTTTATATTATTCCTATTATTTTATTAAATAAATAAATAAAATAATTGTGTCTAGGTTAAAGAATTTATGCTCAATTAATAAAAATAAAGTACCTTTGAATTTCGAAGTTGTGAGATCCCACATTGGTTAAAGAGAGGAACGAATCATTCCTTATAAAC